>NC_049191.1:3422500-3732500 GCF_009769625.2 Cygnus olor
GAGCAAGCGAGGCCGAAGCAGAGCCCCCATGCACGTGCAGAGCCCCGCGGCTGTGGAGAGCTCCCCATGGGGTTGCAGGCAGCAGCGCCCAGCACTCCTGGTCCTGGGTCATGAATGCGCAGAGCTCCCCTGCCCTTTCCTTGTCCTACTTGGAATATTCTGCACATCCTACTTGGAATATTCTTCAGTTTTTTTGTGCATCGCTAAGCAGCTCTTTATACGTCTGCTTTTCCTTCATGTACCAACAGCACAGTCCTACCTTCATGCACTTGGCTCCTGGTCCAACCGTAGAAGCTCATACCTTCACTTTAGTGAGAAAAAACAAAAATATAAAAGCAAAAAAAAAAAAACACCAAACAAGAAAAAAAAAAAGGCAACTCTCCCTCCAGTAATTGCTATTTAATCCTTGACCAAGAAAACTAACAAGTTCTCCTAAGTGAGGCAAACCTTTGGGGCGTTTGATTCGCAGAGCGGCTGAGCACCATGGCGCTGCACAAATCAGATGTATAAAGTGTATTTTATTTTTGCTGCTCAACAGCACAAGAGAGCTAACGCAGCGGGGCCGCCAGCGCCTTATCCAATCTGACAAAGCGCACAACCCAAGGGTGCTCGTCCTCCCCAGCACTCACAGCGCATCTCATCCATTACAGGAACACGATGTGAAAACTGACCCTTCCCTCCCAAGCGTGGACATGAATCCTCTTTGCCAGGCAGGTTGGTTCAGAGAGAGGCTACTGAAATCACTCCTAGCCTAGAAAAGCTGTACACTTACTCATTCAATGCAAACAAGAGTTTGTTTCCTTGAAAAAGAATAAATGTATCGCCTTTTGTTTGGCGGTTCTTCCTTACAGCCCAGCTGTCACAGAGATTCTTAAGGAAAGGCTGCAGAGTTGCAGCGTTCCCAAACATCGAGCACAATGGGCTGTGTGTGAAGCACACAAAAGAACAGCTAAGGGAAGATTTCAGAGTTGATAATAAATTTAAATACTTTCTCGACGCATCGACTCAAACCCTTGTTTCCATGAATTTATCATCACACTCCTGTACTTTTTTTTTTAAGCAGTGTTTAATCTAAGCTACCGCATACACTCAGCAATTTAGAAATTAGAAAGTGTTCAGTAAATACAGGAAAACTTTTAGAATTCAGGACTTACTCTAACAGCCCTACAACTCTGTGCTTTTATAGGAAAAAGTCACATTAGCAAGAAAAGGAGTCAAAAGGAATCAAAGCCTGAAACAAACCTGACAAAACATGCAGTGCCCATCGAATCCTTCACGTGCGATTTCTGGCTACGCTCTGCATGCCAAGGAAAAGTTGTTAACGCGCTGACCTGCAGCACTGGCCAGCTGATTTGTTCAAAGTCAGCCACTGCTTTCCGTACTTGCAAGCAAACAGGGTTTAACGAAATAACTGCTCAGAGTGACTTTATTTTAAAATCTCAAAAACAGTTTACCAGAATTTTGAACGAGCAACACTTTGTATTTTTGAATGGTCCAAATGCGGAATACCTACAGTGAGGGATGTTGAGAACGCAATAATTCATAACATGATCTACTGCAAATGCGTTGCTGCTTACGGAAATTTACACACAGATACACCCCAAAGGCACAGAATGCAACAAAACCAAGCTGTAGCAAACAAAAATTTTCATGTGGAGATTTTAAAGCGTAAATTACATTTGATATGTAAAAAATACATATATATATATATCTGAATTTATACACAGGGTTATCACTAGGAGATCCCTTTTCAGCCTGCTCTTTCACAGCATGTACTTCGTACCAAGGGTTGAGCAGGGAAACTAGCAAGCGCCAGACGTTCAAGACCATAGGTTAAGTTCTCTGCTAAATAAAAAGAAAGCATTTGGTGCTTTACCACCGGATTTCAAAGTATTTCCCCAGTGCAAGAGCTCTGCATAGGCACGTTTCAAAAGTTCTCCCGACACACACAAAACACTGCCGGAATCAAAGGACCCGCAAAGGCAAACTCAATCCTCACGTGTGACTTTTCTTGGCGTCTGCTGCAAGAGAAGAGGTTAAGGAGAGCTGCGAGCTGATCCTTCCACAAACAGAGAGCACGGCAGCGACATTTTCAGCCTCTCTTGGCGTAACCACAAACCAGCGGGGCACGAAACCACGGAGGGGGGAAAGCGGTGGCATCGGAAAACCCCAGAGCGCGCTTGGGGGTGAGGAGAGGGAGTCTTCTTCGCTACCCCACGGCGCGTTATTTCGGTGAGCAGTGGGGAGAAGTCACGCTTCCTGGACGGCAAAAAGTTGCGGTCGGGGCAGCGAAAGGCTCCGCACCCCCAGCACCGCGCGTCCCAGCGCCGCGGCCGGCTGCTCGCACAAGCGCCCCGACGGAGCCCCCGGGGAGCTGGGGGCCAACGGGGGCAGCCTCAGGACAACGGCGACACCTCGGGGGTCACCTCGGGAGCCCGGTCCCGTCCCCGCAGCCCGCAAAGATGACACGAGACCGGTTCCTGGGTAAATGGTTTATGTAAGTAATAAAATATTTACTATAACATAAATAGAAACGCACCCTCGCAGTCTACAGTGGTTTTTGCAATAGAGATACAAACAAAAAACCGAAACCAAAGGGGAAGGGAGGGGGGCGTGGGGTGGGTGGGGGGAACGAACCGAACCTACCAACGGGAGGGGCAGAGCTCCGCGCACGGTTAGAAAATAAATAGAAACGGGCCGGGAGCGCGGCGCGGTGCCCTCGGGGCGAGCCCGGCGGCCGCAGCGGGGGCTCCGGCGGCCCCGCGGGGGAGGGAATAAATTAGAGATCGCAAACCTTTGGCTACTTCTGCTGCGGCCGGCGCCCCAATAAATAGCGCTGCGGGCGGGCGGCCGGGCCGGGCCAGTCCGAGGAATAAATTATAGGGGCGGCCGCTCCCGCTCCGCCGCCGTCGGGGCTCGGCGGCGGGGCCGGGGCAGTCAGGGCACGGCGGCGGGGAGCCCGTGGTGCAGCGGCGAGGTGTCCGCCTGTGCGTAAACGTCCTCCATCGGGGGGTGCGGGCCCCCGGCCGGCGTCATGCGCTTCTCCTTCTGCCGCCGGTTGCAGAACCAGACCCGCACCACCTCCTTCTCCAGCTGCAGGGAGTCCGCCAGGGAGGTGATCTCGTGCGCCGAGGGCTTGGGGCACTTGAGGAAGTGGTTCTCCAGGGCGCCCTTGACGCCCACCTCGATGGAGGTGCGCTTCTTGCGCTTCCTGCCCTGCGCCGCGATCTTGTCCAGGTTGGTGGGGCTGCCCGTGCTGGAGTCCGTCTCCTCCAGCCACTTGTTGAGCAGCGGCTTCAGCTTGCACATGTTCTTGAAGCTCAGCTGCAGCGCCTCGAAGCGGCAGATGGTGGTCTGCGAGAAGACGTTCCCGTACAGGGTGCCCAGCGCCAGCCCCACGTCGGCCTGCGTGAAGCCCAGCTTGATCCGCCGCTGCTTGAACTGCTTGGCGAACTGCTCCAGGTCGTCGGAGCTGGGCGCGTCCTCGTCCGACGGCTCGGGCGGCCCCAGCGGCGGCGGCGAGGCCGCCAGCTCGTGGCCCCCGGCCTCCTCGGCCCCCAGCGGGTCCCGCAGCCCGTGGTGCAGCGCGGGGCCGGGCGGGCCCAGCATGCCGTTGAGCCCCCCGTAGGGCTGCGCGTACAGCAGCGGCTGCCCCGACGGCGGCGACATGGGCGGCAGGTGGTGCGCGCCGCCCTGCGCCCAGCCGCCCGCCGCGCCGCCCGCCGCCGCCTGGTGCACGAGGTGCGGCCGGTGGTGGAAAGCGGCCGGCGGAGGGGGCAGCTCGTCGCGGGGCCCCCCCGGGCCGCCCTTGCCGTGCTCGGCCGCCGCCAGGTGCGCCCCGCCGGGGGGTCCCCCGCCGCCTCCTCCTCCTCCTCCTCCGCCTCCTCCGCCCCCGCTGCCCCAATCCGTGCCGGCGCTGGGCAGCCACTGGTGGTGCGGCAGCGCGGCGGGGGCCAGCCCCTGCAGGTAGTCGTGGTGCATCATCTTCTGCACGTCGCGGTACGTGGCGGCCTGCGGCAGCCGCTCCCCGTCGGGGTGCAGCAGCGCGGCGCCGCGCGGCAGGTACTGGGCGGCGGCGGCCATGGCCGTGTGCGCTGCGCCGCCCCGCGCCCCGCTTTAGAGCCCCGCGCCGCGCCGCCGCGCCGCCGCGCGCCGGCCACGCCCCCCGCGCCCCATTGGCCCGCCGCCGGCGCGCGCCGCTCGGCTATAGGCGGGGGGGCGGCAGGGGGGCGCGCCCCCCGCGGGCCCGGCTGCTATTGGTGGGAGGGCGAGGGAGGCGGCGGGTGGGATTGGTGGGGGGGCGGGGCCTGCGGGGAAGGGAGGGGGGGGGGGACCGTGGGAGGGCGGCGGGGAGGAGGGCGGGGATTGGAGGAGGGGCGTTCATTCATGCCGGGCGGCTCGCGGCCACGTGGGGCGGCGGGGGGCGACGGGCGCGGGGCTGGGGAGGGGCAGGGCGGTGCGGGGCGGTGCGGGGCGGGGTAAGGCGAGGCGGTACCGGACGGGATGGTGCTGGGCAGGACGATGCGGGACGGGGCGGGGTGGTGCGGGACATGCGGTGCTTTGCGGGACGGGGCGGTGCGGCGCGGCATGGCGCGATGTGGTGCGGTGCGGGACGGGGCGGCAGAGCACGTTATAGGACAGCACGGCATGGTGGGGTAAAGTACGGTACGATGCGGTACGGTGCAGCGCAGCGCTGCACGGCGCTGTGTGGGACGGTCCTGTATGGTACCACCTGGTGCAGCACGGCACAGCACAGCACGGTGCAATATAGCAACCGTATGGCATGGTCCAGAACGGTACAGTAGAGTACGGTTCGGTAGAGCACAACATGGCACGGTGCAGTATGGTAGAGCGCAGCACAGCACTGTGTGGTGCTGTACGGTACGGCCTGGTGTGGTACCATCCTGTACGGTGCTGTATGGCACTGGTGCAGCACGTTACGGTACAGCACGGCCTGGTGCTGTACGGCACGGTACGGTACAGTACAGCATGGGGCCACACAGCACCGATGGCCTGACCCAGCCCAGCCCAGCACACTGCAGAGCCCGCCTGATGCCCCAGCTCACATCCGTGTCTGTCACCTGCAGTGCCCCCACTCCCCCCAGCCCCTTTTCCAGCCCCCAAGCTGGGAAGAGCCCCTTGTTCTGGAGGCACGTCACTGCCCTCTGCCAGGAAACCCCCTTGTCCCAGTGCACAAAGTGCCGTTTGGCCCAGCACCGGCAGGTATCTGCGGCTGGGAGAACATCCCCAGCGCGGCTGCCTGCTGGTTAACGCCGCCTGGATCGCAGTGCCGAGGGCAGCCCCCGGGCCCTGGGCAGGTGGGGGCTCCTTCTGAAGCTCCTTCCCCATCCCATAAAGCACCGAGGGCCAAGGGGAGAGGATCCGAGACCGTTTGGGTGTCGCGGGAAATGTGGGGCTCAGGGAGGAGAAAGGAGCAGCCTCAGAGGCAAGTCCCTGAGCCGGTTTGCGGGTTGGCACGGGATAAAGGGTGGAGGAGTTTGTGGGAAAAGACAAGGACAACAAGCAACGGACGTGTCTGGCGGTGCTGGGAGAGGGGCAAGGGACACCTTAATTAACCCAGCTCCAGACTTCGTTTGGGGCTCGAGGCCTGAAGTGAATCAGGATGGGCACCGGGAACATTAATCACTTCTGAAAATTAATCTCTTCGCCTCCGTGCTCCCATTTGTAACATGGGAGCAGAGACGGTGACCTTTGCCAAGGGCTTGGGCGAACAACGAACCTCCGGATCAATACGAGTACGAGCACCACATGTCAATGGCCGCGTGCTGACGCCCCGCACCCCGCTGGGGGGACGCCTGGGCACGGTGGTCCCCGGGGCTGCCAGACCTGGCAGGCTCCGTTTCGCGCCATCCTTGCCAAATTGGATAAGTTTGGGTTTGAACGTGAGCGTTTTTTGGCTGTGATGTGCGATCAGTTCCTTTCACTGACCCCAGTACCTCCTTTCAGGTGTACAGCCCTGGGAAGAGGCAGGACCTTGCAGGACAGATGGCTTCCATAGATCACAGAGCACATTTCACTAGGAAAATAATGCTCTTTTTTTTTTTTTTTTTCATTTTTTCCCAAGGAATCCTTTGCAAACACTGCCTACATCTGTAATGAATATAACCCTTTCTGATGATTCAGTGACATGCTGTAAAATATCATACTTGGATAAGCATTTTCTGTGTATTTTTTTCTGACCCAGACTCATATTCATGTCAGCTCTGCATGATGCAGTGCTGTAATATTCAAATTTTTGGTAGCCAATTGCTCTTGATATTTATATCCATTTTTAAGGGAATCACAATGAATAAATGTGCCCAGCTCTAACTTTATGCAAAATAAGCTGTGTGTAAATCAGTAAATCATTAGTAGGAATTAATCACTTCCAACGGCTGAGGATTGGATCTCCTTTCAAACTCCTGTTTACGTTTTTCAGAACTCACCAGAGGAGAAAACACAACGTGTGATAACTTGGGTCCCCATCGCAGCCCATTCAGGCAGTAATAGTGGTTTGTGCCTGATCAAACGATCTTTTCAAACCAAGGTGTCGGGCACAGACTGTGCTCTGGGCTTGTTTTGCTAAATAAAAGTTGAATTTAGAGGCTGGAAACAGCAAAGAACAGAGGAGGATGACAAAATCCCATTTAACACTCTCCTCTGTAACTCCACCTCCAGAACTGAGAGCCAGGTGGCAAAGTCTCTCTTTCGTAAAACAACGGGAAGGAGGCGAAGGCACAGGGGAGACGTGACCCTAAGTCGAGCTGCAAGGGAGGGGGTGAGAGGTGGCCACATAAACGCCAACTTCCAGGGCTGGACGTGCCTCTCGGTGTGCCGTGTCCCCACGCTGCTGCGGAGGTAACGCTGTCTGAAAGGCTCTGTCGGTATTTCAGGAGGTCGAAAGAGCTTGTGCTTTTTCATTATTATATTTATTATTTTTTTTACAGAGCTTTTCCACAGCTGTATCATCCCGCAAATCCCTGCAGGAGGGCGTCCAAGTTTTCTAGCAAAAGGCAGCTCCTTCATTATGCCTTACCAGGAATATTGGCATGCAGTCCCTTCCCTGTTCAAGGAATAAACAACCCCATGGGCGATGTTCGATATTATTCATTCTCTGTGTGACTGTGACAGCATCAGAAGGCGCCTACCTAATGCAGCTGGAGCTGCGCCGGGGGAGGATGGATCGGGGCGAGCTGGGCGCGCGGGGAAGCGGTGCTGGGGGTGCTGGTGGCAGCACCCCATCCCCATCTGGATCCAGGTGATGGGGATGCTCAGGCTTGCTGCTGCTCGAGAATGCTCCATGATGAGGGACCATGTCACACCAGGACACTGCTGGGAGCCCGTCCCCAAGGAGCCGGAGGAATTCTCCCCATGGGTTTTGTGCAGGAGGTGCTGGTTCCCCCTCCGCTCTCCTCCCCGTTTAGGTTCAGCTCCCGTGCGGTGCCAACGGGATCTGCGAGGCTTGGTGGTGCAGGGCCAGTAAGTGAGTGATAATTTAGTAAGTGATACCTTAGAAGTTAGTGGCTGAGACGACAGTGATTTTAATTACAAAACTACTGAGGAAGGGAAACAGTGACTCGTGGAGAATGGTTGATGCAGACGTGCAAGGCATGCTCACCACGGTTAGCATGAAGTGTATATGGTCCTGTAACCATCTGAAAATTGTCCATAAAGAATTGTTCTCACAGGGCCGAGATGAATGCAAAAAATGCTGTTGTGATCTTTTATTGAATCAATGAAACTTAGATTAAGCAGTCACTAAATTCCTATTTACACAACAGACCTTAATGGCTCCAAAGGAAGCACTCAAATGTATTCGACAAATAATCCCTATTTATGAAAGCCCCGTAATATGCATTTACATAATCCCCACTTTAAAAAGCTGTATCAGCTCTAAAGTTCCTCAGCTCAGAGATATGCCCCGGGGGATTAGAAACACCAACCAAAACAAAGGGAAAGAAAACGCACGCATGCACACAGCCACACGAGCACCGAGATCCCCGCGCCCAGCGGGGCACCGGGACGACGTCCTGGCCCCGTGCACACATCCGGGAGCGCGCACACGGCTCTGCGGGGGGCTCGGCCTGATTTTGGGCACACACAGCGAGTCCCTTTCGGCTTCCCGATCTTTTTCTTTTTTCCCAAAAAATATTCAGTCGCTTAATCACATGTGCCCGCTGCCCTAAAGAAACAGCTCGGCTGCTTGAATGGCCTGGGAGGGCCGTGGCAGCTTTCGGAAGCGGTCGGCTTGGCGTGGAGCCAGCGGGCCCCAGGTTTTATTCATCCTCGAGAGGACCGGACGCTTGCTAATATTCCCACGTGATGGATGGGGCATTTTGCTGTCGGAGGTGCTGTCCTTGAGATAAGAAGTATGACAGGGCAGAGATCCGCACCGAGCATGTTAATGCCGCTGGAGGGTTTGAATAAAGAAGAGCCGTGCCTCACTGTGGAAAACAAGCCGGCCCTGAAATGCTGATTGTCCAAAAGGAGTGCGGGTTTGGGCTATTGATTTGTTACCTTCTTTAATTTTAGTCTGATGAGCAGCCGTCCGTTGTTTAGGAGCAAAATGCCATGGGGGCTCTTGTTTGCTGAAACGGGAACGTCACAGTCCTGGTGGCTGCTGAAGTACAGACTGGGTTCAGTCGGGCTAAGAAAGGAGAAAACACAGAGCAGAATTCATTTCCAGCTTCAGAGAGATACGAGCGCTGCCAGTACGTTAACCATGCGTGTGTGCCTTTTGTTTCAAACTCTGCCATTAGCATTTATAATACAAATAAAACTCACGGAAATATTGGGATTTACCTGCAGTGAACACCACCATGCCGGTGATGGGGTTTTATCTGCAAAAAACTGCCCTCCTCCCAAAGCTCCCAGCTTGTCAGCCAGCTCCTAAGGTGCTGCAAGCCCCGTGCCCGGAGCAATTGCCCAGATCGCCCTCACCCATTCCCGGTCCTTCTCCAATAGCCAAATGGGCTTCTCCTGGTTTGCCAGGGCAGGGCAGGTCCTGAGCTCCCCTTTCTTGTTCGGCAGGGGCTGTTCCTGCCCTCCTGGCCCCAAAGCCGCCTGCGCTCAGCCCTCGGGGAGCCTCCTGCAGGCAGTGGGCAGTTCAGTGCTTCACCTCCCAGCTGAGTGTGGGGGTAACGGGAAGGCTCAGCACCGGACTGCAGGGCACCAAGCATTTCTTCTCTAAACACAAAAGCTTCGGGATTCTGCTCAGCGGGTCCCGAGCGCCGTTCCACCTTAATAATGGAGCTTGTGAGCGAAGGTTTCCATTTAATGAGGCTCTTTGCAGTTTACATAAAACAACCACATGAATAAATACTCAGTTTAGAAAAGATAAGACCTGGGGATGAGTTTGGCGGGGGTTCAGCGCGGAGGATTATGCATACAGCAGATAAAGGTGCCTACAGTCGTGCCGTCACTTGATCTTGTCAATCTGAAACCACCTCCAACACGGAGAAGCAGCCCGTGCTCACCGGCGCGCGACGGGTAACGGGAGCTAGGGAATGCCCACGCCTGGACCCGGCTGACCCCAGGAGCTCTCGTGTCCCCGTGCCTCCCCGGCAGCCAGCCGCGAGCACAGCCACTGCAGCAACCTGCACAGAGCCTGCCGAGGGAGGGGAATCGCACGGGAACCGCTCACTTTCCACCTTCCAAACAGATTCAGCGTCGGACACGTGTGTCCCTTTTCGTCTTCCCACCCTGCGCTGATTACCCTAATGCTGTGTATTTTCACAGCTGGCCTTCCCGCAGCGACAGGCCACGCTTCCCAGGCTGGCTACCCAAACAGTGATGTTTTTAAAAATGCTCAGATATTTTGAGAAATGCTCAGCTGCAGAAGAACGGGGAGGCAGATATTTTCTTTGTGGCGAGGCTGAGGTGTGAGGGTTGGGAGCTGAAGTAATGAAACCCTGCAATTTTGTTGTTACTACAAATTATGCCTTGTTTAAACCCTCCTCCTCAGGTTTTGTTCTGTTGTACCGGTACTAATCCATATATTTACGCTGTGCCAGTCTGGATTCAAAGTGGTATAAATTCAGCTCATTGCCAAGACCGCGAGCCCTCCCTTGCTGCTGCCGGCACTGTCACTCTGCCACTGTGTTGGCGCTTTCTGTGACTCATCAGTGGCCCTCTTTTGGTAACTGAGGAGGGGGACAAGGGTTCAGCAGGAAGGAAAGCATCCATTTTTAATGAAACTCAGTTCATGTGCCTCTGGAGAACACCAGCCAGCCCTCAGACCACGCATTGCTGGTTCCCCTGCCCGTGCTCCTCAGTGACACTCAGCAGCCGGGGGGGTACCCTGCCCGGCTCCTCACTGGATTCCCCTGTCCAAAGGGAGGGAAATGGTGAGCGACTGAGGCAGAGGATCACACCCAGGGCAGCATGGTGCTGAGCACAGGCTGTTTGGTAAGCAGGATGCCACCACCAAGTCTCATCGCTCCGTGCTTCTTTTTGAGCCAAGCTCAACGGCGAAAGCACCAAACTTGGTCAGTTCCAAGGCTCATCCTCCAATAAGTCACCCAGTCAACCTGCTTCGGTCCTCCCTTTGGCCTTTTCCTTACCCGTTTAAATTATTCTCTTAACCTCTACCTTCTTCAGTCCTGTAGAGAGCCCTGAGATTACCGGGGGTTGCACCACAGGACCAACATAACAGCCAGACGTGCAAGGTCTCACCTGCCAGACAATGCAAGGAGGTTTCTTAAGCAAGCAGAGTATCGAACTGAGTGGGAAGAGCAGGTGCTGCAAGAGACAAACCTTTCTAGCCATGATGCTGGACCAATTCACACTATTATGTTTGGAGAGGAGGATCTGAGGATGAGGAGCTCGCTGGGTGCTTTGGCAGGATGCTCTATCGGTGAGTCACTGCTCTGCTGGAGCCGCACCAGCCCCTTGGCCAGACAAGCTCTGCTTTCATTAACTCTTTCCTGCAGGAGAAGCAGAAGCCAATTAATTACAACATAGACTTTATTCCATTAAACTCCTCCAAGCTCCAGGGGAAGAGCCTTAAGACTCCACTCTGATCCTGTTGCCACTGACGCCAGTAAAAAGCTCTCCACAGACATGGATGGGAGGAGGCGTTAATTCCACGTCTGCGTTCAGCCTGGAGCACGGCCACACTCGGTGCCGGTGCCGTGGGGGAGCCCTCCAAACGCGATCCCTCTGCCCCCAGCCCCAGGGAGATGCGTTGCCTGCGAAGCCACTGCTGCTGCTCCCAGCGACAAGGGGCCGAGCGGCCGTCCTCCCCGCGGCCACACGCTGCCGTCACCAGTAAAACCCTCCCGGATCTTATCCTAAGCATTCCTCCTTCTGCTCCCCACAAAGACAGAAATCAAAGCTCTTCACTTTCCAGTTTGAATGGACTCTAATTAATTGGATTTTGAAAGAGGGATTACCAGATCCGCAATGACAGATCCCTGCTCGGTCCTGTGTTCCCAGAAGAGAAATCACTCCCAACAGGGACTACATCCCAGCTCCACAAGGCTGCCTGTAAGCGGGCAAATCTGAGGCACGAACTGTTCCTCAGTCTCCCCTTCAGGAACTATTTGCTTCAAAGAAGTCAGAGGACCGAAAGCAGGCTGTCTGTGTCATGTGGGACTCCACAGCAGGAGCAGATCCCGCTTGCTTCCAGAACAAGTGAAATGCCATTAAATGGCATTTAATGAGGTCTGATGCCGCAATGCCACGCACCCTACAGTGCACACACACCTGTTTTCTTAATTCACAGGTAGATAACCCAGGTATTTGGTGCGGAATAGGTACAGTGATACAAGCAGTGCATTATTTGTACAGCATACAAAAAACGCAACAGTTCTTCTGGATATAGGACAGCCTAGTTCAAAGTGAAATTTCTCTTTGTTCCTCGTGTGTTGCAAGTAGCTCGCTGGCGAGGGCCCAGCACTCCTCAGACTGGTTACAGGACCGTCTCATCTGAGCTACGATCTGTGCCACAGCTTGTATTTCTTGTATTTTGTTTAGCTGCACCGTGGGCCAACAAACTCCCACTGCAGTCAACAGGCCCTCAGGACCTGGCCTTTCTCCTGAGTCACGGTGCGGCGATGTGTCACCTCCTCACTCTGACTCCTGCTCCGAACACTTCTCGTCCCATTCCCGCTTATTGGGGTCACCGCTTCCCAGCGCCCCGCTGACGCTGCTCCCAGCCCCGCTGGCTGCAGACACGTCTGTGCTTCCCAGGGGAAGGGCAGCAGGGTGGGAAGGGGGAGAGCCCGCGGCAGACGGTGCTCTGGTCACTTAGGGATACAAAACCAGAGAAGAGTTCTCATTAAAGGGCTGGTTAAAGAGCTCAGAATACGTGATGGGGTATGGAAGTGAAGAAAAATAGGTTAGGCAGACATCACATTTCATCTTTATTCCTTTCTCTGTCAATCCCTTTCCTATTGTCTAGTAAATTCTCTTTCAGGGGACGGTGGTTTGGCAATTCAGAATTGCTTAAATCCCCTAGATGAATACGACCTCACACGGGGCTTGTTTAATATTCAGGGTCAGATTTTCAATGGCTTCAGTGCCTCAGCTCAGCTTCAGTTGTTTCTGCAAAGTTATAAGCTCACAGGAAAAAAATATGCAAAAAAAAAGCCCCTGATCTATGCTCAATTTGTAGTTTTGCCATTTGTAGGTGCTCAAAGACTCCTACAGGCCAGAGCAGGCCATTTTTGCACATGGCTTTTTGTGAGCAGATTTCTACACGAACAAAGGGAAACCACACTTTGCCAATGTGTCTCAGTGGAGCAGATTCTTCCAGAATGGAGTGGAAGCCTGCACAAACTCAGATGGCCCCTGCGCTCCCCACCTTCCCGGTCTGAAGTCTCCCACCTTCTTTGATGGAGTCTTGCAGCATATCACAACACATTTGTCCACAACTACACGATCACAAGCGCTGTTTCTTCCCTTCAGCTGTTACAAACAGATGCTCCATGCTTCCGAAGAAAGAATGTGAGTGAAGGCTGCCCATTTCTACTAGAAGTCTGTGGCACCTCATACCTGTACACAGCAGAGAAAACACATCGACTTATTTAGACTGGACAAAGTGTAAGGTTAAGGTTCATTGAAACTGATCAAGAAAAATACATTTAAATAACTGAAGGAGATCTTCAGTTGAAGAGCGTTTTCTCTCTGTCCTTGTTTAATCCACATGATCATAAGTTATTATTTTAAATTCTTAATGCATCAGAATGGCAGAAGGTAACTTCGTAGGTAGCAGCATAAGACTAACAACAAGCTAGCAAGGTTGCAGTGGACTGGTAAAACCAAAACCTTTGGGATCTTTCTGGACAGAGGGCCCACAGACAAGTGACAGCAGCCAGGGCCAGCGTTCCCTCCTGACTGCCCCACAGCTGCGTGCGGCTCCCGGGGCGTACTGCGATGGCAGAGCCAGAAACGCAGCGCGAGGCTGGCCCCCAGCCGGGCTGCAGTTGGTGCGATGCAGACAAAGCCTCCAGGAAGGAACCAAGAGGAGACCCTCACCTCTGGGAGGTGTTAAGCAGGTTGGTGGGCCCCTTTGTATCACGCAGGTGCAGGGCTCTGCCTGTCAGCGAGGACGCAGGGTGCACCCTTCCTGCAAGCCAGCAATTCCCAGCCACTGCCCACCACACACGTACAGGGCCATCAGCAGGCTACAGGCACCTGCTACAGTTTTTACCCAGGTAAACCAAGGCTAACAAAACAGTAACAAGAGCTATCAACCACCTGAGACACAAGGCAGCTGCTTGCTCCTAGGGCAGCACTGCGGGTAGGCGAAGCGCTGATGATGTTTACTGAAGAATTTTCTTTCCACACCAGGCAGTGAAACAAACTTTTGCCAGCACGTGTTCTTTTCACTAGCTTTTTTTTGTTGTTGTTGTTTCAAATTCCTACTTGGAGATCTTGCTAAAGCTGTGTACAGAAACGAGGCAGGAGAGCTGTAGAAGCGGTGCCAGTTGGGAAGCTCGTGCCCCCCCTCTGCTTGCACTGCTTCAGAGCTGCAACCTCTCTCCTCCGCGTTCGGTAGTATTTTCATTAGATACCCGACCTCTGATTCTGATTAAATAACTTGTATAATTAGATTGAGACATCTGCCCATCCCTGGGGGAAGAAATCCTTTTCAGCACTGGACCAAGTCTGATTTGGTTAATTACCTTAGCAGTTCTGTATTAATACACGGTTTCTTGATGGCAAGAAGCTATGGTATTAGGTTTATTCCTCCTGGCTTTCACAATGCTGGAGTAAGACAGTTCAGGGATTAGGAACCAGGCACTGAGCCCAGGATTTCCCTCCTCTCTTCACCCGTCTCAGCATTCTTCCCCCCTGCTTTTGCTGATTAAAATATTCAGCTTTACTTGCCTGTTGAATGCAGTTTCCAGGCTCTTTGTTTGACGTGCGAGGGGAACGTACTCCCAGTGACTGCCACAGAGCAACGCGTCCTGGGATGCTTTGGAGCAATTACACTTCTCCGGGTTCTTTGGAGATGCGAACCTGTACCAACGGACAAATGCATTATTTTGGGCTCTGTGGGCTCCTCGCTTCATCCTCCGGAGGCAGAGCACCCACATGCAGCCTGGGAAGAGGAACAGGCACCAAACGAGAGCAAAGCAGCAGCACGCTCTGCGCACCCCAAGTTGGAGCTTCTGCCACCAGCTGCAGCGCAGAGCTCCGACTGCAAGACAGACACACACCGGCCTTTGGGCGAGCACGGCCAGAACTGCACCAACTGGCATGTGCTCAACAAGGAGCAATGCAGATTTGCATCCAAGCCTGGAAAAAAACCCTGGGAGAAGTGGGTGGCAGCAAGCCCAGTGGGCGCTGAGCCCCGAGGTGGGTGCTGCCGGCTGACGCTGCCCCTGGGGCGCAGGCGGCTCCTCCGCATCCCTGGGTGCTGCCCCCCCAGCTCGCCCACGGGACTGAGCACCCCCGTGTGCCACCAGCGCCGGGCCGGGGGCCGCAGAGCACTGCTGGCAACGGTGAGAACTCGATCGGAGCAAAAGGAACATTGCGCAACGGAGCATTTTTCTATCAGCAGATGGAAACACCTAATAAGATGTAAATCATCCGTTTGATAACCGAGCCGTTACAGAACTAGAGATTCAGGCTTCCCAGGGAAACTTCAACTCTCAGAGCCATGTATTTACTATTTATGTGACTTGCCAGCCTATCTAAGGACTGTCTGAGGAACTCTTCCTTTTCAGAGCGCTGCACGGGCAGCCAGAAGGCGCTTTCACATAGAATTGTCCGGACTCTTCTCAAAGCAAAAATATATTCAGTGCGGGACTTAATTGTAACACGAAATCTGTGAGTTTTAGATAAAAGTGATAGGGAGTGGAAGTCACGGGGGAGGAGAGGCACGGGAGCAGAACAGCAAATGCCTATAGGAGGTCGGACCAGAGAGATCCTGTCCAGCCCAGGAAGACAGGGAGGGCAGCACAGCGCTTGTAGCGATGCCTCTCCACAGCACTCTCCCAGAGTCTGACAGCTTACAGAGATTTCCCATGGCAGAAGTGATGTTTGTTATTCAATAGCTGTTAGGGTGTTTTTTGTTTTCCTTCCACTGCTTCGTCCAGTTTATTTTTTTTTTCTAAATTCAAGTAAACATCCAACATCCACAACGCTCTGCAGCAAAGGCTTCTGCAGATAAATGACACGTTGTGCAAAGAGCCACCTCCTTTGTTTGATGAACCAGAGCCAATGAGCAAATCACCTCTGGGTGACTTCCTCACGCTACTCACAGTTTCGGAGACTGCTGTCCTTCTGTCCTGCACCTTGTTCCTGCTGAGGAACCACTGTCTACGGAGCTGTCCCTTGTATGGATGCTCTGCTACAGCCTGGACCAGCTTCGTTGCCCTTTCTGGATGTTTTCCAGGCATATAGGTGCTTTGACAGCCAGAACAAACAAAGAACTAAATAATTTCATCTCATTTCTGACAGACGTGGCTCCCAAGAACACCAGATCAGCCATGGCGGTGAAGTGCCTCGCAGGAGCTGAGACCGCTGTATGGCAAAAAAAAAGCAAAACAGTTTAGAAAGATTTAAAGGCAGCACAACTTAGGAATGTTTTGTGTTAATATCTAAAGCAGCTCTTTGCTGGGCAACCAGTGTAAAGAAGCTTTCTCATGTTCCTTCTCAAAACGCAGGGTTTCTTACAGCACCCCTCAGCACAGCGCTTCCCGGCACCTCGCCACCGACCCGTCTCAGTTTCAGCCCAGCAACACTTCCCCTCCGCTCCATTTTTTTTGGTCAGAAGGTGACTGAAGGTTGGCTTTTACCCTGGCTACTTTTCTTTCCTTGCAACTTGCACAAAGCAGCATGAAATACAACCGGAGACGTTTCGAGCACGACAATGGATCACCTCGCGCTGACGTGCCGGCCCAAGGTGTCTATTATTTATAGCTCTCATTTTCTTGTAGCAAATTTGCATGGACCCATCTCCTGGTGGCTGACAGGCCCGCAGCTGTGCGGCTCTCAAGTCGGCGTGGATTTGGGCGAGCAGGGTGAGGCAGCAGCCAGGTTTCACCCCGTGTTACATCGCCCCGTACCTTGCTGCGCTGCACCAGCCTGGCTGCAGGCTGCAGAGACTAGGGGAGAGGAGGATTGTGCCAGAAAACAGAGCCTGCTCTGTGCTGGGGGTATTTTGTTAGTCCTCGGGGACCGAGGCTGCTGAGTAGGTGCAGGGGGAGCAGCCGGAGCCACCTGTGCCACGAAGCAGCAGCACTCAGGGGAACGCAGCCTGGTGTCGGGGACCTGGCGGTGCTCACGCACGTGCGGTCTCCAGGAGCAGCTCCCAGCACGCCGTGTCACTCAGCCTGAGAGAAAGCAGGCTGCTTTGGGACAAGCTAACCGCTCCTGCGCCAGATTTGAAACAGAGCTGCTGCCTGGTGTCAGCAGATGAACTGAAGTATCGATCCGGCAGGAGCCAGCTGCGTGCACTTACAGGGGACCCGTCACCTCCTTCACCGGTGACATCCAACAGCGGTCCTCGGGGCAGGAAGCTCCCTGGTGCACATGGCAGTAGAAGCTCCCAGGCCTCAGCTCAGCCCCAACAGCCAAATTTCCAGGTGCCACAACCTAAGACAAAATGAAGGTGCCACAGAAGCCACGCGAAGCTGGTAGCTCATCGGAAGCGGCTGGTGGTTTATCTTCAGGGAGCTTCTGTCAAGAGAAATGCCGAATTACAAGAAGCCAGCAGGAGGGACGGGACAAGATACAGGAGCGATGCCATGCTGTGTCTCTCTGGCATCTCCCCTGAGCACGCCGCAGCCTCCCGAGCCCCAGCAGCCCAGGGAGCTGCCCCGCTCCCGAGCCCTCCCGCAGGGCTCCTCTGATCGCAGCCCACCCGCCAAGAGGGGCCCAAGCAAAGTGAGATCCAATTGCACAAAGCTGGATCATGTATCATAAAGACAGCTTTGCTTAGTTAATCCTCTGATTGATTTTAAGGCCTCGCAGAGACTGAAAGACTATTAAGAGATTTGTGCTGGCAGTGCTCCCCAGCGCAGGCACCGTCTGCTGTGGCTCACCTGATGCTCACCCAGTCGTGGCCTCAGCCCCTTCCGAGGACAGGGCAACCCTTGAACCCTCCACTTAAATTCTATCCCCTTTCACTACCTGTTTGTTGAAACTCCCTCTGGAGGGCTAGCACTCCTACACAAAGCCCTGGGGGGGGCGCAGACCTTGGCATCATGTCCAGGTACCCCACGGAACACCCCACAGAGAGGGGTGCAGGGTGCTGCTCTGGGGACTTGGGGCCACCTTGGCTGCACCCCTGCTGCCATGCTCCTGGGACTCCCAGCACTCAGTTTGGGTTTTTCTCCACGGTGCAGGAGGGGCTGCACCTCCAGGCTCACCGTCCCCGCTCCCTGCCAGTGTCCCAGGGCAGGGCGCTTGCCTCGCTCCTGCCGCTCGGCTTGGCAGGAGCCCCGCAGCGCATCCCCATTCGCTCCCTGTCTCACTCCTTCCCCATCCCCAGCTCTGCCTGGACGGGATGCAATGTGCTGAGTGTGCAGAGCTGGAACGCTCGCTCTCGCCTTTGACTGCAACTGCTCATGTGCCTGCCTGTTTGCTCCAGCACCTGCCTCCTCATGTCCAGATTCCAACTGCAGATAATGCAACCCCGCTAGCCTCCTGGGCAGGGTTGTGTATGCTGGGAGAAATGCTGGCCTCGAAAACTGGGTGTGAGTCTGTGGGATTCTTCAGAAAGTTTCTGCTGCTGGCTCGTCTAGCAGAGGCTGAAGCCTGACCCTCAGCTCCAGTTAGCTCCAGTCCCTGCCAGCAGCTCGTGCCCAGGTAACTGGCGGGCAGGCTCGGCTGCTTTTGCTCTTTCCACTGTCCTGGACCCTTTTTGTCAACCCAAAAGCCAAGCACTGCTGGTTTCTGCTGCTGGTTAGGTAGGTGCCTTCTTTGTTGCAGCAGAAGGAAGCTCTCCAAGGAGCAGTTCTTGAAGCAGCAGCCCAAATTGTTCTTCCCCTTTTCAGGCTTGGGCCAGGGCACCGGCACCCTGCTGAGCTGAGCCCCGCGGGCACCCCCGGGCAGGGAGAGGTGCTCAGCACACACCAACGTCAGCACAGAGCAATGCAGGCCACAGATGCCACCGGGAAGGGTCTGGCCACGTTCAGCCACGGCGGCCTCATCCCGCGGCACACAGAAGCAGGCTGCAGCGTGCTCCCTGGTGCTGGCACACTGCTGCGCTGCGGCTCGGGCCCCAGGCTGGCATCGAGACCAGGCTGTGAGTGGTGCTGTTGTTCAGGGAGCTGCAGCCTCCTGGATTTCCTCCCTGGGCTACGCTACAACTACGGAGGTGAAAGTCTTGGACTGTGCCCAGTCCAAGTCCAAGACGCCCTCCCAAGCTTTCCTGCCCTGTCTGCTTCACCAGAACCAATGCCAGGTGCTGTGCGGAGCCGCAGCTCCAGCGGAGGTGGGCAGGGCAGGCTGCAGAGGTGGCACAAAGCTTTCCTTTGGGTCCTTGGGCTGCTGCTGCCAGCTCTGCAGCACCACGGGGCTGGCAGCTCCCCTGCGGCACATGTTTGGCGATGCTCGGTCCGGGTCTCGGGGCGTGCACGGTGCAGGAGACCCACCACAGACAGCACCAGCGGAGCCAACTGCAAGAGAGGTTTATTGCAGCAGCTTGAAAGAGGATGAAAAACTCCGGGGAGGGCTCTTAATGTGCCAGAAGCCTTCAAATGGAAAGATCCCAAACCAACAAGGTCTGGTTTGTAAGCACCAAAATCCTTCACCTGGCTCTGCCGCGGCCGCCTGGCCCCGCTCTGGGGCTGAGAAGTGGCACGGAGCTGGGGCTTCAAGGAGCAGCCCACATGCCAGAAAGGAGGGAATTATCACGGGGAACATCCCAAGTGAGTTCTGGAGGGTCTGAAGGGAGCACACCCAGCAACTTTGCTGCTTGTCAGGAAAGGGAGAGGCCAGAAACTGGGAACCACTCGACCTGATACACAGCACAGAGGAGCAAAGAGGGTGAAACAGCCGAGAATGAGGTCCAACAATTGCCATGGAACAGGGGATTATTAAAAGAGGTTGTGCCAAACACGTCCAAAAGATGTCTTGACTTGAGACACTGACACAACACTTGATACAACACCACCAAAGAACTTCAAGAAATCAGATGGCAGCAAGGAGGAGAGCCTCCGTGGGGCACAGCGTGGGTCTGGGCTTGTGGGTGCTGGTGCCATGCCCTGTGTGTCCCCGGGGCTGGCTCTGCCGAGCCGGTGGCAGAGCACGAGATGAGCCCACAGAGGATCCAGCTCCTGGATCTGCTCCTCTGGGGGAGCACAGAAGGGCAGCAAGACTTCACAAGCTGCTCACTTCAAAAGCTCAGCAGCCATGCCAGGGCGAGGAGCTGCCGGGACTGCAGGAGCTGCCTCGTTCCTGCCTTTTTTTAATAGTATGAGAATTTTGAAGCTGCAAGACAGGAATGCGGGCAGAGCCCTGGCGGCTCCATGTTGCTCAGCTGAGCAAAGCTCTGTTAATAACCCGCAACCCCCAGAGGGAGGGAGGGAGGGCCGGTTCTGTTTTTGCTTAACCAGGGTCTCCTGCCATTCCTCCATTATAATATCAAAGACCTGGGTGCTGAGAACTAGATACAAAAGCAAGAGCAGCCCCAAATGGACGTGTGCCAAACCCATGGATCTCAGTAGGGTTTGCTGCAGGAGGGCAGGATTTTAAGCCGTAGTCTGGAGAAGCAAAGACTCAGGGGACAGGATCAGTCTCTAATTATCGTGCAGTTAATGCGAACGAGCAGCAGAGTGAGGAGAGGGTGGGGCAGCAGACACCAGCATGAGAAGCACTGACCTGGAGCTAAGGAAGGAAAAGTTTAGGCTAGACACAGAAAAAATATATATATTATAAAAAACGACTGGCACAAACCAGACTCCTGCAGGGAGAAGCTGAAACACTCGGCTGCAGGAAGTACTTACAAGGAAACCAGAGGCAGCGTTAGCAGGCACGGTGCAAAAACGAGGGCAGCAAAAGCGCCTGGCTCCGACCCCGGGCAGGACCAAGGGGGCCCTGCCAGCCCTCCCACGGGACAGCCATCAGCCGGCAGCTTCCAAAGGACCCCGGGTGCTCAGCATCTCTACCTGGGACACGAGGAGATGCTGGAGATGTAACAGAGGCATCACTTTCGGCAAGAGCCATTTGGACATTCAACGTGCCAGTCTATTAAAAATAACCGAGATGTGCTGGTTAGAAAACCCTCTAAGGGGGAACGAGGGCTGCTCCTAACAATCTCTTTTTCCAGGAAAATCTATCTGCAGCAAGCACCAGGTGCTGTTGCATTTTAATCTGTTAAGTGACTCCCATTCCTGCCCCAGTACTGAATACTCAATTACTCGCCATAAATCACGCCCAGCCCCACAGCCCCTCCATCACATTAAGGCTCCCCCCGCCAGCGCTCGCGGTTCGGCTGCCACCCCATCGATCCCGCTCACGCTGAGCGCTGCCAGCACACCGCATGCCGCGTGGTTCCCACTGCCCACGGAATACCCCGATTTCCAATCCCAACAGCCCTAAACCTCAAACAGAAGGCGGTTTCTGGATGGGAAGGCTTTCTCCATGGGAAGTTTTTCGAAGCAGGGCTTCCTGCCTCCAACATTTCATTTTTTCGGCCAATTTCCTTCATCCACGAGGTGCTCGGTGTGCCTGGAGCACCCGATGCTCGCGTGCGACCACCCCGAGTCGGTGTCAGACAGTGCGGGGGTGACCACGGCCTCGTGCAGACCTGCAGAGAAGGGGCTGCTCTACCACGTTTCTGTGGCCCCATGGCTCTACCCGAGCACATTTCAGGGTCTCCCCCCTTGCCAGGGGTCCCCCCTCCAATGCCTTTGGGCTGCTTTGGGTGCCAGCACCCTGCACAGCACCCACAGGAACAAACCTGAACATCTCTGCTGTCCTCAACTGCCACCAGGGCCAACAGCCCATGACTGGATGGGAACGCTGGAAATGGGCATTTTCTGGCAGAGCCTGCTGAGGGAAAAGAATGGTTTTGTCATTTTTTTTTTTCAGATTGTCATTCCGAGGGCTCAGAATTTCACTATAAATATTTTGACACTTCCAACCAAAAGAATATCAGCTCTTTGGCGTATGAATTGGCTGTATAGTAATTTTAATATTTTATATTTAGACATTCTGACAACATGAATGCAATCGTGTAGAGAAACAATCCATGCGACCTAAACCCCAAGTAACACAAAATGTGCTGGAATAGAAATGTTAATCTGGGTCCTTCTGCGTAATTAGAATGAACCTTGCTAACACTTTGAATATTGTCCAATGAATTGTCTGGCAGATCCCTCGTGGACTGAACGAATACCTTCAAACAGCTGAGGATTAGAACTTGGCTGCACTTGCTACGGATGGAGCCAGACAGCAAAAGCAAGTAAACCAAATGGTAACGGAAACTTCAACGAAAACATAATTCCACTGTTAGTTGGCTAATGATTTTGGCTGGAAATGTACATTTACCAAACTGCCCCTTTGTATTGTAATGAGTCAAATCCAATTTCCTATCAAACTTGTAGGCGGCAGCCAAGAAAATCACATTTAATTGAGTTGATTATGACACTGACTTTGGACCTTGCTGGATGGGGACCATCTCGCTGCCCAGGTTTCTCACCCAGCCTGACGTTTCACTGCTGCCTTTCGGGAACAAAGAGCAAGGCACATCTAGCAAACACGTTCCTTCCAGTGAGCCTAAACAGGAATCCCTAAAGGAACTGGGACCTAGCATAAAATCTTTGTGAGATTAGAGCCCGTTGGTCCTGGCAGGACCCAGGAGGCAGTGCTTCCACATTTATTTAAGTGAGAATACATCGGTTTGTCCAAAACCATGGGTGCCCTATTACTCCCTGGGTTACAGCACAGCTGTGGCAGACCTTACCGCTCAGCACCACCTCTCCCGGGAGATGAGCTGGTGGTTACAGCCACAGCAGCTCAACAGAAGTTCCCACTAGCAATAAACATCTTATCTTCCACCTGACCTCGTACTTGGCCATTCCCTATCTCAGGTCAGGAGAATTCCTGCCCTGGACGCGCAGCTCGACCTTTGAGTTTCAGGAATGGGCCCGTCCACAGCCAAGGAGAGACTTTTGGTTTCTTCCCACCGAGAGGTTGTTTGTTGTAGCCTCAGATGAATCCTTCCTATAACTGTGGTTAACCTCTTCCTATGGTTAGGCTCCTTATGATTCACCTATGCTAAGCATTTTGCAATTAAACTCCCCCATAGAGCAAAACAAGCCTTTATTATAGCTGCAGAAGGCCTCTGTCTCTGGCTGAACCGGGTCTTCTGCTTTTGTTCCCATGGCTTTTTCGTAACAGCTCTGCTAGCTCTCATCCTTGGCTTGTAAAGCAGTGTGACCATAGGCTTTCATGAGACGGTTTTAAAACATAGGCAGAAAGGGTGGTGGGGCTGGTGGGGTCTTTCAGCCTACTTCACAGAGGCCTCCATTCTTTGAGGCTAATCCTTTGTTCTTTGGTGGAAAAAAAAAATTTCATGAGACAGGTGAATCATCCGTTCCCCTCCAGCAAAGTGAGTCCCCAAAAGAGAGCAAGGTACATATCTTAGGATGCTCCTAAAATCACAAAAAAAAAAAAAAAAAAGCAATGGGCAAAAAAATGGCATTATCACACAGAGAAGGAAATCTGCATCATGCAAACAGCTCCAAAAACAAATGCAGGAATAAAAGCTCTATAAACTTACATCACAGTGAAAGCCACTTTAGAATTAAAAATAACATCGGCAATACCAAATTATTAGTGAAATCTGCTAGCAAAATCTCTTATGTTCAGACTACTCTCAGCTCAGTGCCAACCCTCCAGGATTTCTGTATGAGGGTTTAAAAGTTTTTCAATAAATTCAGGGGGAGAAAAGAAAGCCTTAGTTCCAAGTCTGAGCCAAAGTTTGCTGTTAGTTAGAAAGAGTAAATGAACTTGTGGGTTTGACTCCTCTGTGTTCCCTTCTCACAGTGTCTTCTGCACTTGAACAACAGAGCACACAGCCTGAACACGAAGGCTTCATGTTTTATTAATGGTGTCCAATTCATTTCCTGTTTTCATGCTGATAACCTACCGAGGGAGAGGAAGGAATTCAGGTGGCAAGACCTCCGATCCGTTTTTCTTACACTCCTCAACAGTTCCCAAGTGGGTATTTCACCAGCAGCAACTCTTCCTGCATGTATTACGCACCCTTCCCAGCTGAACCCGCGATGGCTGGCTTCACGGTTGCTGGCGTGCGCCTCAGAAAGCCTCCGTGTTTTCAGGTCGAGTTCTCGCCAAGGTGAGAGCTTTTAGAGATTTTGACTCGATCAACTCTCAGCAGCTGTTTTCACTGCTGTCCTTTCTACAGGACTAGCCTCAGAGTACAACCAACTACCACCCTGGCAAAGATCTTGTCAAACAAAACCTGCGTTAGCACTACCACCCCGTTTGTGGAGCTGCCAGATAATTCCCCGTTACAGACAACCCCATGTAGTGGTCAACCCAGCAGCGATTCACAGAGATCTTATTTTTTGACTGAAACAGAGCTCCCGGTCTAAGGAAATGGGGCAGATGTTTGAAATCCCTAATGCTTTGTGCAGCCCCTTCCAGACAGTACCCTCTTGTCCCATTCCCAGTGAGTTATCCGTACTTAGGGTATTCTACACGAGATCTACAGCGCGGTGGCTCATACTAGGAGGGGTCTGCCCCTGTGGGAGGTAAAATGTGTTAGGCAATAGAGGTAAGCTGCATCCTGGCACCTGGGGTGCTTCAGGTGGTTCAGTAGCTGCCAAGCCTCGCCTGTCATACGCATTATGGGTGTTTGAAACACAAACCTTGCGGGGCCACCTCTTGGAAAAGCAGACTGAGCCTTCAGTTTGGGCCAGCAGCAGCTCTGAGCACCTCATCGGCTGCTTTCTTCTGGAGACATCAATCAGAGAAGGTGAATACGCTGAGAACTGATGTCCCAGAGCAGCAAGCTCTCAGATCACTGGGGCTGGAGCAGTTGGCGGCTTCTGGCAGACCCTATAATTATTTGGACCCACCTGCCCTGTACTTGTTCACATCGGTGTTCAGAGAATCCCCATTTTCCTATTCCGCAGCTGGAGATACAATAAAGACCCGGGTCTCACAAAACACTCCTGCAAACAACATAGAACAACTCTTACAAAGATAAAAAATGAAATCCCCCCTATGACTCCTGTACTGGCCAGAGATGCTCCAGTCTGTTTCGATGCTTTGTGTTCCCTTGAAGCAGCAAACACGTTAGCAGCAATTACTTGCCTCCAGCTGCTTCTTCCTACGAAACCCACTGGGCACCTTCCCAACAAGCAAAGAGCAATTCCTTCTCCAGCCTGCACGCAGCTCGGTGCGGCCGTACTCCGTGGCAGGGGTGAGGTTGTGCCACTGAGCTCTCGGGGTTTCTTTTAGGCCGTTTTTCTTTGAAAGATAACCAGAACTGTGATGAGATCGGTAACCTCCACTGTGTTGGCAGGCAGACATGCACGCCTGGGGGTGCAAGTGCGAGTGTGTGGTCTTGGGTGTGGGGAAGAAAGGAGAAGGGTGGTGACCTGAATGTTGGAACAGAGTTCAGAGTAGGCTTTTTTGTTTTGTTTTGCCTTCCCTTGCATTGGGAACCCCAAGCACTAAAAAGCAGGAGTTCCCTGCCCCACCTGTGATATAATGAAAGCCTATCCGGGCTGTGTCGGCTGCTGCTTGCTGAGCCTCCTGGGTCACAGAATCACTGACTGGATGGGGTTGGAAGGCACCTCTGGGTCCATCTGGTCCAATAAATACCCCTGCTCCAGCAGGGCCACCTGGACCATGCCGCCTTCTGCTTCTTGAGCCTCTTGGTTGTAGACAGCCACGCTTTCAATGCCTTCCTCTGAAAGCAGGAGGATAAGAGACACTATTATTGCTGCAAGTGAGAGTGGAGATTCTTAGGTAAGGCAGGACCTCCGCAGCTAGGACATGCAGGAACATCCCAAAGCCACAACAGCAGTCATTAAATACAGCAACTGGCCACCTCACTCCCCCACAATATATTTTGCACAAACATTGAGCTCGGACCCGAGACGCACAGGCCTACGTGTGCTGTTTGAGACTTAGTGCCTGGCTCCCTTCTGTCTCAATTATTTAGCCCCAGACTAGCAGGGAGACAGGATCGAGGTGCTCTTAAACTCATCCCTTACAGACAGTATTTGTTTGACTTGTTGTTAATCTGCGGTGACAGAGCCTCCACAGCCCCCCAGCAATCTGCTCCAACAGTGACCTACCTCTGCCATCAGAAGGATTTCCTATTTTTTCCCCTGACTCTCTGGAGTCCAGTTTAAGCCATTATAAGAAACATATGGGAGAGCAGAACACTCCCTCCTCCTTGCTGCACCGCTGTACGTATACGATGGCCGCTCTGCTGCAGCCTATTTGTCTTCTCTGGACTGAACACAACGTGCTTTTGTCAGTCCCTCTTTGCACATCGTGTTTCCTAACTTTCTGTTTAACCCTTCTTATTGTTCACTTCCAGACGTGCATCAGCTGGAGAAAAGTCTCTGGTGAATTCCTCTTCAGGCCTTACCGCCGTTTGGCAGCATGGAAGAATGGCTGCACGTCTCCAAGCGACACTCCCATGTCTCCTACTTGGTATGGCATTTGACTATTTGACTTTTTTTTTTTTTTTTACACAAAAAAATGAGAGCTTGAATTGCATTTTCAAGGACTAAGTGTGAGGCAGCACTAGGCATTAAAGCAGCATGAGAAGCCACGCTCCCACCCCTAGCACCCACTGAAATCAATATTGCTAGTACCTCTGAGAACTATTTGATCCCATTGCCCAACTGGCATCGCTGACAGATCCCAGAATCTGCTTGCCTTTTTAAAAATAACTTTTATCTGATGATCACCGCCCCTCAGAGGCGTACGGCACCTTACTGAAATGCGCTGCAGACCTGCAGCCAGCGGGTCTCAGCAAATATTGCTAGGGTATTTTTCTGTCCTTTGCTTTAACACCACAAAAACTACAAAGTTGCGTTTGGACATTTTTTTTTTCTTTTTTATTGTCAACGCAATAATCAGCCCAAGAAGTTTTCTGACTGCAGGGGAAAATGAATCAATTTGAAATCACCGACTTTTTTTTTTTTATGGTCTTTGGCCACTTTGAATGCCGGTTGTTCTGCGCTGGGCAGTAAGGGGAGGGACACTTCCCACGGAAAGGCGAACGGCTGCCAAGTGCCAAGGCATCGCCAAGCTCTGCAGACAGGTATTGTCACAGGGTGGCACGTTATGTAAGCGCTCCTCGCATGCGAGTTACTCCGCATTCTTGGCAGCAGACCACATGAAATTTCCCTTCAGATGTTGACGGGATAAAAAAAAATTATATATATGAAAATCACCTTATCATTTACAATGCAAATCTTGGAAGGAAAGTTAGTAAATTAAGTTAGAGAATCGCCTAAATTAAGCTGGCATTCTCTTCCAGTGCTTCAAACTCTGAAAACATTGCTGGCTGACAAAACAAGCCCTGGAATGATTAGCAAAAACCCTCCTTCAGAGGCAGCAGACGAACAATCCCTTTGAACCTTCGCAGCACATCATAAACGCTCAGCAGCCTTACAGTGTGGCAGTCCCAGTGCTATCAATTATTTACCCTTTTTCTGTTTACCTTCAGGCAGCAAGTAATTATTTTTAAATATTAATTTAGTTGTGTCATGTACAGTTTGTGGTTTAGCTCTGAGATCTGAGATACAGAAAAGCAAACTGCATCTCAAATCACATTTAGCTAGTGACGCATTGATAGCTGGATCCCCACTCCAGCTACTCAGCAGCTACAATCAACTGCTTCCATCATTAGAAACAAAACTCTGCTCATTGCAGGAATGTGAAAGCAATTTTCTTAATAGAAAAAGACACTTTTTTTTTTTAGCCTAGAAGTCCCAGAAATTGGAAAATCTAAATAGGAGGATATTATTTGGCTCCAAAAAGTTTCAGTTTTTTTTCATCTGAATATCTTTCCCCCTTTTTGTTTCCCTCAGAATTTTTCCCAGTGTGTTTTATTCTCTTCATCCTCAGCTAATTTAGGCTAAAGAGACGTTGGCTGTTGTTTCTGCAGCCCTGAGAGAAAGAGATCCTAGGGGACAAGGAGCGCCTTCCTGCACTGAGAACACCGCTTCTTAGAACCTCAAAAGAAAGGATGGCTCTTGTCAGCTCACATGAATGTCTTTCCACTAGAGACCAGCTCTTTCTTTTTAAAGGTTTATACTAGAAAAACAAATACTCGTTCTGATTTACTTGTACTAAGACACAATACCAAGTTCAGGGTGAACTGCTGGTTGCAGTGATGGCAGCAAGACCGGCACCTTCCTGAACAGAACCGGTTTTGAATTTCGGAGAAGTCTGCTGAGGTTCTCTTTGTGCACTGTGGATCTTCCAACTTTTTCTTACCATAAGCTCTGGGATTAAACCTTCGTTGTAGCTGCTTCTGAGACAGGATCAAGGAGAAACAGAACTCCGACAACAGAACTTGGGCAACTTTGCGGGTTGTTGCTGGTATTCCGATGGCACTTAGGGACCCCAGCCATTGGTTTCCCACCCTGATAGGGCTGCACAGAACCCAGCAGCACCAGGAGTGCATCCTCCTGACAAAGAACACACAACCACAGTTTGAACTGGGTACAGCACGGGAAAACAACTATGAGAAAGCACAAAAGCGGTACTGAATGACCACAGGGTCAAGCCAAGGTGCAACACCACTCCAGTGAAGGAACGTTTGCAAAATGACCTAGTGAACATCAGTGTTTTCTAACGAGAAAAAGCAACAGTGGCAGTTGGTCAAATCCTGTTCTTCCTGCTCCCTGCCACGACTTTGTCTCCTGAAGTCCTGTCTGCTCCCACCCCGTCGATCCTGCCCCACTGCTGCTGCAACCTGGCTCATGTGCACCCATGATTTCCGACAGAGAGGCCATGTCATGCACCTTGTGTTAATCTAAGTGGGACACAGAAGCCTCTGATTCCCCTCCTGCTCGCCTCCCACCCCCCAGTGTAAACGCAGACTGCATTTACAGTCCAGGACTTGGGCTGTGGGATGGCAGACCTGCTACAGCACAGGAACGTGATTTCTTGTAGCCCAGAAGAGTTCTGCTCTAACAGAACAGGTCCTTGGGAAAGCCAGAAGCTTTGTCTTCATTCCCATCAGTAATGTTATCCGTCATGGTTTAGCGAAGAGCTTTAGCATTAGCTGTATGTGGCTGGGCTTTTTTGTTTGTTTTCACAAAAATTCCATTACAGAAACTTTTCTGGAACTGAAGCAATCGAAGCCTCTCTCCCACTTCCCGTTCTGAACTCCTGCTTGACTCCAGGGTCAGATGCTGGCAGGCAAATTTCCAGATTCTGCATTATGAAGCCATAAAGCCTCCTTGCTCTGCAAGTCTCACGGTACATGCTTACCTCTGACCCTAACACGGGAAGAAAGGACGAGGCCATCTGTCCCGCAAAGCAGTGAGACAATCAGAAAAACATTCCAACAGCAAAGCAAAGGAACAGCAGCAAAGGAAGAGCAGCACAAAAGCAAAGCTTTGTTATGGCTCCAATCCTCTACCTCACTGTGACAGGAATAAAGCATCCACTTTCTTAAAACAGGGAGGAAGGGAGAAACCTGGCTCCAGGATGAAGGAATGTCTGAGTAGCAGGTACCTGAACCGGACTTTTCATGGCTATCAGAGGCCTCATCAAAATAGAAGGGTCATGAAAGAGGTCATGAAACCTGCAGCAAAATTGGGAAAACAGACTCAGGGCTTCAGTGCCAGCCACTAAGGAAAACACGGTTGAAACTGTGAGATCAGCTGCAGAGCTCAACCCTTCCGACCCAAGTGGCCTAACAGCGTGGGCTTGTTTCCACCCACACTTTATTCTGCCTCTGTAGGTGCCTCCCCAACAACATGACACAAAGCTGAGCAACCGAGCGGGCCTCTTGCCTGTTACAAACACCAGCAAACTCCTGAAACTCCTGTCTGATCCACAGGCACTTTGTCAGGTGTTAGCAAACAACTCTGGGCCTGGAAACAACCTCAGTTCTGCTGGCTTGGCTCCCATTTACCTTGGTAGCAACATTGACCAAATGCTGCCTGGGCAGATGCCAAGTTTCTCTTAACCTTGGCGAGCAGATTTAGATCACGTCGTTTCTCGAAGTCATTTTGTCCAAGGTGAACGAGGATAACGGCTGAAGAACCACAAGTGTTGAGGGCGAGGAGGGTGACTCCACGCTTCCCACCAGGAGCTGGGCTGCGCACCGCTCCTGAAGCAAGCGGGCAGAAAGCCCCAGGCCCCAGAGGTCACTCGGTTCTT
Organism: Cygnus olor; assembly: GCF_009769625.2. Lineage (NCBI taxonomy): Eukaryota > Metazoa > Chordata > Aves > Anseriformes > Anatidae > Cygnus > Cygnus olor. The sequence continues at coordinate 3,452,297 of NC_049191.1, forward strand.
TCAAAAGTGTACTTGGAATACATAAAGCCACACTGAGAGTATGTCCATTCAACCCTACCAGGGCCAATGATTTGTTTTTTCAGGTTAAATCTGTCTCACCTTCTGATACAGACTTCTACAGCCAACTCACTTCTGAACAGAGCCACAAGGTCCTGTTGTTGGCTTGCTTTTGCCCAGTAGATGCTTGGTGATGGTTTCAGGCTGAACGTGGAGGCAGAGGAGCAGAACGAATCATAAGATGACAGAGAAGGAAGACCTCAGTCTTAAAAAAGATGGGAAGATAAAGGTTTCTCTTTCTTACAAATCCACATTAATTCACTGCATTAATGAGCAACATGCTAGTATGACACAGCCTTTTCTTCATGGCCTCTGGTTCCTGTGAAGAAAACTATTAACAGAGCCACAGAAATAACCAGTACGGCGCAAGTAACTGGAACTTTGCATTCATTAGCTTTGGTCACTACGAGTTAGAAACCAATTGAAAGTCTAAAACCTTATCTACCACAGCACTGAGAAGCGGGTCCCTGTCTGAACAGAAATCAGAGATCATTTCAAGGGTAGTAATTCCATTGCCTCACACCTGAGCATCTGTACCATACGTGGCTAGGATTTGCTTTTTGAATGTGTCACACAGGTAAAGCTCAAACCTGGGGTATTGTCCAGGAGCTGAATTTGGGGAGAGATGTGGGAGAAAAGAGGGGCAAAAGAGCTGAGTAAAATAGTTTTTTAACGCCGTTTCTGGCAATCCACACATATCTCTTGATAAAACTAACTGATTCTGTTTGCTACACACAGCACAGAGATCCACATACCCATGAGCACCCTGTCTAACCATTAGTCATGACTGAGTGAATGAAGGAAGAGAAGACTTATAACAACTGGACACGGAGGTGACTCACTGATACAAACTGGTTTTGTCAATTACATTTTATAAGAGAACAGGCAGTACTACTGAATCGCACGCTGTGGGTGTCACAACAGCAGGTTTTTCAGACAGAATTTAAATGAGAAAAAAGTATAATGCAAGGGGCCAGAAAGAAGTCTACCTCCCAAACTAAAGTGGCACTGAGTAACTTAATAGTGTGGAAAGCCAGCATAAGAGAGAGAAGACAACCTTGTCGTGTTTGCAGCACTCCCAGCTGCTGCAGTCTGTGTCGTTACAAGCTTCCAGAAGGTCGGTTGCTTCATGCAATATCTAACCCTGCTGCTGTCCAGCCCGAAGATGAAAATGGCGTGGGTTTCTAATCCCAAAACAACGCTTGCTGTGCTGAGGCAACCTCCCTATCGGTCACAGCAGATGAAGAACGTTATTGTCAACCTATCATCTATGCTGCTGTGGACAGGAGTGAAGGAAAGCACTACAGACCAGGGCTGGAAGAGGCACAAAGCACCACCTGCGTGTTGTTCCCCGGTGTAAGACAGCATGCTGCTGGGAACAGGAGGGCAGCAGGTGGATCCCTGTGATGCCAGGTGGGAAATGGCCGCCTGTTATTAGTTCGGGTCCTACAACAGCTCGTCCTACAGCCCAGGCACCACCAGCACCCAGCTCCAGGCTCCGACCTTGGTCCTGGTACTCTCCACAGCCACAAATCTCACCATTAGTGATGTTACTGTGAAGCAAACGGGAACGTGTGATGTCTTATAACCTTTATAGGGCTGTTAGTTTGGGGACAACGTTATTTTTAAGGACGACACAAGCACGTACTTCATCAAATCAGAGCACAGCTCGGGCTGGAAGGGACCTCAAACCCCCCCAGTTCCACCGCTGGCCATGGCGGGGACCCCTCAAGCAGCCCAGGCTGCCCCAGGTTGCAGCAGAGGCCTCAGGGCCTCCTCGGGGCCATCTTCGGCCTTATCCCAACAAGCCCCGAGCGTGGCCCGAGCAGCCCCGAGCGTTTCCGAGTGTCCCCGAACCGTGCCCGAGCGGCCCGGGCGCTGTCCATGGTGCTGAAGGCAACCGCCCAGCGGCGGGCACCCGGCCGCAAGGAGCAGCCCCGAGCCGGTCCCGTCCCGTCCCGTCCCCACCCACCCTGCTCAGGGACAAGCAGGGCAGCCAAGAAAACAGTGACACGCAGAAACGGCTGATAAAACTGCAATGAAACGTCTGTTGACATTGATTTCGAGCCCGCGGCCAGAGATGAATGATTGAAACGCCAGGCTTGTTAAAGCTAGAATGCTTTTGATTTCTCTCCTCTGCGCCGAACAAGATTTAGCTGGAGGGAAGTTAACAATCAGCTAATTGACATTGAATTAACCATGAAATGCAGTATAACTACTTTTCTTCTGAAGTACTCTTCAGCAATGCTTTAACAAGGCTTTTAATTATTGATTATTGCTTATAACACACACCAGATCTCCTTTTATTTGTTTTAAAATCTGGTGTCCTTCAAAGGTGTCAACCCTCGTGCTTTCTGCAGTTCACCTATCCGCTAATGGAAACCGAATAAAGGATCAAAATCAAAGCAGCACCTTCTCCCTCTTGCAAAGCATCCTAGCACAACGCATCAGTTTTTCCTGTCTGAAGCAGGTTAAGACAGAGATATTCTGTAAGAATAAGGTTAGGAAATCCACTGCATCCTTAGGCAAAGGTGGGGAAATTGAGGGAGAATGATGGCACATTTTCAGCTAATCCACTGAATTTACAATTGCCTTTGGGACAATAATAGCAGTTGAAGAACTGTCACTTGGACGAGAAAAAAAAAAAAAAAAAGGAAAATGCTTGTTTGGTGCACATCTGAGAAGCTGGCACAGCACAGACAGCAGTGGGCACAATTACCATCAGTGCAGCTGCATATGCTGCATGTCAACTCCAACAGGGTCGCTGCGCCGCGCGCGCTGGGGAGATGGCGAAATGTGTGTGCTAATGGCTGCAGCGAGCAGAGGACTGCGTGGAGAATAATCTGCGCGCATCGGAAAAACAACCAGAAGGTACTGGTAAAAATTAAATACCAGACAGATCTCTGTGTGTTTAGAAGAGATTATTATTATAGAAGTGGACATCACTGCTTAAGGTAACTGCTCCCACCTATGAGATGCTCTCTTTTTCTTACAGAGCTATAGGGACTTGGGGGAACAACAGCTCTTTCCCCACATCTGAGAGACCTCTGCCCTGGAAGCAATTTTAACATAGTGTTCCTTCCATCCTGGTCTTGTTTTCTCCCCAAATCCTGCCCTAAGCCTGAGAAATCATCCTAATCAAAGGTTCATCACCACCAACACCACCAAAACTTTTTGCAAAAGGAAACAACCCTGAGAGGTGTTGGGATGGCAGCAAGGGAGGCACAAGCTGCCTGCAGAGGGGAGAGCACTGCGGAATAAAGCTGTTACGCCAAGCACATGAAGGTGTGCTGTAGGGAGAAAGCTGGTGAGAATTCCTCTCCCAGTTCACTACAAACTGGGCAACAAAAACTGCTCCAGTGGCTCACAACACCTCCGGCAGATGACACTGCCTCCAGATTTTAACCCTTCAGGTGGAAGTTTAGCGACTGCGTTCCCCTTCTGTTCTCCAGTACCGCAGTGCTTTCCTTCTGCCCTCATCAACAGCCAGGAAACGAGCTAAGTTTTAGGGCTTTTTTTTTTTTTTTTTTTAAACGAAGTTGTACAGCACAATTTATCAAGCAAGCAACACTGCCTAGAGGGAGTGGAGTGCTGAAAAAGGGAGAGATACAGTATCACTTAGAGCTCTGAGTTCACACAAAGCATTCCCATTCAGCAGGTGTAGACATCAAAATAAATAGCCCTCTGGCAATCTTCCAGCCGGCCTAAATCTCCAGGCATATTCAGCCTGATTACCTTAGATTTTTTTTTTATTTTTTTTTTCAGGCTTGCTGTCTCTGCATTTACTTGTTCTCCATCCCTTGCCAGCTACAGAGGAACAGCTGTGTCTGGCCTAGGGTGTGAACATCTGGTTCTGTCATATCCAGCTGTGAGTCTTCTGCAACACAGCCCCATTACATACTAGTATAGACAAGTGCGAATAACCAACACTGGAAGAAAATTTCAAACTACTCACTCACGGGAGAGGGGGGTCGAAATTAAGTTGGTGCTTCTCAGACAGAGGGCTGAGGACAAACGCACACGGCAGCGAGACTGTCCAGCAGGTACTCCAAGCTGCAGAGGCCAGAACAGCTGTCTGTGCTTAGGCTGCCTCTTATTCCTTTGTCAATCGACTGTTTTAATCTGTAAGCTGCTTCAGCCCATACTGCTCGGTGTCACCTGGGTGTACGTCCCAGCTTACAGTCACTGCTGTCACTAACACACCGTGACACGCTGCCTCCCCGCATCCTGAGAGCAGATTGAGGCTCCTGAATTCAAACGTGAGTCTCCAGAAGGCTGTGAACCGCAAGGAGGGGAGAGCTGGGGGATCGACTTCACCTCCTGCAGGCACTAGCGAGGCTGGAGGAGGCAGAGGCTGAGCAGGTGAGAAGCACTGCAACCTCCTGCCCCAAGGGACAGCCCCGGGCACTGCTCGGGAGGAGTGGTGGCAGTACACGTTACTGGAATCACCAGCCCCTGCTCAGCCCTTCTTTGAAAGGAAGAGAGGGAAGACAGACAAGGAGCATTAAGGCTTGCCTGCACACCTCTGGCTCCAGGAAGGATGGGGCAGGCCTCGAGCACCCCCCATCAGACCATGGTACACTCAGGGCACGCGCAGCCCATGTTCTGCCACAGAACCTGCAAAATCTCCCTCTGACAACACAAAACCAGAGCATTCAGCACTCTCAGGATTAGACTGCAAGCCTTGCAGAGCTCTCAGAAATAAAAGGAGCCAATGTTTACCAAAGCAGCAGTGTCAAGAAAAGGGACTGTGTGCGCCTCCCCTACCAGTACAACGCTAACCACACAGCAGGACAGAGATAAAACTTCCATCAACCTGCACAACTTCATTACAGGAGCTTCATTTTATGTTATGCTAGTCCTTCATTTTAGCTACTGATCCCGGTACAGCTAGCAGCCTGTCTCCCTCCAGGGCACACCCCTGGTGTTGTGTGACTGGTGTTGCACCGCCAGATCACCACGAGCTGTGCTGTCTGGTGCCTCCCCACCCGCTGCTCAGGTGAACGCAGTCACCACGCACGTTGGGGGATGCTCAGCCCACGTTCCCATGCAAGGTGCAGATTTGCAGCATGCTCAGACAGAGCTGGAGGCAGTGCTGCTTTCAGCCCGTCCTGCCAGCTGCAGCACTACTTCCCTCCTGGGGGAAAATTACAGGTTCTTCTCCAAGAGGCTACGTTCCCGTTTCCCATACATTTCTTGGCTAGTCATCCAGGCTGCTGGGCTCCTGGAGAAAGCGTTCCCAATACTCCACTCCTTGGTGTTAGGCTTGGCTGAAGGAGCCTTGGGTTCCGCAGATTCCTCCATCCCCCTTCCCATCCTGGATGCATTTACTTGTCAAGACCAGGGAGTGTAATTAGAGGGAACAGGTCCCAGGATGCCTCTCCCACTCTTGGCAGCTGACAGAAGGTGTGAGCTCAGCACTGCTGAATTCCACACCTCGGTCACACCCTTTGGAAAGGCTGCAGTGCATCAATCACACCAGATCACAACGCCAGCCGTGGTGACCACCTACAGCACCGGGGCACGGAGTTGAAAAGCCAGCAGTTCTTTTTGATCGTCCCCAAAGACGAGTCTCCATCACTCCAACACCGGCACTTCCACTACTCCCTGCCTATTGCTCCACTTCTGCTTTGCCCATAAGTATTCCCCCTCCTATTTTCCCCTGCCTTTTCTTTCGGATGAGTGCACTCTGAAACATCTGGCTGGCTGAAGGCTTCCACAGGCTTGGTTTGTTGGCTGCTTCTTTGTATTTCAGAGAGCAGCTCCCAGGACCATGCTGAAATGGCCTCCCCTTCCCTAACCACTCTTGATAGCCCAACAAGCTCCCATTACACTGGCTAATCTCCATATTAATAGTAGAAGAGTTTTAAATTTAATCCAGAGAAATATGATTATGAACAGATTTCAGAACCTACTACACCTTTCAGTAGGTTACTATGTTCTGAGTTGCTTTTGCTTTCATTTGTTTTCTGCCAATTGGGAATTTTCCCCCCAAGGAAGTTCCAAAAACCTTCTCAGCCTCTCAAAAACTATTTGTTTGGCACAGTTAACTTAGGATCTCTTAAAATTTTGTCAAACACATCAAACCAAATGGCCCCTAGGCAAAGATCTTGCATAGCAAGTTTCAACCCACACAAACTTCTAGCACTAGCTTGTGAACCCCTGGAAGCAGAGGCTTACAAAGACCACTTTGTGTACAGAGGGGGACCTTCCATGGCTTTCATCCTCCATAGTAAAATGAGCACAAGCAGTTTCATTAATTTCACCAAATCTGGTGCATTGGTTGCGTAGCACCCGTGCATTCCTCTTTTTCCTATTTAGCTGTAAGGTTTGGGCTGGCAGTCCAGCGTATAAAGCCCCTCGTGAAAAAGGAATCCAGCCCTGGCTGGAAGCAGCTATAATACAATTAATCACTGTAACAAGCCTCAGGGCCTAGCAGTCTGTCCTCTCCCCCTACTTTACAAAGAGGTAAGCAATATTTTGCATGGCCCTTTCCAGAGCTCTGCCTTGTTGCGTGGCGTTTGCATGACAATCCCGTACGCCGCTCCCAGCAGCCTCGTGTGGGAAGCTCCGCGCAGACAACGGCCAATGCAAATGGCAAGGCAGACGGCGTTCAAAGGCTGCTGCTGGTTCCTTGTGCACCTGGCCTCTGGACCACACCACATCAACTCCAATTAGCATACCCCGATCAGACACGATAAAATGAATTTCTACAGATGCTACGTACGATCCAAGCAGAGTGCCCACTTTTTATCGTGTGGCAAAGCAACGCAAATGATAAATTATTCAAATAACAAATTTCTCTTTCTGTAGAACAGTGCTTTGCAGACTCGCAGCTCTGTTTATCTTATTTATAATACAGCGTGAGCCCAGGTAAGCTGAAGGACAAGAATCATGTGGAGATGCAGAGCACCATGTCGCAGCCTCTCCAATGTTCACATTTGTCTGTTCTGACTGTACTTAATAAAGCTTGAATGACAAAAGGTGACATACTGTATGTGTTTTATCTCATTAATAATTAAGCATATTTATCTCTTAAATCAGATGTGACTTGCACCACAACATCAGTAATTAAATTAAATATTGATGGGTGATGGTTGTGTGCCGGGGCTGCATGGGTAAGTGGAATTGCCATATCTAATTAACATCTTGCAGAAGTAGCCCCATTAGGGTTGTTAGTTAAACCTCCAAATGGTAATACTAAGAAAAGCGTAACTAGCATTTAACAAGCCTAATTAATAGCAACCCCATCAGATTTGATGAATATCTTCACCTGTTTTGGGGTCTGTTGACGAGACTTTTGTTGTATCATTGCGAAGTCGTGAACCATTCAGAACCAGGAACGCCAACGCGCTGCAGGGCAAGGCTGCTTATTTCTCTTTTGAAGAAACCTAGAGGTTAAAGATCACAAAAGCACTGGAGATGACCCTCCCTGCCATTATTCCAGCGAGGGCTCGGATCTCCCTCTTCTCTCACGAGCAGCACATTGCATGAGAGGCACACTGTGCCTGCAGAGCTGACTTGCCCTCTGCTACCACCACGGCTGGCTGGTGCCCTTGCTTTTGAACATCACCTTCTGCCTTACTAGATGCAGCGTTTTCTCCTCGGAGAAGCCTACAAGGATGTGTTTTTTTTTCTGAAATGCTCATTACATTCTAGTGTCTTATAAGCAGCTCAGCAATGCTACAGCAGTTCTGATTCCTGCTCTGCTGTATGCTGAGCCGAGAATACAAAATTACTTCACTTGGGATTAGAAACGGATTCCAGCCAGGATTTCAGGACGAACTGCAACTGTACTGCTCCTCACAAAATATAATTCAGATAGTAGCTGTTACATGGTCTGGGCATGTTACATCATTTGAAGTGATTAATGCTCATGTTCATTTAACTACTACACGCTCTTCTCAGCTGCCACTGAGCGAACAAAAATCAAGCGCATTACAGAGCTATTCCCCAATTTGTGCTTCGGAAACTGTTTCAAAGCTCGCCACCCTTCCCAAGAGCCAGAGAAATAATTCGCCACTGCAAAGACTCCTTCTGCTACCCTTAAAAGTAAATGATAACAGAGGGAATTGTGCCTGACCGACTGCCTCCAGGCTGCTGCAATTCCTCCTGGAGGTGCTGGCCATAAGAAGAGGGTCCAGTACCAATTTTCTTCCCATCTTTCTCATTACAGCTGATCTGGGCTGGGTTTAGGTTATTTATTGTTCTCTGCAATGAAAGGGTACAAACAGTATTTCTTATTCTGTTTTCACCACGTCTTTCTGCCCTTCTTCCCCGTTTCTCCCACAAGTACCTACCTCCCCCATGTTCTTTACTTTCCCACTCGCTCACGGAGAAAGTTCCTGTTCGGAATTTAAAATGCTGCAGCAGTTTGATTAGGAAACAACTGGGTATTTTCACTTAACCAGGCTATTCCAACAGCACAAGTGGCAGCTGGATCACAGCCCAAATAGATCTTTTTTGCTAAGTGGAAAAGCACAAAAAAGAAGCAACACACACCTGCACATAGGCTGACTGACCATCTTAAAATGAGCAAATATTACCGGTAATAAGCTAAGTCACCATTTGTCTTGAGCTTTATATCTTCAAAAATTTGTAGGATCAGCTTGTTAAGCAACTCCTGAGCTCAGTAAGCAGCTGGTTAAGGCACCTGCATCTTCTGGGAGCCCGCATTCAGTCAGGCCGTGGGTCCCCAGGGAGAAGAGCTCAGTGCTCTGCCTCGAGCCTGCCCAGCACCCCAACCTGTCCCCCTGTCCAGCAGACAGACAGAATGACACGTCTCGTGTCATTGTGATATCCACATCCCCCTAACCCTGCGCACCAGGGGAGAGGTGCCAGCACTGCACGAAGCTCTCTTCCTCCCCTAGGTACCAGCTGCCAGCCTGGCTCAGCAGTAATTGCTCAGTTCATCAAGGCAGGGCTGCTTCAGCTCTGAAAATAGCAGGGCTGCATACAAAGGGCTTTGGTCCTTCCTAGAGCCTAGTTAGCAAGAAGAGTTTGAAGGGAAATAGAAAATGCTGGAGCTCGTTTCAGCAGATACTGCTGTGCATGGAGCAGAGTATCTAGCCAGGGGGGAGAGACTTCTTTTGGTCAGACACGAACGCTACCTGTGCCTGTTCAGCAGGTAGAAGCAGGCTCCCGAGTTCTCACCACGCAGATACTACATGCAAATGGCAACTGCGACAAGTGCAAACACATTGCTCATGGTTTAGTGAAGCAGCAGAACGAGCTCTCTTATTTTTTCTACAAAGCAAAATCATACCCGTTTACGGAACGAATCTCCCTGAGCGTTTTGGGAGGCAACGTGGGTAGCTCTTCTCCTACCCCACCGAGGGCCAAGTGAATTATCCCCCGTGCTACCCAACTAGACTGCCTGTCAGGTTTACTGATATTCCAAGCAATGCATCAAATGCATTTTTAGAAGCATGTGCAGCAGCTGAGCATTTAGCAAACTTTACCATCCTTTGGGTGTCAGTTTACATCGCTTGAGGAACTTGACTGTATCATTTTGCATTTAGGATTTTTTTTCTTTCCTACTGAGCGGTCACATTCCTGGTTGAATAGGCAGTATTAAGACACTACAACATTTGAAAGCTACTGACAGTTTTGTGGCTACTTCTTCTTGAGGGACGTAATTTTCTTTATTAAGACCAAGACAAATTGCAAAACAGACAGATAAAGGTGCATCCATTTGAAATAGCCTGTTCTGAGCCAAATCCTCAAACATACAAAATGAAAACTTTCACCGTGCATGCATGAAATCTTATTGTTGTTCACTGCTTCTCTCTCATCTGTCACCCAGGTTATATTTTTATAAACAGGATGTTAGATGTTTAGTCATATTTTAAAGATATGTTCTTTAATGTGTTATGAGTTCGTGCTGTTACCCTGCTCACACAAATCTTTGCTTCCTGGGAAAAATAACAATCCTAACTCAGCTAAGCTTGTTCCACGTGCAAACAGACATCTCCCACTTAGCAAAGCTGCCTGTAAAGGGCTCTCATTTCACAACTGCTTTTGGCCAGCCATGAGGCAGGATTGCCCTTTGCTGGTGGACACTCATCTCTCTGGACCTGTTCTAGGCCTGCACTGTCCCTGCTCACGCTTAGTTTCTTTGACCCGTGGCCAGATGCTCAGGTTAACTGTGCCATACACGAAGAGAAAGGTCCCACGTGGGCACACCCTCGCTTGACTATTCTGCATACTGTGCAAGGACCTGATGTGGAATACAGATTTCTTTTTCAAGGCTCCCGGTCGCAGTTGACAGTATTAGTCTTAGAGAGGGCACAACAACTAAAGAGCAGAGGTGCTGGAGACCAAGCGTGGTCTATTGAGGAGGGGATTTCAGGGCAGCCAGACCGAGGGCCAGCAAGGATGAGAGAAATGATGCTGTTTGTGAAATCACTTGCCTTTCAGACTGGTTTGGGGACCCTTGCTTGTTGCTAGTCACACAGCCTGCTCCCGAATGCCACACACTGCCCACACCTGCACCAACTTCGGCTTGGGCTTGCCAGGTGCTCCTCAGGCTCCTCTCTTTCCATGCACATCGCCGCTCATTCCAGTAATGCTGAGCTCCCGCTTCCCTCTCCGAGCCCTACGAACTTTGATGGCAGTGGAACTATCCAGATTTCATGCTTTTAAATAGCACATGCTGTATTCAATGAATTTCAAAGACACGCTAAAACCCAAATTACTGCTATCCATGGATCTTGAGAAGCTTTTATAAATGGCTGCATTACAGTGTAGTACAAAGCAGTGATTTCCATAATGCTTGTCTAATGTATAGAGCATTTTACATAGAACAGGCCCCGTTTCATCTTGAAATGCTTTTTAATTAATTCAATTCATTAATACTGCTTGTCATGGCTAAACTCTTGAGACTTAACAAAAACTTTACTTCAGCAGTTGTCAACACATTTCATTAAAACATATGTTTTTGAATGCTTTCTGATAACATCACTATCCTTCATATGCAGAGTGCAGTACTTAAATGTATTAAATAGAGAAGAAGAGGGCTAGCAAAAACCCTCACTCTATATTGACAATGCTGCATTTAGAGATTAGAAATGGGTGTGCCAGCCTGGGTGTCATTCTTCTCATGCCCCCTAAATTAACCAAAGCTAAACCTCACCTACTGGTTAGTATGGACGTCCCGTTTTCCCAGCATCTTGGGGCTTTCCAAGAGCTCCTCGCTTCTTCTGTCCCCATCCACATTCATGAAAGAAGGCAGAGACAGAGCGTAGGTAAAGCTTGCAGTCAGAGAGGCCTTCCAGGTTTGGCAGATGACTATATATTGGACAATATATATATATATATATATATATATAGATATGAAAATAATACATATATATATTTTCGGGATGGATTTTGTATCCTTTTCTGACAAGGCATAAACCACAAAATCACCAAGAAACCTTAAAACTAACAGCAACATCTGGAAATCTGCACAAGTAGATCAAGAAGGAGGGAGGACAGATAGCCTAAAGATCACAGAATCACAGAATTGAAGGGGTTGGAAGGGACCTCAAGAGATCATCAGGTCCAACCCCCCTGCCAAAGCAGGTTCCTTAGAGCAGAATGCCCAGGTAGGCGTCCAGACGGGCCTTGAATATCTCCAGAGAAGGAGACTCCACAACCTCCCTGGGCAGCCTGTTCCAGTGCTCCGTCACCCTCACCATGAGGAAGTTCTTTCGCATGTTGGTGCGGAACTTCCTGTGCTCTATCTTGTGGCCATTACCCCTTGTCCCATCCCCACAAACCACTGAAAAGAGGTTGGCCAAATCCCTCTGTCTCCCACACCTCAGGTATTTATACACATTGATGAGATCCCCTCTCAGTCTTCTTTTCTCCCTAATCTAATCTCCCTTTCCTTTTCTCCCTAATCTAAAGATGTTGGCTGCAATCCTTCATCACCAGTTGGGTGACAAAGAGCCTCTCAGAACATCCAGTGAAGAATACAAGCACATAATGCTTTCAGAGCAAATTATAAAGAAAGGTTCTTGAACTGCCACCGACGAGTCCCACCTGGACTTCTGGGATTTGTTGCGATCTCTAACAGCGCAGCCAAAGTCTTCCAATTCTTGCAACAAATTACAGAAGAGAAAATTGTCCAAGATGGGTGACACACAAGTTAATATGGAAGAGTTCAAAACATTTGACCTTTAAATTGAGTACCTGGACAGAACGATGCCTTACTGCTCTGCGCACCATTAACCATCACGTGGTGCTGAGCCACGGACCCAGGAACACTCTGCCCCACGTATGGCACTGAGGAAAAAGATCCTGCTGAACACTTGCACCTCCTGGGCTACCGCAACACATCCTTCAAACACATCAAACTGGAGAGGGGAGAGAAAAGCCAAACCTGCTGTCTGTTGCCTCCCAGAGCCCCCCCTCCAGGGCTGCCCCACACTGAGCAGGATGGGAATGAGACGAGGCAAGGCGCCTTCTCCAAACGCATGGTTCACCACCAGCACGTTTGTCTTAAACAATAGGAAAGAAACATTTGTCTGGCTACTGGTGAATGTTTTTTTAAAAAGGCAAAATGCCATCCCAGGAGAGATTTGTTAAATGACTGAAGAATGTAAAATATTGAAAACGCTTTCTGTAACGTTTCTGCTGATTATTTAGTGTGTCCTGCCCACATCCCAGGCCATGCTGTCAATCTGTATTTTAAGTCACCTTTCTGTCTTGCTGGCTATGGGCTCTAATGTTTTTTAATGTTGTCTCCTGTGTGTGTTTTGTGTAGTGGAATACTTTACAAATCAAAGTGTTATTGGGGAATAAGCCCATGATCTCCAGTGTAACATTTCCTGGCTCTACTGCACACACATCTATTGTTCAAGATTGAATTGGTCCCAAGAAGCATCAGAGCATGTGAAAGCCACTATGAATTTTGCAAAGTGGCTTCAGGGCAGTAAAGCACGTCAGAAGAATAAGGTGCAAAATCTGAAAGTCCAAATTTAGGAATCTCAGTCAATATTAAAAAGACTGAAAAAATAAGTCAATGCCCTTGGTTATAGCTCACGCACTTCTATCTTGTGACATTCCTAATGTAGTTGAAAACAGCACGCATAGCCAGGAAACAAAATAAATCCAGTTATTAATAGGTTTATGTGCAATTAAACTGTTAGCCTTTATTAATACTAACATGTGATTCACAAGACTGCTTTCATTAGTCCTCTTTTTTGTAATTATTGCATTCCTCTTTTATTTATATTTATATATTTTTAACCTCTTGCAAAATGCCTTCTGTTTAGTCCTCGTGAAATTAGGGTCTTCTACTTGAGCTAGCCAAGTTGAAATCACTCAATATTCAACCTTGTGCAGCTTTCCTTCATACAGATAGCAACGTAAGACCTGCCAAGAAAAGGCACATTCCTCTGAAAAGAGACCGAGAACTTGCCTTTATCACAACTAAGCTGCAAGATTTCCCTTCCAAATTCCAGCAGAGCTCTCAATAAACCCCACATAGGTGCTTTGCCAGAGACTCTTCCGGTCATTAGGGTCCCTTGGGCAATCGCTGTTCAGCACACGCACAGGGACGCGCGTGCCATTGTTCCCGCTGCTAACTACCTTTGTTACAAATGGGATTCACTTCACACTGGCACCAGCACTAGTATCCTCCTTTCCTATATACGACTGCTTTTTTTTTCCTTGTTTTCTTTTCCCAAAGATGCAGCGTACAAGATTAAACTGAAGGTTTGATTAAAGTGAATTGTACAGTTACAATAATTATTAAATATTTTTAAAAAATCAGAAAATTGTACTCTGGTGTATCTGTTTTGCTGAAGCCCTTTTGTGTGAGCAAAGCAAAGCACCTGTGTCATCGCAATTTGCTTGTTTAAGGTCTGTGCAAAACAGTGACATATGAAACCAAAAAGTAACCAAAAAAAATCTTTATTTAAAATTCCCTGAAATGAACTGAAGTTTCCATGTTTACTGAGACTGAATTCCTCAAGGACATGGTTCAGAGAATTACCCTGATAAAATAGATATGAATTATAGAGAGAAGCATATGTGAGGGGAAAAAGGAATATTTTATGTATAACTAAGCACAAGAAATGGTAAAAAATAAAAACTAGTAACAAGGAACTATTTCCAAATTTGCTATGCATACGACACACAGCCTAATGCAAAGTTATATGTTGCAGTTATTTAATATCTTTCTTCAAAGGTTTTGCTAATAAGTCAATGACTGAACATCTAAAGGGAAAAAATATTTCTTTATAGTTTTAGATAATTGTCCCTGAAAAAAATAACAAACCTTTAATTACAACTCAGATGAAGAAAGCTTGATTTGTGTGCTGTGCCCAAATGCTGAGGAGTCGGATGTAAAATATTTGTAATATTTAGGGAACCCTGAGTTTTACATAAAAGTAAACAGCATTGCCTGAAGGCACAATTTCCAGCAACACAATAAAATGTGCAGTGAATTTATGGCGGCCATCCATTAGCTCTTACCAAGGCAACGTCGCCCATATCTGTCGTCCATCATTATAATAGAGGGTTAATGCACCGAATTTACATAAAAAAGTCATATTGTCTGCATGAATTATTTACACTCTCAGCTGTTTTTACAGCTTGGTTTCAAGCTGGATTCTGGGAGAGATTCTGCCAGTAAATTACTCTGTGGAGACCTGACTGTATAACTACAAACAGAGCTCGCAATGAAAAGAAAGGAAAATGGGAAGGCACAAGCATGTAGTTGGAAGGGGAGCACAAGCTGGGGGCTTCTCCTCTGCATGCAGGAGGACGAGGCAGGGCAGGCGAGTGGCAAGGAAGCTCACTGAGAAGTTCTGTAGGTGCAGCTATGTGTTAGCACCTTCCTTTTTCACAGCCGCACGCATCCCTGTGGTTCTGGTGCAGCCATGCTCAATTCCTGGTCTCACGTGTTCACAGGCCAGCACAGTGCCCAACACTGGACGCATGGGCAGGACAAAACAAAAACATTTTGTCCTGCACAAAATACAGGTATGCACTCAGCACATGGAGTCACCCCTAAGCAAACATGCCATTTTGTACCTTCATGGCCAGCTTGGCCTAACAACCTCAAATCCCTTATTTTTCCCAGGGGTGCATCAGGATCCCTGATGCAAGCCCTAGATCTGTGCCTAGAGAAGTGACAGCTCAGTGAAGCCTCTCTATAGGAAAAGGGCTTCTTCTCGGTTTTATCAGATGTTAGCACATATGCAGAGCCCTAGGAAAAAAGAACAAAACCAAAACGCCAAAAACCAATCCCCAAACTCTTTGAAAGCACTTGGGAAATGCACATCACTTAGGGAAGAGTCCTCTTGGCCACGCAGTGGTCTGTCAAGAATCTCTGGCAGAGTTCTTGAAGACAATTCCATGGCGCTACAGACCTGGCTAAGAGCAGGAGTCTCCACATACATTTTATATATATATATATATATATATATAATGTTATATTATATATATACATATATATATATATATACACATATATATATAGGGATATATGTATTAGGCTCTCCTACTAAATTTACTGGCACGGACAATTTATTCATTCACAGCATTGAAGGATAACCAAACGTCCCCACAGAAGCATGACCATTTGCTGTTTATTTCCTCAACGATTTTACCACTGAAACCTCCCCTCCCTACCACGCTGGGCACAGCCCATTTCCCATTAAACCCCACCACCTTGCTGAGCGCACGCATTCCAAGACAGCCCAAAGGTTCCATTGTTTATAAATTGCATTACTACTTTCCTTCTTTTTTTTAAGCAAAACACAGCACTCCCCCTTCTCTCTCTGATGGGTGCCTTCCCCGCAGGGCAGTCAGGGCATGGCAGGGGCAGGGGATGGCCAGCAGCCTGTGCTGGGACAGCAGAGGACAAAAATCCTTTGGAGAAGCGTGGACTGAAAAGTCCCAGACAGGTACGGGGTCTGAGGACCCACCTTCATTGCACAAAGAAACAAGTAATGACAGTTCTAACACCAAAAGGCTTCCGCGACCACCCAGTTCAGAAGTGTTTTGGGGTCCTGTCCCTGCCTCTGGGGCCTTCTCATGCTTGAACAACTTTTACAGCTCAAACTTTTTTCCTGCTCGTGACAGTCAGCTCACTGTAGCTTTGGGCTGCAACTTGTTGTCAGGTAGCTCTGGATCTTGGACCTAGCAGCTCTCATCTTCTTTTTTCTGTATTCTACTCCTGCAGCACATGGACAGGATTACTGCCAGCACACCCTTCAGGGACTGTCCCGTACACAGAGAGCAGAATTCACTGAGCTTTGTATCAAAGGAAGCAAAGCTGCACAGGATTTACTCTGATAAAAAGGGCGAAAGGGGAAGAGCAGAAGCCCCTCTTGCATTTTTCGGGGGATGCCCCTCTCCAAGAGCACACTGCCTGACCTGGCTGGTGGCTTCCCAGTCCTTCGCAGGCTTTTGCTTCTGACGGTCTCAAAAAGCAACAAGATGGCCTTTGGCCATCCTCACTTTGTCAGTGCTTGCCTTGCCCTTCCCGTTTGCTGTATCGGTCCCTTCTGTCTTTTTATCGCATAGTTAACTTGACAGCAGCTCTCGGATAGGGGTGTGTTGAGACTCAGGTGTGCCTCCCTGGTCACAGCAGGTCGCCTACTTGGAAAACAAAGGGATCCCAGGACTCCGAGACTTCTTGTTTACAGAAGAGAGTGGACACAGTGATAAAAATTAGGAGCATCTGTGCTGCTTTAGGGTATGTTTTTCTAAGCCAAGAGACCCCAGAGTTGTGCTCGGGGTGAGAGGCGGCGTGCAGAGCAGAGGGGCAGCCCCAGGACACGGAGAGGCAGCAGACTCACCGCAGGGCGACTGCTGAGACTCACCGGTTACTCAACAAAGCACATGGTGGACGTGGCCTCAGCTAGGCAGCGACACCAGCAAGCTCTGGAGCACAGTTATTTGATGCTGCGGTCAGCAAATGTCATCAGCAACCATTATAGCTACAGGATCATGGAGGCTTTGTTGTTATCAATCCCTTTCTCCTTGGAAAATGGAATTTCGGATGTTATTTTGGGATTTTTTTGAGCTACCTCATTTCCAACTCATTCTATGGATGGTCAAAACTGGAATTGTCCAACTCAGGCTAAGAATTTCCACAAGCTTTACCTGGCTTCTTGCTCTGCTATTCCATAATAATCAAGTCCTGTAGTTACCATGGCAACTGGCATTAACTGATGAAAGTGATTTTAGCTGCAATTCTTCTGTTTCCTCTATGGTTTATCACCCATTTTGTACGGGTGTGTGACTTGGGCTCCTGCTGCCCCAGGTTGGGAATCGCCCTCCAAACTCCCACAAGGGAGAGTCAAGCACCCTGTGAAGAAGAAGGACCTCACACCCCCAGCCACGTCCCATAGGAGCTTCCCTGAGCTCCAAAAAGGGAACCAACACTAAACCCTAGCTCCAAAAGCCATTTTTTCCCTAAAGGACATTCAGAGGCAGGATCCGTGGCCCAGCCGTGCTGTCAAAGAGCTCTGCACAACTGCACGTGGTACCACCACGTTACGAACAGACTGGACCAGTGTTGGGAATTCTTCCTCCTGATTGTTTACACACTTTAAATATTTGCAGACTTAT
Source organism: Cygnus olor (assembly GCF_009769625.2). Classification (NCBI taxonomy): domain Eukaryota; kingdom Metazoa; phylum Chordata; class Aves; order Anseriformes; family Anatidae; genus Cygnus; species Cygnus olor. The sequence continues at coordinate 3,469,928 of NC_049191.1, forward strand.
CGTGCACCATCCTCAGCTGCAGGTAAGCCAAGCTATACATATTTATCTCACTTAATCTTCCCTCATAAATCAATCTCTCAAGTCAATCTCTCCACTCCCTAATTATTTTTGTTGCTCTTCTCTGAACTCCCTCCAATGTGTCAATCAATATCTTTCTGGTAATGAAGTGCTCGGTAAGGAGCACGGTATTCTAGGGGCAGCTGTTCTGAAGCCGCATACAGTACAGCAATGCAACCAATATGGATTTTCAGTCTGCACAGGAAGGATGATCTAATGGTAAGGACACCAGCCTAGGGCTTTGGAGACCTGTGCTCAGGTTCCTGCTCTGACAGACTCTTGGCGTGACCTTGGTCAAGTCACTTAGTTTGTCTGTACTTCACTTAATCGCCTGTAACCACTCCGGTGTTTGGTACACGCAAGCAGTGAAATACGATGGGACGTGGGGCAGGGAAAGGAGCTGGCTGTGTAGGCAGTAGATGCTAGGACTGAACCAAACAGCAGCTTTCAAGCGCCGCCCGTTCGCTATCTAAACACGCTTGCTGTTACTGTACCCATGAGTTATTTGCTAGATTTTGTCCACAACCTTTTGTTTTGCTTTTAGCTAGTCTCACTTATTTCATGTTCATTCAAACACCGGGACAGACTTCACCTGCATCTGCCAAAAGATTGTTGTTTGAAATCCCCAAACTTCTGTTTTCTACATTTAGAGCTGTACATTTCCTTCCCATGGAGTAGTGGGATGCAGAACGCTAAGACTCGAGCCTCAGCGCAGCCATCGGTACCTTGCTGTACCCCAATATCAGGCCCAGAGCAGGCTCTGGGGGGTGATCTGCTGCCTGCAGGCAGCACCCCAAGGGAGCAAGATCACACAAGAGTACGCAACTACACACACCGAAGGCCCTCGGTTCCCACATTTCACACAACTTACTTCTGCAGAACGGGCACACATCTCCCTGATCTGATCACTCGGGTCTTGCAGCAGAATTTTTATTCTCCAGTACAAGGCTCTATGAAATGGCTCCCACTGTTACTTTTCCACAAACTGCATAAACATTTCCTACCACCCAGTACATACAGAGATGTGCAATTAATGCTCGGTTAAAACTTCTTTAACTAAATTACTGCAAGTTTGTATTTTAAGAATATCTTGTTCTTTTCCTTTTTCCTTTAAAAGAGAAGGTTAGGAATACCAAAATAACTGAAGAAAGCAAGGAAATCTGAGGATTGCAGTTATTATTCATCAGGCTCCCAGAAATGCATTATAATGTACTATGGGCTGTAAGACTAAAAATTATTCCCCACTGAAATGGTATTCACACAGCTTCTGCTGTACTGAGGCGTACATCGTAATATAATCATAATAACTAAAGTAAGTTTCCCTTGGGGATTATACCTCTGTGTGATTTAATCCTTAAATTTGTTTTGCTTTCATCCCCAGGAGAAGAGAGATTTCAGTTATAAAGTATTCTTCCTCGAAATATCAGACACTGCACATGCATTCATAATCTGCACTTACATTTACAAAGCCCAGGCCAGGGGGTAAGCAGAACTGGAAGCCTAAGTGTTACCATTCTGTTTGAAGAAACAGAGCTTGCTTTTCAAAACAAAAAAGGGCAAAGCAGTGGGAGGAACTCTCCTCACCTGGGAAAGTTCCCCTGCTCCTCTCTCCTCTGGCAGCAGAGGAAATATTTGCCTTGGAGAGCGACGGCTGAGAGAGGCTGAGCAGGGAAGATCAGAGGGAAAGGGGTTTGCTGGATGACAAGAAGTGGGATGAAATGGAAACTTAGTGTAAAACTTCAAGTGTTTCTGTGTAATTCTGGGTCTTAACTCATAGCTTAAAATGGTGTAGGCACTTCAGAGGGTTCATCACTGCGACTTTCAACATGACCCAGGTATCTGTGGCCCAGGTTTCCATTGTCTTTTGTAAAATTTGAGGTGGGTTTCCAGATCTCGAAACCTGGAACCTCGACTAATTCAGAACGACAAAGCTCAAGTTCCCAAATCCCTTAGCCTTTGCAATACTGTCTGGTACAACAGCTAAATATCCCAAATTAAGTTTCTTAATGACTTAGGTTCTTTGAAAAAGTTATCTTTAGTGATCTCACTTCAACTAATTGACTTCCTTATACCCGGATTACAAAACAAATACCACAATTTACCACTTACATGTACTGTCCCGTGACTACATGGCCCAAGAGCAGACAGACAATTCCATGCTCCTCCTTGTCCTTGCAATGCACGAGAGACAGGGAGAGCAGAACTTTGTCAAACCAGAGGAACACCATTTTTGCCACCTGCAATGGTGAATGCTGACACAAGCTGCAGGCCTTAGGTTTTGATATGTGAACCATCCGCTTCCTGATCTGTTCTTTCACCTGTGAAAGAACTCTGGGCTCTTGTCTTTAAAACATGGATTTCTTTGTTTAAGGCGGTGCCTATGACACGGGATAGATACCCACGTAAGGCACAGCGACATTTCCAGCTCGTATCTGCACATTCCCAGTATTTTCTGGCATAACTACTCCTGGGCTTCTGGGCTCCGCAATGAGCTATTAAGAATAAAGAGCCAAAAGTGACTTCAGCAGGTTTTGCCTTGAAGCCTCAGCCATAAAACCCAAAGGCTGAACACCAAAAAAACTCTTAACACTGCAGAAGCTGCCTATCAAAATCCATGCTACAGAAGCCATTTGGAAATAGCAGCTTAAGATGCAATGGTCTAATAACAGTTACATCTGGTGAATGATATCCTAGCCCCATACGTAGTAATTGTTATCACAAAGTAGGGAAAGGAAAGCAGCCAGCAGCATATTGATAAAGCAAGTCAACTATGATGTGTTTGTTCCATTGCTGAGAGTGTTATTAAACACAACAGTCCTTTACTGAGTGATTTTCCCCAATAACAGTGATTTTGTTAACAGATTAACCATTATTCAGTCACCAGCAAGCTATGCTTTTCTTCTGTACACAAGTTTGTTCACACCACATTTCTGTATCAGTGAAAAGGAATGTGCATTCTTCAGCCCAGATATGCTCACCTTTAAATAGTTTCCTTCAGAAGCCAATTGCACTGGGGCTCACAAACCGAAGGGAAACTTACAGCCAGGAGTAGAAAAATCTCACCCGCATCATTCTGACCCTTAAATATTTAATTGTTTTCAAAAAAGGTGCTCGTGAAGCACCAGCAATTAGATCATAAAATCAAGGGTTACCCATCAACAGCTTTCACCTATAGGAAACTGTTGGAAAAGTTTAGGTTCTGTTAGAGCTTTATCACTTTCTGAAAAAATTGCTGGAATAGTTTTCTTCCCATACCAGTCTTCAAGGAAACTGCTCCAAAAACTAATTTGAAAAATACAATTCTTAATTAGCCACTGTCAGTAGACACTAAACCGCTCCACTCCTTTTCCAAACATCTACAAGGGAACAAAAATGTAGTCATCTCATGGAAGTAATGAATGCCCTGCCGTTTGAGCAATTTAAAAATAGCCTGAAAAAAAAAAGACAGTTTGAATCATAGAAGTGCTATTAAAGGTGAATTACATGTGCGGCTGGTATGCATAGCTACATACAATCATCAGTTGTGGCTGATACGAACAACATCCAACGTAGCATGTGGGTATGATGTTGTCTTGGCTGATGCTGGTGGATGGGGCAGCAGCAACATTCAGAGGATAAACATCCCCTTGATCCTTAAGTGCTCTATTGTTCTTTATTCTACACTTTCAAGACCAATTATCGATTACCAAGATATTCCCAGCTCTACCAAAATGTTGTAGAAGGACAGACGAAACAGCTGGGCTAGCCTAGGCAAAACCACCCTCCTAATCTCTGGAATCAGGACATAAAGGGACTTCCCCTTCACTTTCAGCATTTTTTTTTGTTAAATTAATTTGTCTGCATAACATCAACAGCATGGGCAAGCTCTGCAGTTGTTTTTGCCACACTCAGAAGCACCCCCTGACTCTTCAGGTTGGACCTCAAAGCTGTGCCAGAAGCTTGTGAAGCTCTGGAAGAGGTCAATGCAGGAAAATGGATCCGAGCCGGTTTCTCCAAGGCAGATAATCAGATTGTACTTGCAGGAACATCAAACCAAGCATGTGCTTCTACTTCCTCATTGCGATGAGCTTGGAGTTAAGGAAGACGGGGTGGGAGGGAGACCTTTCGACATGAAAATCACCTGGCAGGAAGTCAGAGCTGTGCACAAAGCTCCCTGGACTTCCCAGACCCTGCCTTCGGGGTGCAGCGCTTTGCAGGGGAGCAGGTATCGGTCCAGCAACCTCCCACGGGGCGTCCGGCAGAGCTTAGCAGCTCAGACATGCTGCTGAAGCTTTGTGGGACTGGCTTCTGCAGGGAGCCAAAGCAAAAGACAAATACTTTCTCTTTGCAGGGTTTTAAGCAAGTTTCTTGCACGGATCACTCGGCAGCCTTTGCAGAAGGGATGCACCTCCCCATTGTTAGGACATTGCCATCATGGCAAACACTAACAGGACCACACCGATACACTACTGAAACCCTGAGAGTCTCAGCCACTGTGCAGTGTTCAGAGTCATAAGAAACATAAGAACCCTCTGGAAAATTCATGCCAGTCACCTGGACAGAGGCTCTGTGCAGTGGCACTGGTGAGCCAGAACAGATGCTCCTGCTTTCACATTTGTCCTGTCTGTCCTAGAAGTCACTGCTCTGAAGATGTCATTTTGTGATACTGTCTTGGGGTACATACGCTCAGTAACACAGATATATGTCACACTGAGATGCCTTTGGCAGCTGCAAAAACCAACCCAAAATGAGATTTTGTGGCGGGGCTGCACAGCACCAGCCAACGTGACAGGCAGCCTGCAACCACAGACCTGCCATTGGGATGCTTTTAGCAGCCCAACACCTCTCCCAGCTCCCAGCTGCTGCTTCTGGTGGCCGAGTGACAGCACAACCCTTGCAGTTCACAGCCATCCTTCTGCCCCACAGCCCACACAGCTTGCCAGGAGCCCACAAATAGCCCCCAGCACCTCTGGGTGCACACACGGCTGGGACAGGACTCATGTACACTGGGGAAGAACATCACCACACGCACCCTATGTTCTAACACAGCACAGTAAGACTGTCACAAGCAGTTACTACACTGTTGATAGCTGGTTTTCTTCAGACAAGACCTACGTAGGAACTTTTCCCTTGCATTGTTTTTGTTTTGAACATTTGGGCAAACGTTGCTAATCACTCCTCATCTGACAGACACCGCAGAAGTGTTAAACGTGAGTCACGATTTCAAAGCAAAAATTAGAAAAAATTTTAAATAAATTGAGATGCAATCTTGCTGTGATTAGAGGAGAAAGTATCCTTAGTGCTTTGATCACTTCTTGAGTTCTTAAAGATGGTATCGATTTTGCCAGCACCATGCTCAGCCTGGTGTGTGGCTGGGGCCAGGACTCTGAGGCACTGGAAATCTTCAATGGAAAATGAAAACCCAGGTCTGCTTCTAGTTTTGAGGAAATTACTCTGTTTCTGTAATAGGCTATGGGACTACTCTAAGCTGACGTGCAGTACAAAGTTACTACACCGCGGCTGTGTTATTTATTAATAGCACAGCTGTATTGATCCCATAAAGCTTTATTTAAGTACAGGGTGATTTGAATTAATAGCTTTTACCTCGTTGTGCTAGGGGCCACGCAGACACGCTATAAATCAGACAGTCCCTGCCCCAAAGTGCTCCCAAACCAGATTAGAACAAGATGCAGCAGGTGGAGGAGACGAACTTGAGGGAAGGGAGGAGGAGGAAGTGGAAGGCAAGCAGCATTATGCACAGTGAGCAGAACTCTCTGCTCAGCAACAGCCAGGCACTGCCAGCTGGCAGGGACTCGCAGGCATCAAAGATGAGTCTTCAGAGGGCCTTGAAGAAGGTTAAGGAAGTGACTGTTTTAAGGGAGTTTCCCTTATGTATGTATAAGAAATAGCCCGCGGGAGTAGCACATGGTGCTTGTGGGTGAAACAGACTAGCAGACAGCTCCATCTTCTAGAGGGCTGGGTGCTTCTTGGCCTAATGGGTCAAGAAAATTGCCCTGTGAAGTGTGCCTGATTTTCTTCCATTCACAGGTACTCTCCTGTCTCTGAATTTCTACCCAGAACATTTAGAAGATAGTGAAATAGACTTTAAAGGTGCTAATGATGTAATTATAAAAAACACACACAAAAGACATCTCAGCATTTCAAGACAAATTCAAACCAAGTGCACTGCCAACATGCCACACTCCGTGCTTCCCCTTTGAAAAAAAAATGGCTTTCTGCACTTCAAAGAGGGCTTTGTTTCACTTGTTTAGCACAAGATGCAAATACATTGTCAGATAGAGCAGAAATAAAAATGCATTTTGCACCACAGGGAGCAAAAATACCCAAGCAGCCACTCAAATGAGAATGAACTCATGAGGCACAGTGGGCAAGGGAGGCATTAGGTTTCTTCTATCTAGTTTATTCCATTTTTAATTAAAACAATTTTTTAAAAATCAAATCTCCTTGCAACAAGAGAAGAAGAGAGATTTTAACAGACCAAAGCCAGGGTAAGAGAACCAAGCAGAGAAATGGGAGCATGGCCATGACACAATCCTCCCTTTAACTGTGCATGAGCTTATTTTTTTCTGGGGAGGGGAACAACTAACACTTTTTGACCAGCTCATACATCTGACACACAGGAAAGAATCTTCTAATATCCCCAGGAGAAGCACCACCAGAGGCTTTTTCCCCTCTTTTGGGTGGTGGTGTCCCAGGTGAGGGGATGTCTGGAGAACAGCCGAGCAGAGCAGGCCTGATGACGAGCTCGCTGCCGTACCACTGAGGATGCACGGCCCAGGCTCCCTGCAACCATCTCAGGTAGAAATCCTCCCTCCACCTCCTGGCCCTACTCCTCAGTGTAGGATACAACTGAGGTGGATCACCGTAAGGCCATGCCAGAGAGATCATTTTATGATCTCTTTTAGATCACAGGACCATGCTAGGGCTGAGCAGCGGTACTCAACAGAGCTGCCACAGGCCCTTAAAGGACGCGACACGCAGAAGCTGCTTTGCCCTGTGCCCCCTTCATGGTGGGAGGCAAATGAAAACAAAATTCACCTTTTTATTTGTCCCAGTTCCTAAGCTTGAAATGATTCAGATTGTGGTCCTGTTTCAGCAGAACTCATCTCAGATGGAAATTACAGCAAAGTCATAGAGCAGTGTGGTAATATGGGAATTTCTAAGGAAGGTATGCAGTGGATACCCTTGAGAGGGGGATTTGACTTTCCAGCAGCAGCTGATGAACCCAGGGCAGGGAAGTTTGGGCACGTTTGAGCAGGATGTCCACGAACACAAAGAAACAAGCCTTTCCATTTACTAGCCACTTCTGCAGGGCACCCAAGGGCAACCCTGAAGGACCCCACGCACACAGCAGTCACGTCGTCCTGCAGTTTGCTCCTGGTCTGCGATCCACTCCCAGCGGCCTGCTGCTGCCAGGGTCCCTTCACCTTGCAGCAGGTATTTGAAAATTATATTAACTTCCCTGAGCAACACAGAGAAGCTTGCAGGGTTCCGAAAAGTTTCATCTGGGGCTGTCTGAAGAGAGACTGGAAGGGGGTTGAGGCCTTTCATCTTAAATTTAATAAGGCAGCGGCTAGGGTTGGCACTGCCGATCCTCCCTGTGCTCTCCAGGCATTTCACTCCACACCTACAATTTACTGGAGTCTTTCCACAGGCTTTGCCTTTCCCAGGCACACAGGTGGTATAACTGAGAGGACGAAAGGAAAAGAGCTTGGTATTGTTTTGGAAACGCTCCCAGCGCCAACACCAGTTTCATTCCCCAGCTGCCCTCCACATGAGGTAATGGCCGCCGCGTGCGCACGGCACCTGCGTCCAGAGCCAGCACCGCGCCTGGGCCGCACTCTCCTCGCATGCCCTCGGCCTCAGGAATGTTTTGTGCCAGCAGGAACTTCCCTCCTTCCCTCCACCTGCTCCCGTTTGGCACCCCCAGCCTCCGGGCCGGAGCAGGACAGGGAAGCTCCCACGTATTTCTTCCCAGACATTATCTGGCGCAGCACGGCGATGACAGAACTGACTAAAGCTTCATTATGAAATATGGAAACATTTCAAACCTCCTGCTCCAACTTTAATTTGTGCATTATAGCTGCTGCAAGTACTCCGTTTATCATAATAGAGTCCCTTATTTATCAGTCCATCCAAAAATAAAATTATGAAAATGGATTTAAAGAGAAAAATACGTTTAGTGAGTAGAACTGCCTCTGCAGTCCTCCCCGTGCCCGGAGGAGCGGCCGAGGTTCTGGCACGAGATGGGAAGCTCAATAGCTGCACTTCAGCACAGCTGCCAGAAAGAATACAGTCAGACCAGGCCAGAACCTCAGCATTAAACCTGATTTCTTCCAGTCAAAAGCTTCCTGCACATAATCCCGCATGGCAGATAAATGCTCCAAGTCAAGTTCCTGAAGCTGTATCTGGTGACTTGAGGAGACCCCACGGAAACTTCCATTTCCTATTTGCAGCGCCCAGGAACATGCTCCCAGCCTCAGAGGCTACCCCTGAGCAAAACGGGAGCTGAATCCCCCCCTGGGACAAAGCATCACTCAGCACACGATCTGGATGAAGCAGAGCTTTTCCTCTTCGCTTCTTTTTATAAATTTTTAAGTCACTGTAATGGATGCTGAAAGGGGCCCGCCCGACAACCCTGAGTCTAGAAATGCCTCTGTGCCTGCAGGAGACAAGCAGCAGGGCAGCCAGCGTGGCCATGTCCTGCCCTGGCGGGCAGGGAGGAGCGATCTTACCCCAGCCTCATCCCTGGGAGGCTCTGCAGAGGCTGCTGGAGGCCAGCTACACGCGCTGCTCCAAGCAGAGTGCTCCTGCAGTGCTATCTTCCGAGCCAGCAAAGCTACACCTTCACTGGAAATGAAACACACCTTAAATGAGCAAGTGAAAAATTCTCTGGCCAAAAATAGAAGGTGTCCAGATGATTCGCCTGTGTGTGAGCTGCTTTACTGCTCAATATAATTTCCTTACCCATTTCATATTGGCTTACAAGCTAAAAACCCCAATCTCTGTGTCCATTCCTTCCACGGCTCTAGGAATTGCTTTACTGGGAGGAAAACCAAGAATGAAGAATTCTGTATTTTCTTTCTTCATTTAGAACGCAACATACCTCATTTGATCTTAGAATACAATAGAAAATAATACTCTCAATCTTAGCTTCTGTGAACTATTTCTCACAATTCATATTCTTATTTGCATTTCTACACACTTCCAATTTTGAAATTGTTCTGCAACCTATTCAATCAGCTTAAAGGGGAAAGGCTGAGACCTCAAAGTTCATAAATAAAGTAACAGCAGTTGTGAACCTGGCATCAAAATGGAGAAAGGTTAATGCTACTGCTTGCTTTCCCAAAGCCATCTCAAAAGGGTTTACACAAACAGCTGAAACCTCTCTCACTCTGCATTTCCTTTCACCTAGCCCAGAAAGTCAGTGGTATCTGCAAACAGGGGAGAACACAGATCCAGCGACTGCAAGGATCTTATTTACCGGTAGGTAATAGGATCATATTTACTGATAGAAAATTTATGAATGCTTTTGGCTCCCTGATCCACATTTCCTGAATAAATAAGGCTGTGGCCTGGGTCACTGGGAATAAGAGAGGAAGTTCCTACCGTATGATTTTCTGAAAGACAGCACGACCTTGAGGACAATTTATTTCAATGGGAACAACACAGCTAGTCTTCTTACAGAGCGCTCAGGGAAGCAGACCCTGCTCATCCCCCAAATATATTCAGAGCAGAGGCAACCACTTCGCACTGCAATTCAAGGCTGTCTGAGTTTTCACCTGTAGATACGCAGATAAACTTATATCATCGGCTTCCAGGTTTCTGTGGGCTGGTATGTCAGCAACAGCTACAGTGATTTAGTGCAACAGCTCCAAATGGATTAAATCACACAGTCATTTGAATTTTACCCAGGCTTGTCACACAAATCTCAGAAACCACTGTCTTGCATAAAAACTTCCTCTCGATACTCCCGAGAAGTCATGACAAAAACCAAAAGTTCAGTTGAAAAAGAGAAACAAAGACTCCTAGCATTGAACACAGAGGCAGCACAAACAACGCGTCTGAAAAATCTTAATTGCACTAAAGAAGCAACTTCCTCCACTTTACTCAGTACAACTTCCCCATTTTTGATGTATTATCATGTATCTTATGTATTTTTTTAAATGAAGTCAGTTTTCACTTGATTTCCGTGATGTATACTCTTCACAAGGAATAATGCTGTGTTTCAACTTCTGGAATATTTTCATAAGCACAATACCACTAAAACGTTCCCCGTGTGGCATGCTGCACAACCAACGATATTTCCTATTTAACAGCCTCCTCAAAGAGGGGCATAGCAAGAAGAAATTTGCTACAAACTTCACTGAAGGTGGATTTCACTTTCTATCTTGAGTGATAGAAATGATTTGTGATCTTACAATGCCCCGAGTTTAACTACACCCTGCATTTATTTCAACACTGCCTGTGCAAGAATATTTGAAGCAACTCAGTGAAAGGACAGTTGTCATTTCTTTAAGAACCTACTAAAAGGTCTCCTAACAACAATGCATCTGATGCATGCATTTTCCTTCATCTGTGTTTGTAGCATTTAGAGAGACACCTACCTCCATGCTGTTTAGTATTTATAGTGATGTTATGACACCCTCTGTGGATTATATTTACTCTTTGGTCCGCAAGCAAAGTTGCCATTTAGATTACACGAAGTATAAGACATTATTCCTGATCCCCAGGTCTCTGTAACTGTGAATCACAAGCTGCCAGAAGCCACATTTTACCTTCATTTTTTGCAAGTAAGTACTGAACATGAAATAAAGACTTTTTTCATGTAAGAATTCTCATTCAAAAACATCTTGCAAAGATTATGTAAATATAAGTTAAATGCATTTAAGACTTTTAAGACTTTTATTTCCCAGATATATCTATCTGAGCTTCTTTTCCTGTAGTATTTACTCATCTTTTTTTCTTAACCTCCTAAAAATAATTTTGCTTTGCCAATTCTACAATTAGTCCAAGGCCGGATTCACACCCAGCCCCTGCCACAGCAGCCACCTTTGAGAAAGGCACACGAGCCCCCAGGGACTCGGCTCCTTTGGCTTCCCCAGCAGGAACAACCAGACAAGAGGACTGCTCGCCGCAAGCCCAGACTTTGCCCTTCAGAAGGGAGCACAGCAGCACGTTTCTGATGCCACGGCTGTCATGTGTGCAGGGCGGCCAAGGACCACCTCTCCCTGACTTTCTGTAGGAACTGGAGAGAGCAGGAGCTGGCAGGCCCCAAAACAACAGCTATTTAAGTTTAACCACACAACAAATCTGTTCCCTTCTCCTCCTCTCCACATGCAGAGCCTCTTTAGCTCGGGTGTAATGGCACACAGCTCAGGTTATTTGCCTTAACAGGAGACACGGGATAAAACCTGATGGAGTACAATTTGTCAGAGGCTATTACAATTGCTCTACCCTATGCATGCAGGCAAGGTCAACTCACGTACCATTGTATTCCAGGATTTCCTTCTGATTCCTATCATGTATCCCAAAAGGATTAAGAGAAGTTAACAGCTCACAGAACAGCTTAGCCCATCCAAGGGCAAAAACCAGACTTGCTAAATGGTGCTGCTTTTATTCCAGCCAGGCCAACTGGGGAGAAGATACTCACATGCAGGCAACTTGACTTAATTTCACTGTGAAGACAAATCCTCAAAGAAATGATGCACAGGTGCAAGTATTTCCCTAATGTCACACCTTTCAGGAGGCCATTCAAAGGCTCTTCACACTTAAACTGACTTTAGAAGATTAGCAACACACAAGCACACGAGATCAGATATTTGCTGATAGTGCACATACATTGGAATAATCATGTAATCTCTTTTCTTTGGTTTTTGAGGCAGATATGACTGTGCCTGAAGAAGATACCGATCTGTCTACCTAATAATCACAAATCCCTTATAAAATATGCCTGAAATGAATAAATTGTGAAGGTAAGAAGGGAAAACATAAATATCCTCATTAACTCATACATACATACACAAAACTTTACATAACATATGGAGGAGTTGGAAAGACGCCCGCAGACGTAATTGCATTTCTGTGTGAAGAGCATTTACACTCTCTCATCTCTGCTTTCCCCATTCATTTTAGTAATTACATGGAGAGAAGCAGCTAACATGCTTGTAATTAAAACCAGCAGTGAGGATTTCTAGGTGTTTTGATACAAGAGAACTGACATGGAAAGCAAGCAGAGCTGGCAGGAGGGGATTACTGCAGCCATACAGAACAACTCAGGCCCGGATAGGGTTGGTGCGAGAGTGCCCACACGGTGCTCTGCAGAATGGTTGCAGGCAATGGGAATAACAGTCCAGATCACAAACGCTCTCCACATTCGGTGTTTGCTGAAGGATATTTGATCACACGACCTGGAGAAGCTTTGTTGCTGCTGGAGACCTCTTGTTTCTGTCTGCTAAACTCAGGGAGTGGAAAACAGCCACTTGGCACGATCCACATGGCTTCATTTTCTATTCATTTTCCTTGGCGTTTTATTGGCAAAGGCTGTAACAGTTATTTCAGTTCGGTGGGTGGAGCTGCTATGAAAACTCCAGGTCTCCTCATTTTCATGATGAATATTCATGATTTAAGCAATCTGTACTCAGCAGACTTTGTTGCCCTTTCTTCCTCTTCCCTGCTACCCAAGTAGTAGCTGTGCAGAATGTTATATTTAATGTGCAAGTACACTTCTGTTTCATCTTCAAATGAAAACTGGACAATGTCCGGGCTTAAGCTGGAAGTCTGCGTGTATTGAACTGAAGCATGGCATGTTTGTGGCCCAAGTATTAATAAATCTCATGACAAAGAACAAGATAGATGGCAGAAAGCAGGAATGGTAATTGAGGAGTCAAATCTTTCCCTGGGAGCTTCTGCCTCAACATAGCCCAGAAACTGGCTTTTGAAAATACATTTACTAGGGCAATTTACAAAAAAATAAATAAAAATCACAAGACTTTCCTCTAGGCTGTTTCTATGGTCATCTGAGCTTCTTTGCAGCTTCCTGACAACTTAACAGCCAGGGAAAGACCTAAAGCACATTAAGGTTTGGTGTTCTTCTAGCAAGAATGGAAACGCTAATTCCAAAAGACACACCCCTGGCAAAAACAAGCTGTCAGCAATATTATGCAGATGATAACAGAAATATTATTGTGTGGTAAACCAAGACCAGAGGATGAATCTCCTTATAGGTGAGTGATTGTTGAGTATTTTTGGGAAGTCTGTAAAATAACCTGTAAAACACTCGGCTGTATACAAAGCACTGACTAGACAGAATTTCCCATTCTGTGTTCAGATTTGCCGTCACAAAAGGCACCCACATCACTTCCCCAAATACATCGCACCATTTTGGGGCTTGATTTTAGAGTTCAGATACATTCTACCTGTAAAGGAAGAAGCACTCGACAGTACGGCATCCCAATCAAATGCGGCATGGCACTTTGCACCCTAGGAAATGACACAATACACTACGCATAATGCATTTGCATGTTGGTCCTGCAAAATTAAGTGTCTAATATTCTTGTAGAGGAACCGTGCTCACCTACTAATAGCTGTAAATAACCGAGATGTGGATCAGCAGATGCATGCCAGGACAGAGACACTGGGAAGTTTGTTTATTTTTTTATTTTTTTATTTTTTAATCAAAACAGTTACATTAAGAGGGATCTTTTTAAAGCCTAAACTGTAATTAACCCTTACTACTAACTTGATAATCTTTCAGTTACACTGACCTTGATGGCTTTGGGAACTTCAGCTTGGTCAGGCGCTGTGCTGGCTCAGGAGTGTCATCAACTGTCTGCATGGCACCCAGCCAGGCTGCCAAAGCGCCAGCCACCCAAATCCCACTGCTGTTCGCTGGCACACTGCTCCAAACTCCACACTCCTCCTTTACAGATATGCAAATTTGTTTCTTTTCTAATACGCAAAAAAAAAAGGAAATTACCAACAGCTAATTAGGGTCAAACGAATGTTTCATACCAATTAGTGAAACCAATACCCTTTTATTTTGAATAGTCATGCTCTCCTGGCTTCCGAGACAGGTCAATAAAGCTGCCTTCATTTCAATACAGTGATAATTCAACAGCATTCAATTGCTCATTTTTTCAGTGAGGTCTGGGTTCAGGCTTCTTGCGAAGTAGGAAGCCGCAGTGAAGTAGATGTCAGGATTGTTGATGCCATGATTTTTTTCAAAGAATGTCTGTCAGTAGCGAAATATTGAAGAGCATGACCAAATCCTTACCTCAAGTAATTATTCTGAGACACAGAAGCTGATAAACACACCCAGTTTACCTGGTCAGCACAGCCCAGGGCAGTGGTCTTGGCTAGTATTCTTCCCACACTGCTTTGTCAGAATCTCTCTCCCTCCCTGAACTGTCAAGTACAACACGTTTTGTGCTTTGTACTGCAGAGCAATCAGATATCCTTCAGTGCTGGAAGGTTTTGGGGTGTGTATGGGGTGTGTACGGGTGCTGGGTGGGTTTTCTACAGATTCTTCTGAACAAAGGAAAGCATACCTTGCTACCAACATCTACAGAGGCTGTCTCTTTTGACCCACATGTGGCACCAAGACATCTGCAAGTGCATGTATAGATTGCTTCTGTGCACAGAGGACCAAAACCCGTGGCTTGGATTTCAGCTGCCAGAAGTACCGAGCTGACCTGGATGCACTTCACCTGAATTCTCTTGCGGACTGGGAATAAGAACCCTTTTAAAAGATTTATTTTAGTTGCCATTCACAGCCTGGCATTCTCTTCCATCTTCTCAGCATGGCTTGTTGCACTCAGGACGTTCCAGGCTGCTCTGTCTCCTTCTCTCAGCTCTGGGCTGGCTGGGGCACGAGCAAAGCAATCGCTAAGGAAAGACTAAACAACAGGTTTTTCTTTCTATTAAAAGTGACTTTCCATATCCAGTTTTATGTTCCATTGTTGCTTTGCAAAAAGTTGGAGCAACTGCCAAAGCAGAGCTAGGTAATTAAAACAGCTAATGATCCATTTGCCCATGTTTTTAAACATGAGCTCTCAGAAACAGGATTTCTATGGATACAGGGCCGTATCGCACTGATGAAGGACGAGATTTCACTTTGCATAAGCTCCAAATCGCAGCAGAAAGGGAAGAGAAGCCCCTGTGGCTGCAGCATGCCAATACTGCTGAGGAGGCACACCAGGAGCATGCGCCATCCCCTAACGTCTTGGCAATGGGCAGCACAGACCCAAGCGCCTACCTCAGCAGGCAAGCAATCCATACACACTGCAGGCAAACGACACAGATGGGTGGTATTTAAGCAGAGCAAGTCAGCTGCACAAGCAGCTCTTACGTGGCATCCAAAGGATTCAGTAAAAGACTGCTTGGACACAAAATTCCCACATTTGTTAAGTCGCTCTGTCACTTCAGTTTTCTGATAGCACCCAATCAACAATCGCCGACCTGCTTTTGGCACGAGCTTCCTCCAAGTTGTTCAGAGCTGGGGGTCACAAACATCCTGCAACAAGAGCAAGACCCCAGCGCTTTTGAACTTCTCCAGGTTCCTTGCCCAGCTCCCTGATCCATTTCTCCCTCAGCTCCTCATCTGCTTTGCTCCCCTGTCTGTTTATTTAGCTCTTCTTCCAGAACTAAGTAGTACTGATGGGGACCACAGAGAATACTTTGTGGCCAGGACCACAGCAAGCGTGAGGAGGATGAGGCCTGAGGGGAACCACGTGGGACTTGCTTCCATAGGCTACACTATGGGGTCCAGTGCCCACTCCCAGCTCTTTTCTTGCTGGTTCTATAAGGTCAGAATCAATCCTGCTGCCAGCCTTTGCTCTCTGGCTACACAGCAGGACACTGCTGATGTGCGCCCGAAGCAGCAGCACTCAACAATTATTGCTTAGAGAGCAGCTAAAGAGGTGCTTTAGGAGGCCTGGCCAGATGAGAGGAACAAATTGAAGGCAGGGTAAGAACAAGGGAATTCCCACAGCTGCAGTCGGTATAGAAAACCCACAGAAAGGCCTGTACACACCAGAGAGAGATAACAAAAGGTGAGGTTAATATGTGCTCTAGCAAATGTGGCTTCACTCACCGTTTTCCTTCACCAGATTTGTGGCTTGTTTACCTCCAGTTCTTTCACTAAAAGATATAATTGGCTGTTCAATTAAAAAGACAAGAAAAGTGTACACTGCGGCACAGCCTCAGGGTACTCTAGCCTGCGCACTAACAAGGTCAGGGAGCATATTTATTGTGCTATTCAGTAGAGAAAAAGAGAGGGAAAGCTCCCCTGCCCCACACAGAGCACAGCACGCGGCACAGTGCCTCCCCGCACGCACTGCGCAGGCGCGTGGCCCCAGCAGCAGCCCCAGCCAAGCTGTTCTTTCACCTCTCTGCAAATCCCCACTTTGGAAAGAAGGGGCTCTGGGACACTTACAGAGCACCGACAGCTTTCTAACTTCAGCTTTTCTGAAAGAACTGTGAAAATATTCCCCAAACAAAGGATTTTTATCCTTCGTAGTTCTGCTTAGTGCTCTGCTTAGAACAGGGCAAGTGTCTCTGGTGATAGGGGTGGGAGAACAAACAGTCCCTGGTCAGCATGACTTTGTGGGATGATGAGGCGGCAGACTCAGCGTATCCCAAATACAGAACACAAATTTCTCCCTGGTATCAGCCAGGGAGATACAGAAGTTCGGTGTTGCTCTGACAGCAGTTTGTTTTGTTGGCTGCTCTGCTCCAAACCGAACATGCACCACAACTCACGTAAGGCCCAAGCATTATGTTTTCAGCAATATTTGTAGAAGCAGCTGCAGTGAGTACTGAGTACCTTAAGAACATCCTCACTCTCCCTACAGCATGGAAAGGAGAGGGTGGAAAAGCAGCGTGCAGCAGCAGTGATGAGCCTGCCTTCAGCAAGCCGAGGCGGCCGGCAGCAGGCACGGCTCCACCGGCTCCTCCAGCAGCCTTCCTCGCCTGGAGCTCCAGCAGCATCGCCCCTCCTCTACGCACAAAGGCCAGAAGAGCTGTGGCTGTGCTAGGTCCCTGCAGACCCCCAGTTTTGCCCCCTCAACTGCCCAGCGCCAGCGCTTCCCTTTGGTGGGGACAAACCCTCTTGTCCCGCATCTCTCCGGCCCGGTTCACCAGCACAGTTTGCACCCAGAGCTCCAAGGAAGGAAGGTCCGAGCATGGCTTGCCGTATCACCTCGCCTCCGAGATGAAAGAGCGCACTTTTTTTGTAGCAGAATCCTGCAGCGCAGAATTACTGTGCTAATTTCTTTGGCTAATGCTGAAGTCAGGCTGCTACAAGCTTGTTTTGGCCTCTTGCCACTGCGGAGTGTGAAGAGCGACTGAAACAAGCAGCACGTAAGTCAAGTGTGGGAAACACAGGGCAGACAGAAACCCTGCTTGTGTCATAGGCCAGTAGATGGACAGTAGGAAACACACAAATCTTGAAATGAAGTCTTTTATCTGAAAGGAAGGAAGTGCCTTGGGACCATGCGAGTCACTGACCTTCCCGGCACACGCGCCCTGCAGACTCAGCTGAGGCGAGAGCGGTGCAGTCGTTGTGCACGTGAAATCCTGCTCCTAGTACTGAGAGAGCTGAAGGCACCAGGGGAAGCCTTCTGAGTTTTATAATTAGGTGACAGGTAGCCTGCAGAGAACTCGGGGGCTTGGTTTGAAGGAGAGCACTATGGGAATGGGAGGATGCTCCCTGGGCTGTCTTTGCCAAACAAATTTGAAGTCAGAAATTTGGTGGTTTTTTTTTTGTTTGTTGTTTTTTTTTTTAACCTCCAACAATGGAGGAATAAAGTCTTTTTTCATTTATTTTCACTCTCACTCCAACCATTCTGTACTACAGTCTCCCTGATTATACAGCTGAATTTTCCATTTTTAGGATTCTCCATGCAAGACTAGTGTTGAGTGTACAGCACATCATTATTTGCCTACTATTTCCCTGAATTTGAAGATCAATTTCACAATAAGGTTATGTCTGTAGTTTTGGGGGTGTAGTTCCTTTCTGCAGATATCTGAGCCAAGATTTGCAAAAACAGGTTTTCATAGATTTTAAATGGGAATGCATGAGTAAGAGAATTGATTCATGTACTGTCACCCAGCCCTGAGCTGAGTATTTGGCAAAGATTTGGCATTTCCATTTCACACTGCGTTGCTGACTTGCACATCTCTGTCCTGTCATGGAACAGGAATGCACCACAAAAGTTAAATAATTAATTAATACAAAGTAAATTTCAAAACTTCACATAAAAGATTTACCACAAAGTACTCACAAACTGTTTTTACGACAGAAATATCGAGTGGGAATCTCATGAATAAATCTAAATAATGAGGGCATTTGAAATCTAACATTTACTTGGCAATATTCTTAAAAAAAAAAAAAAAAAAAAGTGAGACAGAGAGAGAGAAAATACAGCAAAAAGTGATGGGCCATGATTACTTGTTTTGGTGCAGCGAAAGCAAGTGCTCCAGGACTGCGATGGGAGCCTTACACACAGCGCTGCAGATTGGCATCTGCTCCGCGCACACGCATTCGTACACGTAGAGGCAAGCATCGACATTTTTCAAAAGCCATTAATTCCCCAGAGTCAGCAGCCAGCTCTCCAGCAGATTCCCCGATAGCGTGGTGCAAAACGCACACGCTGAAGCGGAGACTTCGCTGCGGCCTCGGCCTGCACAAGCCACCTCGGGCCTGCGTGAGCCACTCCAGGCCTGCCCTCACAGGGGGCTCGCCAGGTGCCCTAGAGACAATCCGAAACCCTCAAAGGACGCGAAGGTGCTCAGTGCCTTTAAAGGCTGGCACTTGTCTGTAATTTCTGACACCTCTCGGGCGGCAGGTGCTCTGCCTGCGCTGCTGCAGCAATGCAGCACTTGGGCCTCAGGCTCCTCACGGCTCCCCGCACTTCTAAACTTCTGCTGTTTTGTGGCAATGCAGTTGCTGTTCAAGGAGAAATAATGCGAGAGGAGAGGACGGGGAAGAGCTCTGCCCAAGGCAGCATGAAAATAAGCCATAGCAGGTCTCTCTGATGAGTTTCTCCAGTGTGCCCTGCCCCTCTCAGGAGACACATCAAAGGGAGACGGGGAAATCAGTCCACGGTAGCGAGCCTGCTGGAGCCCGCTTGCTCAGCACAGGCAAAATTAATTAAGAGGGAGGCAGAAAAAGAGCCAATATGAGTCTGATTCTGTCAGGGAGCAAAGCACCAACAAACAGCAAATGCTAATTCAGGAGTTTTCCATCTCTATTCACACCTGTCAGCGGGAAAGAGGACCACAATTCAGATTTGAAATAGAATAGATTTGTGTACCTCTGAGGCAGCACGGTGCTACATCCACCGCTGCTTCCTGGAAGCTTACAGAAACCAAAGCTAGCTCAAGAAAAAACCAGCCCCTGCAACACAGGGCTGCAGGAAAATACATCAATGTACTGCTTACTGCTGTTACAGAAAACAAAGTGAGGATGAGGCCTCACACACAGCAGGAGAAGCCACAAATAGGGACCTCTTCCCCTGGTACTAGTGAGCATCTTGTCAGAACTAGACCATCAAAACCAAAAAATAATTCAAGAGAAATTAATCCTATTTGACATAACAAGCAGGATCACTTTTTAATATTGCTTTTCTGCATACTAAACTCTAAAACATGAGGCCCACAGTAGCAGGAGAAAACGAAATGTCAAATAGGAAACTCCTAAAATGTGGGGTTTCCAGACACTGAGGTGCTGTAGTAGGGAGTCCCTTGGAAATACTCATAAATTAATTAGATTAAAAATGTAAAGCCATCAGTCCAGGGGCATCATTGCTCTACTATTTTTCCTTGCTCATAATTCAGAAAGGAGACGAAGCATCTGAGCCCAGTTTGGGACTAATAATTTCTAAATAAAAGATAAATATGTCAAGGCTTCATAAATAGAAAGGAGAGCACAGCACTATAAATAAGCTTTAATATTTGTTTTATTCTAAAGTATATCTGGTTGAGCTCCCGCCTTTTGCACAATGCTATTACTACTATGCATCTGGGTGCATTAAAAAATTCCATGGGAAAAGGACTTGCTTTATGTCCTGAAGAATTCCTGAACCACTGCTTCTGCAGAATGCTCTGCAGCCCTGCGACACAGCTCCACGGAGCTGACTGCCCAGGAACATTTAGCAAACAGCCATTGTGCTGCATTTGTCCGAGCAGTTTTTTTGGACTACGTGGCAGGTGCGTAATCAGTGCACATTGCTTTTTTGTTTTTCTTTTTTCCCTGTTCATGAATATTACGACCTTAGTCCTCAAATTTATACAATGCAGTTAGTGTGAAGAGCTCCCGCGACACCTTCTAAACTCATGGCTGAAGATGTGTGAGAGGGATATCCCAACAGCCGGCAGTCCATGACTACCAGGCACACGATGGCATTGCCCAAGGAACGGGTCCGTTAGCACTACGCTTTCCAGGGGCAGCCTGGTGGCTATCAGGCTGCCATCAGCCCAGCAGTTAACCAAAGTAATGCTTGCTTCATCCAGAGCGTAAAAGGTGCTTTGTTCAAGTCAAATAGAATCCTATATCAGCAGCATACATTAATAACTGATAACACATAAAATATCCAGAGCATTTAATACTATCAAACTAATTAGGTGTTGGTTTGCCAGGAATAAAGGCGAGGTTAAAAAACCCAAGATGACATGATTACCACTGAGTAAGACATTCTTGCTCATCCTTGCGCATAGGCTAAAAGCATAGGTGACTGAGACAAGTCACCAGGCTGGAAGCCAAACTTATTTCACACACTAAATTTGCAATGAAAATTCTAATGAAGCCATCCCGACAAGCTAAAACAGTGCTGCTCTGGCCAGAGGTCTCCAGCCAGCTCCCTCTGAGGTAGATGCGGAAGCATTAACTTGCTGAAGGGTCACTCAGTGCACAGAGCACGTTACTGCTAAAGCTAACACTGCAAAAGTGTCATGACTGCCACGAAAACTTGGCAGTCCACGTGAAAAAAAAAAATCACTTGCCATCCTTACTGTAATTGTGCTGAAGAAATTGCTTATTAAAGACATGTACCTGTCCCAATCAAGCAGAGAAGGACTTGCAAAGCTGTTCTATGAGCCTGAAACCCTGCGTGTACTAACCTCTCATCCTGTGTGAGAGAGCTGGTGTTAAATAGGGTCAGAACTACACTTGCTTTGGGGAGAAGAAAGGCTCACTTTGAAGACAAGCTGGTTACCCTGTTTTTCTTCCTACACCACAGCTTTCAGATTGCAGCTAGAACTTGAAGGGAGTTGTTCCCACAAGCTCTCCAGCCCAATGTCTCCACCCGAGAGGCTTGAGTAAATAGCAGAAGCTCTGGATATGAATCAGATGGAAAAGATTCAGCCCTCTCTGCTAGGTCTGAGTTCAAAGGCATCCATGGCTGAACAGCTAAATCAAGATCAGTATCTGCCTGTGAGGGCAGAATGGAGCATTCAGGAATAATGAACTGCTCACCCTTACATGCTCCTTTCTAGATGTAGTGGAGCAGGTCAAAAGCGGAGTCCAGCTGAAGCAGTCCGTGCACATAACAATGAGGTTGGTGGGGAAGTCGGATTGTTTTCAGACCTTCTTTCCTCTGTTTCTTTTCTGTTCTTCAGCTGCCTCCAACTGAAGTCCAAACCTCCCCTCTCAGTATCAGGGCTCAGCCTCACTGCTAGAGGAAGACCACAGATGCTGCAGAACGTATCTGAGCAGAGCTCAGCGCAGGGCTCTCAGCTCCATGACAGACCTCCTCCTCCTCCTCCTGCTGCTCCGTGCTAGGACCAGAGCAGCCCTTCTGTCATCACGAGCAGCCTGCATGATTCGATTCATTGCCCATGTGCACACGCCAGCCCTGAGTTTTGCTACATGACATCGTGCTCCCGGTTACATCTACACAGCGGCTGGCACCTGGGCAGGTACACTCAAGTAAATATACCCATGTCATGGCACCATGAGCTTAGGCATAAACGGACAGAGTCAGGGACAAAGAGGATTTGAGAAGGGAAGGACGTGTCCATGGCCAACAAAGCAGCTTGGTGCCAGCGCTGGGCTGAGAACACAGGTGCCTCTGAAGGCCTCATGCTCAGCAAGAAACCTGCTCACCTGTGCCACCTCTGCAGCTCCTGGTAGCCATGTGTGAGCTCCCCTGTGCATGCAGACACGGCCCTGACTGCTCACCAGCATGGGTACCCCACTTGGGGTGCTGGAATACAGCCGGAGCCCACAGCTAGGGTGTGCCTGTACCTCCCTCTGTGAAGCTGCCTGGTTTATTATCTGTAGAACAGCACACCTGGGAAGATGAGCCAAATAAGTACTAGATATAATCAGATACTTTCTGTCTTCAGCTGCCACCCATGTGCACACCTTCCCTACAAGCTGTGGAGTGAACCTGCTAACGATTCTATTAATAACGAGCCGTGTAAGTAGGTGAACTGGATGAACTTGTGTGAAAGCAAAACCCCAGAGGTAGATCAGTTGCTCTGTTCAAAGCAAGCAGATAACTATCCCAGGCTGCAGGCAACTCCCCCTTTCCCACCTCCTCCTCTGGGACATCTCCAGGCATGTCCAGGGTGGTGCAGCCTGGCAAACAGACACGGAGTCAGCCATGCACGCATTTAAAAAATAAAGGAATCACAAAGCCACCAGTGACCCTGGGAAATGCTGAGCACCAGGACGTCCGCTGAGGACTCTCCTTTGTATTCATCTCCAAGGTTCGTGATGCTGTCAAGGCACAAAAGTAAAACTGTTTGCTCCCCAGGGGGTTGTGTCCCCCTGCTTGTCACCTGCTATCTGCAGCCCCTCTCTGCCCGCAGGATCACAGCACCTGGTACGGCAGCGACTGCGGCATCACGCAGAGGGGACTGGCTTCAGCCAAGGACAGGGCAGCACGGCTGGCGAGCAATGCCTAGGACGCACATAACCTACTTGCAGGCAATGCCAGCCACTGAGCAAGAGAGGAGCACCAGAGCGCACTGCAGCGTGTCCACCGTTCCCCAGGGCCCTTTCATTTCTGAGCAAAGCCTGAGTTTCATGTCGGTGCAGCGAAGAGCCAGGGACAGACTCGAGTGTGGGTTTGTTAGCGGTGAGCATGGCAGCTCCCCTGGAGACCAAACCATTCAGCAGCCAGAAGAGGGCTGATGGGAGCCTCTCAGACAGGCGTTTTTGTACCCTTGACAAGAATTAAAACCTGCTGCCTTGGGGGTTATGTTAAAGGACCACAGTCTTAGCATTATGGTGATCAGCAGGGCAATGCCAGGGGCAGAGTTGGCTGTGGAACCATGAGGGCTGGCGAAGGACAGTCTGCTCAGCAAGACTTCAGGTAGCTTCAGCTCCCGGCATGCGTCTGAGATGCATACGCTTTGCCTGACTCTCCTCCCTTCTTCAGACCTACGGACAGGACTCAAAGAGAGCTGAAGGGGGGGGGTGAGTAAAAGATCTCAATGCAAAAGAACAGGCTGAGTTAACACTGATGTTAACACATGTCAAAAAAGGACAAACGTTACATGTGGTGTATATAAGTACTTTAACAACACAGCTCTATTAATAATGTCAGTGACAGTAACCCCTCCAAACTTAGGAGGATATTTTTCTTCCCAAGCAGGAGACAAAAACTGCCACAGATGCTGGCTGCTGAGGCTGGGGCACTGAAACAGTAAGGACAAATGACGCATCATCAGAGATGCTGTTCTATTAAAAGGCGTTTCCACTCTTCAAATGGAGCTGTGTATTAAAATTCCAGATTCACCTGGTAATAAATTATGTTGTTTAAAGACAAATATTACACCTTTTGCAAACTCTGAAGGGAAAGGAAGTAAGGCTGGACAGGCAGACCCCTGCTGAGTGCTGCTCTGGCTCTCTGCCATTCCCTGACTGACAGCTGATAATTATCTTTGATTTAATGTCACTTAATGTTCTCTCCCCCACCCCAAGCACCTTGGTTATTCTCTTCCTGTACCGACATATGCTAGGAAAAGGAGGGTTTGTGAAGAAAAGGCAAAAACGAATATACTCCTTCAGCAAGCTACAGAGAAAATGCACATTTATTTACCTATGAAAAATGTTAAACATTCTGCCAGATAAGAAAACTACAATTTAAGCTTTAAACTTTAAAGAAGAGTGTAAAGCATGGGTAAATGCCTTAGATATAAATGAATGTAGGCAGGGGTTTTTTGGTTGGTTGGTTTTTTACTTGCAGACCAGCAGCACTGAGCATTCCTAATGCTCAGTTCTGGAATCTGGATGCCACCACACACACAATGCAATAAATACTATTACTGCTGGTTAGTACACAAATACTGGGGTAAGCAGAGAGAAGAGAGCAAAATTCAGAGAAATGTAGCTTAAAAGTAAGTTCCTTTGCTTTGGAAACTCTCAAAGAGAGAGATTTCACCAAGAAAACTAATGTAAAGCCAGAGCTGCGTTTCCTTTGTGACAAAGGGACAGATGAAGGCACCATTCCAGCGTTGACGTAGTACTAAATGCACTGGGGAAAGAAAGCAGGAGAGACCTGCACAGAGCCGTGCAGAGGGATCCCTTAATACTGCCATGAAACAAACCATAATTTGATCTGTCCCTTGGTGCTCCAATCTCCCCCTCCTTTCCCAGACCCCAGCCTCAGCTAACAGCAAGCTCACTCGGGGACACGTCTGTGCTCCTGCGAGGAGGGTGCTGAGCTCTCGCCCTCTGTGAGGCTGACCAGCATCAGCCCTCACACCCCTCCCATGGGTCAGCTGGTGACAGCACTCACAGTGCTTTCTCCACCTATAACCTCTTCAAATTTGTGTTTCTTCTCAGCACAGGGCTTAGCACTCCCCTCTTATCTGTACGCTAGGACATGAGAGCTTCTACCTCCTTACCCAGTGTTCTCCTGATCTCAGCATTACACAACTCTGTCTTCTTTTGCCAAAGTCCATGAAGTGCCACGGTGCCGTTCTACGGCCCATTTACCTCTTATGGTATTACAAAAAGTCTCCAGAAAAAAAAGAAACAAAAAAAAAAAAAACTTTTGTACTTGTGCATCAAAGAAAGTGGAAGGCACGCCTGCTTCTTCCTTTGCATGAGGATCTGTGTTCACTGATGGCATCTTTTATAAACACATCATGTATTCCACCTAAAGGTGCTGTGCGCTCAGAAAGAGTCAAATATATTAGCATTCTTCAACCATAACTTTTGAAGTCGGCATTTGACTATTTTTGCATTTCTTCCAGGTTGTAGTTAGACAACTCCTAATTCTATGGGGAGAGCAAAGACTATAAAATGCCAGAGCTTCACTCCGCTGAAATAACATTAGCGAAATATCAAGTCCTTTATGATGTCATGAGGGATTCCTTAATGTGACTATAGCCTCCTAATGACATCATAAAAAACAACTGCAACATCAGAAAACAGCCAAGGGTCATCAATCAGCCCATCCTCTCTCCTACTCACCAGGGGCAGCAGCCCAACTTGCTCCTATCTGCTTTTTACGATCGGTGCTGTCCGCTGAATAGCACACAGAGAAGAGACTAATAATCATACAAATATCAGGGAGAGCGGTCAATCATCACCTGAAATGTTCAGTACACCTGAGGGAAATTCGGGTGCCGCAGCCTGAAGAGTCTGCAAGTTTAGCATGTAGAAGAGACGACGTTACTGCCTTAGAGGTGACCCGGCGCTCTCCGGGCAACAGGCAACACCAGTTAGCAATGCAGTCATTTTTAAAATGTGCAGAGAACGGGACTAAAAACGAATTCTTTGGTTGCTCTCCTCATCCTCTAGCCCTCAGCAAAAGCTTTTTCCGTGCTGCCCAGACACCCATCTGCACATCCTATATTACAAAGACCGGTCTGAAAGAAGCCTTTGTGCTGTCGAACTGAAATGGGTGACAGTCCCATCGAGATGCAACGACTGCCAAATCCTCTGGCAAGAATGGAAACAGCCTCCCCCATTTGAGAATGCGATTCCTCAAAGCTAAAGCCTCATTATACTCTCTTAGGAGTACTTGGAAGTTTTCCAGCGTTGGGGACCTCTTAAGGAGTTCCCCAGACTCTTAGAAAAAAAAAAATGAAGCGACAGATACTGCGGTCTACTGTGGTCTCTAGATGTTTCACAGTCTCTCTTGGAAGGCATTTATAATGGAGCTTCTGCCAGCAGTGCTGACCAAAGCAGAGGGTCCTTTTGCTGGATGAAAAGGGAAAGGATCTGGATCCTTACCTTGTCCTTCACATTTTTACAAATGTTCATGCAGCCTGCTCCTGAGCAGTGGGCTACATCCATCCTACCTAGCCATCCTGAGGCATGACTGCTGTTGAGAAATTTTAACTTTTCCAGGCTTGGATCCTAAGAGGTAGCCGAGAACAGGGGCACACTGTGCTAAGCACTGAGCAGAGCAACAGAGAGCGCTATGTAATGAGGTACATAGCTTCTGTACTTCTGTACCTGGGGGGAAGTGTAAAATAGGCCAGCAGAACAAACAAGCTGGTGGAAACAAGCAGCGTAATGCTGCCATAATTTAGGTAACGGAGAAAATTCAATGCAACATAAATAAATAGGAAGGGCAGGAGGGGACTCCCAAGGAAAAGGGTAAGACGTGCTCAAGAGGAATGAAACTGAGGTGCAAAGACCTGCAAGGGAAGGAGGAAGAGGAATGACACAAAATTAACCAGCACAGGGCAGTAACAGTCCAATCTGCAGAAAATCTTTGGGATGACTGCAAGCCCTGGCTTGGCTTATGGTCTGCAGCCCCCCGCCTTGCTCTGCAGCCCCCAACCTTGCTCTGCTCTGCAGTTTTCCAACAGGAGGCAAGAGGGGAATGAGCCCTCTGTACATGCACGTGCAGCCTGGCCAGACCACATCTTCCCAGCTTCATCTGCTGGGGATCAACAGCACACAGAGCTTCCTTCTCTTATATGGGCTTCCGAGTCTTCTTCTACACAAAGCAGAATTGCAACTCCCAGAAAAAATGGTCAAGAAGTTTCTCATACTCTAAAAATCTGCCCAGACGATAACGTCACCCTATGGAAGCGTTCCTGAAGCATTAACAAGGAGTACCCATTACTGCAGTGCTCACTGCACGGCAGGCTTCTCTCCTCTAATCTCCTAGGCGATCTGTGAGATAGAAGCAGATTCTAAGCCACCAGAACAAGGCTGACTTACTTCCCTTTCCAGCACTGCCAAAGATTCAAATGCTTCAAAAAGAGTATGGCATCACAATCCTCAAAGTCATTAACAACTGCGTAAAATTTTCAATTCAGCTAGCTCAGCCCCTTGGGCAACATTGTAGGGTACTATTTACTGCCTGCTTAGGGCCACACTGATCATTTTCAACAAGCAATTCTGGATGAATTCTTTTCACGACATTGGTAAATTAGCAATACTTTCATACCGAAAATCTCTTCATGGGTGAGAGAAAGCAATAAACTAGGCAAAGCAGAGAAGTGCCTTCCTGCCATCGCGCGGGGCACAAAAGATGTTACAAACTCCCTTGGATAAAAGCAGTACTTTATTTCACATTCAGTGAAATCACGACTATATCAAAGACTACTTTATCACTTACATTCCCAAATAATCAGAATAAGTTAAAAAATTTTCTGCACGCCTATTCTAGACAGTTATATAGTACAAATTAACCAGTTCAGGGGGCACTCTGCTGGTTGGAGCAGATCTGAGCCCATCTCTGTCTGCCGTAAGGGCATTCTTCAGTCCTCCTCTAAAACTTCATGTAAGGAGACAGACTCGGTGATGGGCTGATGCAGGCTAATGCATGCACAGAACAAGGCTGTTTCAGAACGTGCACTGATCAGTCTGATGCTGTGACACAAGCCAGACTGACCTTCTTAAATCCAAAGTATAAGCCAGTGGGAAATCAGCTCTTTTCAGACAGTGCCTGACCCCTCCAGACTCTGCCCATTTGGGCTTCCTTTTTATTTTCCAACATTCAGCAGCTGCTCATGCTGATACCCAGAATTTATTTTTTCTTTTCTGCACTACATGGCTGCTATTTCCAGAAAAGGACCTGGAACAACTTCCGTTTCAGAAGGGAAAACCAAAATGTTATGCAGCTGTGTAAAACTGCTAAGTACCTCGTCAGTGCTCGTAACAGAGAACACCAGCCTCAGAAGTCACAGAACCTCTTCTTCATCAATCCCCACATTTGGAAGCACTGGGAAAAGGAATTTGCTGCACCTCTGAAATTAGCTGAAGCTGGAGCTTGTCTCTTAGCTCAGCAGCCAGGGTGCCCTCGAGCTCTCTGTGACTGAACCCTCTCAGAGGCACGCAGGGCAGAGCCATCACCGGCTCTGTGTTTCACCTGCTCCACTGAGCAGCTGCAGGGAGAAGTCTGTTTTCACAGATGAATTCTTATTAGAAGGTTGTGTTCTGACTTTATTTCAAGGTTCCTGCATCTCAACCCAGCCTTTGGAGGAGCACACAGCACCCTTCCCCTCTCCTTTGCGCATCCTTCAGTAGCTGCAGAGAGATCTTAGGGGCAAACGAGGCAACAGCCCAAAGACCAGCTCCTGTGGAGGTCAAGTCAATTAAATCAAGCAGAAATGAAAGTCATCCAATTACCGGGGGAGGGAGCAGCTCCTCCACTACCTTTTCCTGGGGCTCAGAAGAGCAGCTTGTATCATCTCCTTGCTCCTCGCAGAGCTCTGCTGCCTGCCACCTGGTGAGCCCCGTCCATGCCGATTCCCCACGCCCGGCGCTCGCTGGGCCCGTCGTTTCTGCTCCCCCTTCAGCTAGCAGATAGCAGAACGCCCTCCCTTTCCACTTGGCTGTTTCTCAACATGAGGTACAACCGATTTGGATGTATTTTAAGCACTGGTCTCAGCAGAAGCTGCTCTCAGCAGAGCCAACTGAACACGGGCTGAGCGCTGATCAGCCAAGCCCATGGGTCTGGCTGACCCCTGGCCGCACACCATGTCCCTGGATTTCTTTATGCCTTGCCATTAATGTTCTCTTAATTTCAGTCTTGTAGCACCAGTCGGCGACTGCCAACTCACCAAGCCTGAGGAGGTCGCACACTTCCAGTCCTGATGCTGCACAAACTCCCTTCCTCAGGGTTTCTTTCAGCTTCTTTCTTTTGTTCAAAGCAGCAGTCCTATGCTCAATGGTGCTCTCAATTCCTTAATTTAGGGATACCAGAGCCCATGCAGATCACTTACAAGTCAGCATGGAGTACAGAGAAGAGGAGGGGGCAGTGCTGCTGGCATTCTGGATAAACAAGATATTCAATAATTTTAATCTCAGTGTAACTCTGCTATTTCCAGATTACATAATCCCACTCTTGCAAGAGGGTTATTTGAGCAGACTGTCACATTAAATGAATGCATTTGCTGCATATGTTAATTGCAGTAGAAAGCTGTTAAGCAAATCAGCTTGTTGCACCAAAACGTTATTCTTTTAGCAGGTCTGTTCCTTTCATGGATCTCCAATTCCCAGGCCATGCTCCTTCAGAATGCACATTTCAGTTTGAGGCACAGAAATGTGCTCACTGAACTGATCAATTTTTTTATCATGTTGACTCTCGGTTAAATTTTAAGGCATGCTGTGCCACAGAAGTCAATTCTTTTTAACAGGTTTATTCTACAGCAAGATTTCAATGGAAATATTCAAAACCATACACGGAGAAGGGCTAACAAAAATGTATTTTCTTAACAGATATAAGTATTAATAAATTGTGCAGCTTTTTGTCTGGCACATCCCACTCTCATACTAGCCACTTACTAAGTTCTTTTCATCACTTACTTCAGAGTCTATTTCTGTGAAAAAGCAGCTGTGTTAAAACCTTCGCAATCTAAGCATTGATAATAGTTACTATTTATTATGCAATAATAACCCCCTAGCTGCATGCTTTTCTTAAAAAAATCTGGGTTTTGGATCACATATTTTTGATTCAGTGAAAAGAAGAGTACATGTATACAGGGAAGTAATACTGGTATCGTGGTGCTTCTAAAATTTGCACGTTTAGGTTTCCTTAGGCTAGTGAAGGAGGCTGAAATAAAGGAGCACCCTAAGCACATCTGAGTATACACAATCTTCTGACACTCCGTCCCCAAGTCTGCTCTTTATTTTGTGAGATCTAGGAACAGCTGGTTCATTTCACATGCAAGATAGGAGCATCAGTGGTAGAAATAGCAAGCAGATTGTAAATGGACTGGTTTTAAAATGGTCATTGGCCTCTCTTCCTCCAGAGAGGTACAGAATATCAGCTTTTCATGTGCAAAGCTAAACACTGATTAACAATTCCAGTCATGAATGTCCCAGCCAAGAGCCAGTCCAGGGTAGCTGAGGGCACTTTTCAAGGGGAAAAGGAAGTTTCTCTATTAATCTCTGACTTTTTAAAAAGGACAAATCTGATCTTTAGAAGCCTAAATTTGCACATTCTAACTTATGCCCAAAGCTTAAAAATAAAGCAGAAATGTGTCCAAAGGCATATTCCTGAGACTCTTCATGGGATCAGAAAAAAGCCACAGATGTATGTGCACCATGCATCAAGACACATAAGAAACGACATGGCATTCTTACCTGTAATAGCTTCCAAAGCTTTCTCCGTCTATATTTACGAAGTTTTGTTCCATCTGTCATCCCAGCAAAATTATGTTATTTCTGTTTTTGGGAAACTTCTGCATCCATATCATTTCACTTGCTTATCAGTATCTCAGTCACACCTGTGCAGTGCTGTCAACCATGTCCTGAAGGCACAGGAGAGCCTGAGGTATTCCTGCAATTAGAACTTGCAAAAATAAAAAAATAAAAAATGTACTGATAAAATCCCAAACTGACTTTGTTCCCTCCGAGAGCAGCCAGGAAGACCACTCCAACAGAAACCACCCCACTGACAGCAGCAGACCTGGTCTCAGGGAGATCAACCAGGTCAAGTTCACGTAATTACTTCTCAGAGCAGAAACACATTGCAGAGAGCATTTGCAAGCAGTTTTATTTCTCCTTTTGACCATCTCCGCATACTGTCAACGTCCATCTGCACGTCAGGTAAAAGTCAAGTTAAACTGCATATAAAGAAACTAAGCAAAGCAAGCTCCTTCTACAAGCAACCTGCAGGAAATTGTTTCCTTGAAGTCCCTCTAAACAAACCATAACAAAATACAGAGCCTTACGATCTGCAGAGCTCTGTGCTTGATAGCCATATGCTGCTGAAGTACTACATACATAAAATGGAAGCATTAAAAAAAAAACAACAGCTACAGGGAGTGCTGGAGCCACGATCTGGGGAGTAAAAGTGGGCTAAACTGGCAAGTGAGGAAAACTGAGACTCGGGAAGGTGTACGAGTTTCAGAAATCCAGCAAGGCCTCTCAGCAGGGCAGCTCCGTGTAGGCAACATGTACGCTATCAGCCAAAGCACAAAATGAACCACGACTCAGCTCTGTCAAGTGAGTCTCTCTGTAGCTGATCTTATCTCAGCGTGAAGTCTTCCTCCTACAGCAAACTTGGCTCACCAGACAGCTAATCCCACTAACATAGGATGAGAAAGACTGGGAGATTCTTATCCACGATGAGCACCATCTACCTCGGGCTACAGAGCTTCACTGAAGTTCATCTTCTCACAGCTTCAAGTCTGGCCTCTGCACCAAAATCACGGGGCAGCTTCGCTCCCCTAGCGCCTTGCGGCATTACCTCCAGCAACCTGATCACACTTCAGTTTGCTCTGAGTGGGGGCTTAAACCAAACGCTTCCAGAGGTCCCTTCCAAGCTGAATTAACCTGTTTTTCTGTGATTCTAAGGTAGCCAAACAGGTGCTCCATAAAAAGGGACAGACCACTTTGTGATGCCACGTCCCTACTCGAGGGACAGTTTCCTTGTGAGCCAAGCTAACTGTCAGCTTCAATCCAAAGAGATCTGATCATTAATGTAATTTAATAATTTAACCGATGCAATTAGACATCTGACTGACACGTGATCCCTTCAGAACCACTACCGCTCCGCGAGTATGCTGTCTCCTCCACACAGCCCCACAGCTGTGATCACATTGAGCATCAAGTGAGGACAGAATTGCAAAACCTCCCTGGTGTGCCTCGGGCCATGCGCTTAGACACGTGCTAAGGCCCCGTCCTGCGCTGCCAACCACGGCACTGGCACCATCGTCGTACATAACACCGGGTCTGCTTCTGAGCTGTGTGGAGCTCCAGTTCAACAGAGACAGACCTGCTGCAGCCAGGGGTGCGGGGCACTGAGCTTCGTCAGGCTCGGCAAACTTCGTGGGGGAGTCTCCCCGGGCACCCTTCTCTCGGTCTTTCCTCAGCTGCGTTGAACATTATTTCAAATGCAGAACTTAAAAGTGAAAAATGCCAGGCAAGCTCCGTGAAATAGGTTTCAGAAAGTTCTCCATCCCTTCCCACCTTCACCTTACCCTGTATTTCTAAATCCATTCTGAACTCATTGTCAGATGTCTGGTGGGACTGTTCTCGATGCTGTGTGGAGAGCCTGGCCAGTCACATTTCTGTGTAAAACCTTTCATTTCACACAACAATTCCCACAAAATAGTTTTTTGAGGTCATTCTTGTGCTAGTTTTATTGTGTATGTAAAACTCAAGTTAATAACTGTGGCTCTCCTCTTTATAAGGCCCAGTGACTCAGACCTCAGCCAGATGGTGCAGGAACTTTTGCTCATGCTCCAGACCCGGGGCAATACCTGCAGTTAGCGCAGCAAACTCCGCACCGTGCTGAGCTGACCTCATGTCTCAGGTACCACCTCCTCCAGGGAGCAGGAAGGGCACATCTGTTAGCAGCAGGAGGACCTGACAGCAATGTTATACGCATTCAATGATGGAGTTTTGTTGGTTCTTTTTTTCCAGACTTTGGACTCATCATTGCAGCTGTTGGTCATCATGAGCACACCTCAAGTGCATCTCCTACCTTAGTGCTATCGGAAAGGAATCCAGCTCACGCACACCACGACCACCTCAAGATGAATGCCAAGACAGAGCTGCAGACAGCCAGATCTCACCAAAAGCTCACTGCTGATCCCAGCCGAAACCCAAATGCTGCTGCGCCGTCAGAGACCGACAGGTTTTTTGCATAAATTGCCAACGTGGGTTTGAATGCTGCTAGGGCCTGTCCTCTGACAGCACTTTTTGAAACGTGGATCAGCCAAAAATGCTTCCACAGCTACAACCTCTGTACTGCCGGGGTACTGCATGACGTGCAGCTGTGGCCATTACGGTGAGCAGCTGGCCACCTGGAGCCTTCCCATCACATAATGTCCACCTTCCTGGTCAGACAAAGCATCAATTACAGGTTGGAATGACTCATTACTGCTCCCTAAGTAGAAGGAAACTCAGAAGAACCTTTCCACAATTCAAGGAAATAAAATCCCTCTGCCATTACTACGGTTTATTGGAGTTCCTAAGACAAAGAGATGCCTGAAAAGGATAAAAGGACATGAACAAGGAGTAAAGCATATCCAGAAGAGAAGAAAAAACAGTGTTAAAATGTGGGAGAGTAACCAGATAGAATTCCTGGTGAGAAATACATTTTTATTTATAGGAATAATATGTTGCAAAATCTTCCTCATTCTTGAGAGCTTGCTTCCAGAGCAGCACATGGGAAGCTGAGGATCATTAAAAGTTTCTGCCCACAATGGGGCATCTCCTGTTGAGGTGCAAAATATAAATTGGTCTGCGACAGTAGGAGAGGCAGCAGGAAACGAAATACCCACCGCTGGGTGTTTGGTATTCATGTGAGTTGTGCCACCCCCATCTGTCCTTGACTTGTACCATCTTTTTAGGGTTTTTCCTCTGACTTCTCATTAGGTTAAACTGTTATTTGCGTTCAGAATCAAAGAAGGAAAACCGAACGATAGGAACAGAAATTATTTTATGTTACTCTGCATATGTAGGACTGCAGAGGGTGCCAAGTCCGAGCAGAATCTAAGCTGGACTGCAAATCCCCTCCGAGATCCTACTTGCAAGGCTTCTGCTCTACCTACAAGCAAAAAGCACAATCCTCCACTGCACCAGAGATCAGAGAAACACAGGTGTATGTGGTTAGACAGGATTTAAGGTCTACAAGTACATGTTAGACAAATATGTATTTCAGGGAATTTTTCTCTCTGCTGCCACAAAAGGTTATTGCTGACAGCTGTGTATGAGAAATTATAGTGTGTGTAGCAATCTTAAGGACACCACATGAAATTGCATTACAGCTGTGATGGCAAAAAAAAAGTGACTATTTTTCTGATGGAGCCTATTACACAGGACTTCAAGTCGTGTTAAAAAATACTGTCAGTCTCGGATTTTCCTATTGCTTCAAC
Organism: Cygnus olor; assembly: GCF_009769625.2. Lineage (NCBI taxonomy): Eukaryota > Metazoa > Chordata > Aves > Anseriformes > Anatidae > Cygnus > Cygnus olor. Next base: position 3,504,236 of record NC_049191.1, read on the forward strand.
TGGCAAAAATCTAGCCAAACTGAAAGAACGAAGATGACAACTGCAGCAATCCTGAAAGCCTGTTCTCAGAGGGAAAGTTGCACGCTCTTCTAATGCCTACTCACATGCCCTAAACCCTTAGTTCAGCTTCTGCAGTAAGCAAAGCAAATGGGACATGTGATTACTTCTGGTTTCCTTGCTTTTTAGTAAGTGAGCCTCTCGTGTGACTTGTTGACAGAAGTGAATGATACGATCAAGAGGTAACACTCCCTCCACCTCAACTGGGAACATCTTATTGTTTGGGAAATTCATTACATTAGGAAGAAAAGTGCACACTGCGGGTCAGGAGATGGATTGTACTCAGATATCTGTGCTTTGTTTCCAAACAAACAGATTCTCTCCATGCTGTTGAACGTCACTTGAGCTTCAGGTGTCCCAGTTTCCCACTCTTTGCTCATTGTCGAGCTCTCACTTCAGGCAAACACAGCACCCACTTGCCTTTGCCTCGAGGCACTAGTGTAATATAAAATAAATATTAATAACAATTAAGAGTGCTTGGACATGCAAGGTTAACTGTGGCCTGCCTCTGGCTGTCATGAATATGAACTTTGCAAATTTGTCCACAGAAACTAGAGCTATGTAAAGCTGCCATACCCAACACACATTTAGCGAAGACACGCAGCCCGGGCAGCAGCAACGGCATCGCTCTTCCAGACTTGCATCCACTGTGCCAGCTTCGCAAGGTGATTTCTCTTCACGCACTTTGTTCTGCATGTTAAAAAAATGGCAAACACTACGGTATAAAAGCTACGGGGAACGTCTCTGTCGACATATCAGTTTATGTCAAACTAAAAACTCTGAATTCGTGCCAAATATAAAGTCAAATGCCTTAATGGAGATATTCATAATCTGTGAATAAAAGTAAAAGCTAATGCCATTTTGCCTTTTATTGGTGTCAGTAATCAGCATTCTCTATATGCAGATGGCAAAAACCTGATAAGCCTTTATGTGATTATTAGTGAATCTAGATCGGATATGGGCATCTTATTCAAAGGAGTCTATAAAATTGTTGATACTGTCTGCCCTTTTCTCCTTATAAACATTTGTCAATTCACTCCCCATCTGCTCTTCTGTGTATACACATGCCCAGGCTAATGTTAGCTGAGGCTGCAATATAGCTATGTTAAATAATTTTATCTGATTTGTTGGATGATGGTATTTCTAATGGAAAACAACATGGTAATTTCAGAATGTTACTGATTAGATGAAAATGATATTGCATCAAAGTTACTTCCTTAATTTATTCTGAAAAAAACAAGAAGGATTTCTCTATTAAGATGCTTAATTAAAATCTATCTCTCTCCATACAAAATCTATACTTCAGGTCCTGCATGTCACGTCTGAAAAGAACAAAGGCTGATTAGCATCTTTTACACTCTGCTTTTCTTTATGTCACTTATACATTCATTACAGCAATTCCAGCCAGGTTTGGAAGGTCTGAGAGAAAGGGCGCTATTGTACGGACTGGCTGAGCAAAGGCAGAAGAACAAAAGAATGCAGCTGAGCTTTTTAGGTTTCCAGAGAAAATGGGGGGAGTGGTTGGAGTCCAGATGGGCAGGGGGGTGGGGTATGGTGGGGAGATTTTAGGGCAGCAAACAGTTACTCCTTCCAGGGAATCCGAGAGGAACACAATGCATAAATAACATCACAGGAACTGAGGGTGAACTCCAGCTGCTCCGTCGCTCTCACAGATTTTCAGGATTCCCTCCTAAACTTAAAAGTGAAATAGGAAGGAGGCGATCTGGGCATCAGCAGTACGGCACACACAGACGTGCATGCACGGAGATGCACACAGGCACACGCTCTTGCAAAAGGGTAGTAAGAACTGCAAGAGCAAAAATGAAATTCCAGCTCTTTCAGTGAAGGAATGAATTACACGTTGCTGACTCGCAAAAAAAGAGCCTTCCTAGCCTTTAGTGCCTCTTTCTTTAACATATTACGTACAGAGAATTCTGAGATCTCTGAGTATGGGAACTTTCCATCTTTCCTGCTCCTGAAAACTGAAGTTTGCATCAACCCAAATATCTACTTTATGGGATGTGTTTGCACCTTTCAGCTGCAAACCAAGAAGATGTTGGTTTGAAATAGAAAAGGCATATATTATAAGATCCTTAAAATATTGTTTTATACCATATCCTAAGCAAGACAATGAAGTCCTAGCAATTCTATATGTGTTATTTGCATCTGTGGAAAGGAAAATAATGAGGTAGTTAGCTGCATGTTGGGCAGAACATCTGGTGAAAACCTGACACTCGCTCTCATAGAAGACCTAGTTCTGTTTTTATTCTCTATGGCTGCAGTGGGAAAAGCCTTTTGCAACCACTGCCATTTTCAGTGCCACACAATGAGACTCACGATCAGCTCCTCTCCGCTGCTACACCTCCGCTGAGGCTGAGACCTAACAGCTGGCTCTGGGAGCAGCACCCGTGAAGCCCCACTCCCTGTACTAACCCCTACCAAATCTTCCAGCAGGATGCCTCTCACAAGCCCCAGGACATCACGAGACGTCAGAGTACCCCGGTCTCCCTACCTGAGAAGCATGTCTGCCAGCTCCCCAGCAGGAAATTTGGGGAGGATTTGGAGGAGAGCTAAAGGATGTGCATTCTGCTTGCCTGCCTGGGGTCCATTGGCTTTCTCTCCTCAAGGCTGCTTCCAGCATTCCTGGGATCTCATGCAGAAGTCAGGAGAACAGAAAACTTTTATCTTGTGTTGCACGTGAGCACTAAAACACTGTCAAGGCGTGGTGGGCCCAGGGTTGCCATCTTCATTCGAGCTGGAGACAGACTGTTTTCCTTTCCTCTCCGCCTGACCAAAAACACAAGCCAATCACTTTCCTCTGCTCTCCCCATCAAGAAGAGATAAGAGGAGTGTGAGAAATAGCAGCATAACACCGTGCCCCTTGCAGTGCCCATTCTCTTTAGGTTTACCACTGTAAATGTGCCCCCTCAGCTGCCCTGAGACGCAGGGCTCAGCTCAGGCACAGCGCTGGATGCTGTCCCAAAGGCGCTTAGACAGCTGGAGAAGACCCAAAGATAAGAAGCAAAGAGGGGGATTAGCTTTCGCTAATTCGTGTCAGTGTCATTTAGACCCAGAACCGCCATTAGCAGCCAAGCTATTCATAAACACAGCCAATCTCCTTTTAGTAGCTTTCCAAAGGAGCTGAAAACACACTTGGTATCCAAGTCTGGGTGCAACACAGATTGTCCCCAGCCTCCATCAACTCGATTAAGCAACAGCATCAGACAACAGACTTCAATTCCCTTTTTAGATCCAACTAAAATAAACACACGAGACGTTTCATTTAAAGTGTTACCTTGTGTTCTTCTCACTTAGCACTTGGGAGACGTGTGAAGAACAGCCGAGCAGGCTGCAAAGCTGTGCAGGTCCCAGGCTGTGCAGGGCACGGATCCTGCTCTGCTCCCCGCCACGCCGAGGAGAGCGGGGCTAGGAGCTGCCGGGGAGCAGGCAGGTGAGAACGGCCAGCACAGGCCACTAGGCTGTTAAATGGAGGAGGACAGGGTTTGGGTGCAGACAATTGTGGCGATGAGAACAGAACAGATGGCCGGAGGAGCAGCAGAAGAAAGACAAAGAGATGGTTTTTGGAGGACCACTCCCCTGGAATGCCTGTTTTGAGACAAAACTAATATGCAGGAGAGCCCCACGTACACCTGAATGTGTAGGACCACCCAGCCTCACCCCTGGAAAGTGTATTCTCCAAAGTCTCCTATCCTCAATATACTTACAAATAGACACTTAAAAAAACACACATGGAAAAGCCAAACAGTCTGTGGCATGGAGTGCATTTGCTCATGTCTCCTATATTTTTCTGTTATACATAAAATAAAACTTTACCACAATACAATGAGCTGCCAAGTGCTGACATCTCCACAACTACAGGCATGCTGGACAGAGTTCCCTGTTTCAGAGGCTACAGATTAAGTAGGAAATACACTAATGAGACAGGAAACTTATAAATAGGAGACCATTATACCAAACTATTCAACCTGCTCCTGATGGCTCATTGTCCCACGCAACACAGATTGTCTGCTTAAAGTGGTCTACATCATGCTGCTCTATGATTTCCCCTGAACACTGCCTGGGAATCCTTCCACAAAGACCCCTTTGTTCGGAAGCACCTACAAAAACAACTTATCATTCTGGATTTTGCTAAACAGTTTGGGTTTGGGAGTTAGCGGTTTTTTGCTTGTTTATTTTTGATCCTAGCCTTTATTAAGCTTCACAGCTCTGATAGGCTCAGCCTTCTCAGGAGAGATTGGAAACCAGCCCTAAATTGTGTTAGGCAAGATATTTTTTCTGAAATAAGCTAGAAATCGTCGGTTATTTGGACACTGAGGATAATGCCAGCTTTGTCAAATCATCGGAGAGGTGTGCGGTTGCTTGGGGTTCCTTCTGGATGCATAAAGTGATTAGTGGCTTTGGCAGATATCATTTTGTCTGTCTTTTGCCCTCGTCTGATCATCAGCTCTTCCATCTTGCCCTCGCTAATCAGTTTCTCTTTCACGTAATATTTGTGTTTCTCATCCATCAGCTCACTGCTGATAGTCCAGCTGAAGTTACCACCGTTACTTCCAGAGAGGCGCCTTTGTTTCAGCCTCACTCCCGAAGTCATTCCATCCCATGCTAAAAAAACACAGGTGCCAAAACCTGCTGACTTTTTATCATTTTGCCCCAAACAAGAAAACGTACAAAAAGACGGGGAATTGCTCACTTATGTAAGCATCACAACATTACAACCCCGTTTCATGTTTTCTGCACTTAAAAAAAAGTGTTACAGTCTTGCTGGTGAATTTGCTTCCTCTGCTGAGGAGACTCTTTAGCTACCTTGTGTGCACATGGGCTGTTAGGCACTCAAACACGGTATTTATTCCTGTGCTACCAGCTGGATGTCACGTCTACACCTGCTCTTGCGGCAATCACTGTCATCCAAGCAGCCTCTCTCCTGCTCTTTTGCACTAAAAAAAAAAATTCCTACAACACCCAGCACCCTTTGGGTTCCCAGGTCTCACTGTAAAGGTGTGGAACAAATGTCTGCAGGGCTGTCTGCATGGCAGTGAGGAGGTATCCGTGAGCTGGAATTTAAAGTAAGCATCTAGAATGCTCCAGCATCCAGCTCCTCTGTCGTATTTCATTTATGTAGACACGTCTCTTTTCAAAGAACTCTGTTACTACTGAAACATGGCGATGTCTACTTGCTGAACACTGAGGTTTCCACTTGCTGTGCTCTGCATGTTCTAAAGCAGCTGATCATTCCTAGAAAACCAGGGGCACAAACGCAAGTGCCCATCCCTGACTGTGGTAATTAAGTGGTGTGGACATTTGTACTAACCATGGAGCTCAAGAAAGAATACAAGAAACAGGAATCGGCAACCCAGCTCTTCTGTGCGTGAACATACAGCAAAGGGTCTTCTTTCAACATCAACCAGAATTTCGGGTATTGAATAATTGTAATTATAGCAGCAGTAACATGTATGTAACTTGCAGTTGTATTCATTCTGCAATTACTACACTTGATAGAATAAAGTCATGAGACATTAAGCTGTATACTACAGTCAGAATATTCCATGCAATGTCTACCACAGGTGCACAGGCCCTATAGATATATAAATACAACACCAGAACATAACCCCCAGTAACTGTGCTGTGGCCATTCACAAGCAGCCACACAGGTTCCAATACCTCCCCAGAACCCTCCCACCCTCTGAAGGTAACCACGTCTAACAGGCTGCGTTACAGACCTCACTTCATTACAGACCGCACTCCGACACAAACTGACTTCGGTGGGGATTACAGCGACGTTAACATAGGTGCTGTAGTCTAATGACCTACAAACTGCAATCTCTAAAGGTATGACGGATCCAGCACGTGATGTATCACTCCTGTTCTCTGAAAGTTAAGGTACCCGACAAGAATAAGTGTCAGCATGAAGACAGGCGAGTCCTTGGTCACATTCATGACCTTCACAGTGAAACCCCAATACCACATAACTCAGAACACAAAGCAAGGCAAGGAAAGAAGCCATCAGAGAAGGCAAGGAGGCAGTCACAGTACTGTTAGTGCCACTCTGCCCTTTCTGCTTCTCTAAGACTGGCATCTTCACAAGAAGCCTGACTCTCAGATCTCGCACTTGTCTAATTCGAAATCAGGAAAAGTGTGGCCAACAGACACAGTGGAGACAGGCTGTTGAGTATTTTTTTCCTCATCACTGAAGGGTTCCCTGCTGGTTGTAATCAAGATCCATAAACTCACAACGTAAGTCAGTGTGAAAGCTGAGATCTTAGCCTCATTTATTGCTGCTAAATTCAACCAGACGTACACACTCGCTTGTATTCCAATCTGCTGTGCAAGCCTAAGAACGATGCCCAAGTCACTTGGTTACCTTTCCAGCAGCACGATGCTGTGAAACAAGGCAGGAACTCGAACCCAAGAGACACATAAAAATCAGACTGGACAAAGCTCTGCACTGAACATACAGTGAAGAAAGATCCTGAACTGGTCTCTAGGGATTAAGCAGAATCACTTAATAGATCTCTTTTGTCTCAACTTACATGACAAAACTTACAGTTAGCACTTGAGCAAGGTATGACAACAGTCAGAACCTTCCCCTGACAACCACGTACTCTAAAATTCAAGGAATTCACACAGCAATGTAAATGTCCTTTCATTTTCCTTTAAAAAAAGTAGAGTGAAAACAAAAGTAAATGTGTTCAAATTTAAATAAATGTAACACTAAGTTTATCTGAACCTACATTCCCTCACAGACAATAAATTAGCTTAGCTTACCTTACAGATATTAATTTAGTTTAGTTAGGGGACAGCTAATATTGTTGCACTGCATTTTTTTTTTACACAAACACATGTAAAGATCAGAACATCTCCTGTTGTCCAATAACTCACTGCTCAGTTAATTGGTTTGTGGTTAGCAAAGTAGCTGTTTCTCAGTGGGGACTAACTGCATACCAGCTATGAACTTGAAGTAAAGCCAATTATCAGCTAGAAGTAAAGAAACAATCTGTAAAACACCTCAAAGAATGCAAATCTTCAATGTCAGTTGCTGAATGGAAATGCACAAATAGAAAGACCTGCCCTAAAATCAGCTATGATACAGGAGCAAGCGAAGTTAAACTCACACACACACCGTGTCTAAAAACAGGGCTGTAAGTCAAACAGACTTCCCTAGCTGTAAGCAGTCCAAACACCCTGCTTTTTACATCCAATACAATTCAGAACAAAAAACAGTGGAAGACATTAAGGCAGCAGGCGAAGTTTTCTCATATAGAGAAGAAAAATATGTAAAAATCTAGCCTTCCCTCCTCCTCCCAGCAGTAACAGTACACCGACGAGACAGACCTCCGAATATTTTCTCTCTCATCACCAACAGGATGCCCTGCTGGGTGTAATCAAGATCCACAAACTCGGGGCTTCAGCCAGTGTGAATGCTGCGCTCCCAGGACTGCCGTGTGTAGTGATCCTAATCTCAGAGCTACGCTTGGCATTCCACGCCAAGGCACTGCTTGTCACTCTGGGCTATTGATTCCTATTTCTAGTTTCATTTTTTTGGTTTTATGTACTTCACATTGGTATAAAGTAGTGAAGCCTTCACCTCAGCTTAAGCCATTTATGTTTCAGCAAATATGGAGTGGGTGACTTAAAGCTGCAAGGCGAAAGTGTTGCACAACCAAGCACTGAGAAAAGTACTCTTGTACCTCACAGCTTTCGTTTGTCCTTATCCTCGACCGCCAGAAATTAAGCTTGTTGGATAGAATTCCGTAGCATCTGAACACCTTTTTTTTTGTTATAAGCAATCAAGCTGAAATTTTCATGTTATTTGACAATATTTTACCTGATAGTGCACAGTTGCTTTCTTGGAAAATTCAAGTTTCCTTCTTTATTTGCCACGTACATATCACCGTGGTAATTCCTCTTCTGTATATCAATGATTTTCTTTTACACATTTGTTGTTCATACGTTATGTATATCAAAATGTCATTAAATGCCAGGGCAGGAGCAACAAGATAGCTGTATGTACTTACTCTGTGTGATTAATACTGAATGTAATCTTGCTCGTAATATACTTGTGTAATAATTTTACCTGTAAGTTATTACTAATGGTCTGAATATTTTCACTTCAAATTACCCTGAAGATGTCATAGCACTTGCTTACTTCTATTATAAGTCTTTCTATCTGTCATCATTTGTCAGTGGTGTCAAGGCCAGAAAATATTTGTCCATATAAAGAAAATTCCACTTAAAACAGTAAAAGCTTCTGAAGTTGAAATGGTGCATTCAGTATGCTAACTTGAAGACCTCCAAATGTGGGACTCTCTCTGAAATTAGTGCCTGCTTCTTGGTGTGGAGGCATCAGACGTGAGTTTGGAACAAGAGCAAGAATAACATTTACAGTAAGTGCTGTATGTGAGCAACTAAACTACCAAGGCGACCAATTGCACTCACTTCCACAACAAAGCACTCACCGTACCCAGTGCAAGGAGCGCCGCAGCCTTTCCGCCACGCTGGCACTGCAGAGAGCTCCTCCAGATCCCCTCCTGGCTCGTCTCCTCCCATCTTCCTACCAGCAGAGCTGCTCTCTTGATGGTTCTTTTTTACACGCACAGAGTAAGCTTGCCGAGGAAGGCACCATGCTTTCTTCTTTGCCTACGCACACTTTAGCATAATCTGGGTTCTGAGGGAATTAAAAGAAATAAAAATTTGCCTTAGTTTGCAAGGGACAGTCCTTTCCATAATACAATACTCTACAGCAGTGCTTTTGGGAAATACCCTTAAGTTTTCATTTTTCTGCTTTTGCATTTCTGGCTGTCCATAGTTAGATACATTCCCTCTTCAGATATATTAAGGCTGGTGACTCTTGCTGCCTTTGTGCTAATTTATGTTTGAGTGTTCTGTGATTCATTTGCTCGTTTGAACAATACTGAACAACTAAAAAAAAATAACAATACCTAAAAATAATACTTTTTTTTTAAAGCAGAAATTGTACAAATTAATTCTACCTTGCTATTCGGCTGAAATGAAACCAAGAATTGCAGTTACAACACAGAATTTCTATGCCCTCGTAAGTCCTTCTCAATGCTCACATCATTTATGAGACCTTGTAGTTTGTGAAGTTGCGTTTAAAAACGAAACAAAACAAAAAACCACACCAAACCCCAGAATATATCCACCACTGGGACCTCTTCAACGAGCCCAGCCTGACTCCTCCTGTTCTCTAAGATCATAACTCTTAGGCTTTTGATTCCCTTAGTCCTGAAACTATAAAAATCTTCTTTCTATAAGGTCTTTTATTGTTATCCACATAGTCAATAGTGTCATTTTCATTCATATCATTCTGTAGGGAAGTTAGAGGAAATGAACCAGACGGAACAGAGCTATAAATAAGACTCAGCTACGCTGTTCCCAGTGCAGATTCAACAGCATTCTTTTAAAACCACAAAAGTACAGCTTGGGAATGATGGGAAGTTTTCTTCTCACTCGACTTCTCAGATTAGCTTTCATGCGGTGGCCAGTCTTTATTGTTGACTTATGTGAAAAAAAGATGCATTTGCTTAAAACTAGCTCTGCGAGCACAAACACCACAGCAGGCACACATTGCGTGTACACGTTAGCTCACACTTATGAGAAAAATCTCCAGAATCGTAGAGTTCTTATGCATAAAGGATTCCGCTTAGAATTATTTCTTAATGAAAAGAGCCTTTAGGGTAAAGAGGCAAATCTCACAGCAAATGGATTACCATTGGTTTTCTTAGGGGCTTGGCGTGCAATACAACGGACTGTTTGCTTCACAGCAAGATCGCAATGTATAATGCTGCTACCTTTTTGTGTGAAATCCTGAAAAAAAGCAAGTGCAAAAATCCACAGGCAGTTCTGCTGTGCTGACAAAACACTGCAAATACCAGCTTTATGTAAATCCTTAGGAACAAAACAGGCCTACTGGTGCTCTGCCAGAGATGCAGGGACAGCGGCTCTTAAAGCCCTCTTGAGCAGCCTAGCACGAGGGAGCAGGGCTGCCCCCCCTCTGCTGGGTGCCATTCATCCTTTGCATTGGGGTAACCGGATAGGTCTTTAAGTTCCAAGGAGCAGGCTGTGCATAAACAAAGCATTAATGAAAAAGGGAATGTAATGATCTCGAGAGAAGCCTGACAGCACAGCTAAAACCACAGGGGAGCAGCAACAGCAACCCTGAGCATCTCACCTGTAATTAAAGTGCCGAGGAGCCCAGGTACCGCTGCTCATTAATATTCACCTGCAGAAATGGAAGACAGAGAGGCAAACATGGAATGCTAATATTGGGTCCATCCTTTCTCCGTACACACTTGCTTCTTCCTTTCCACATGGGCCAGCAGCATCTCAGAGCTCAGCCAAACCAAACACGACGCGGCCAGCAGCCACAGGCAAGCTGAAGTGGCCGTGTGCTGTGGAACTTTAAGGCAGGGGAAATTTCTGCTCTTGTTAATTTATTCTGTGCTAAGAACTTGGCATCTAAGGATGAGCCTTTTGTCATATCATGCAGCACCGAGAGACACTCGGGAGATGAACAATGTAAAACAAGAAAGCGCTGCATGTTGCCCAAGGCATGTGGTAGTTTGTTGCCAGTTTATGTTTCACGCAGGTTGGCTCTATTAGCTCCAACAACCTAAAAAATTGAGCAGTGAAGCCCACAGCAGATACCTTTGGGAGCCTCACAGTGCTTCAGGAAGAGACTTTTGGAGACCTAAGTCTTAACTCCAGAAGCCAGCGGGAGCAGCTGCCTAAGCCAAGAGCAGAGAGGTTCCCATCACCAGGCTTCCTGCAGGTTAGGAGAAAGGGAAAAACAGGTTAGGAGAAAGAGATCTGAAGAATACAGCTCTGCACACTCATCCATTTCTGATCACGGAACAAATGCTCATCTCAACAATAAAACTGCCCCAATGGTGGCAAAACACGCAAGCAGCATGCAGGACATTTGTGAAAGGGAAGTGTGGCCCAGAGCAGACAGGCAAGGGGAACAAAACGGTCAGAGCCTGGGGTCTTGGCAGCCTCATCCCATTACGTGGCAGGACCAACGCCTCTGGCACACAGCGGCGAGCGTCCTGCAGTGAGGACAGGGGGAGGGATGCCCTTGGATATGCTGAAAGCAAGGCCCCCACTGTGCACACGCAGCCAGGGAGCACCCTGCTGAGGAGTGCAAAGGATATTCAGCAAAGATTTTGCCACCTGTGTCCGTATAAACAACTCCCTGGTTGCTTTATTTTTCGACAGAAAAACCGTGAGGGATGATGCTATGACTGGAAATCTAGACCGCCTTTTGAGTTCAAGGATTCTGAATTTTAGTTTTTCTCTTATTACCTCTTTTTATGGGAACTATTAACTGCAATTTAAGCCCAAAATGTTAAAAGCAGTATACAGATTTAAGGATTCTTTCATACCAATTAGAAATAATTTCTAGCTGCACTTCAATGAATAGGCTTTTATCTTTTGTTATAGTGGAAAATCACTTATCCACTGTAGCACAGGGCATCTGCATAGATTTGTTTCTTATTATCTTTAATGGTATTGGCAAATACGGAGTTAACACTTTTCTGCTCAATATATTTGCAGTTGTCGGAATACCAGGCTTCTAAGAAAATTACAAGTTTAAGTATTCAGTTAAACCAAAGTTACAACTTAATTAACATATCACTAGAATATTCAAGGCTGATGTCACCTCGTCGCTCACGCCGCACTTGGGGGCATAGAGGAGGATCCTCTGAATCGACTCACAAGCAACCTAGAAATACCATGACTGCAATCCCTACCTTGCTGGAAAATGCTAACATATGAAAGGCCAATCCAAGATTTAAAAAGAGTTTTGTTTCTACTTTTTTTTTTAAACTTTAAGCTCTATTTGCACCCCTGTCCTGAATGCGTAACTGCACATACCTCAATAATATAAAGCATCATTGATAAAAAAGGCTTAATTATGTAATAGCCAAATTTTAACTGCTTGTACAGGATTCATGAAAAGCAATGTAAAGTATTCACTATCAGGCTATTTCATTGGTGGTCTTTGTCAAACACCAAGTTTAACCTGAAATGGAGAGTTAAATGATGGATTTTTCCCTGTGATTTCTTCGTGCTGTCTCCCTGAATTGTCTAGGCAAGGCAGTTTGTGTGGGCTGTGACCTCGCAGCTCTCTGCAGGCCACAAGATCACGACCTTATGAAAATTGTTTCTCTTTTCTCTGTCACTCTGAATCATATTCTTAGGTTAACGGAGAAGAAATTTTAAAGAGAGTGATCACCATTTTTGGAAAAACAGTTCAACTATCAGATCAGAACAGGAAAGGCAATTTGCCTAGCATTAGCTTCAACGTATATATCGTAAAGATCTTTATCTGCTCTAAATGGCAAACTAAAAAAAAGGCTAAATAGTGGCTTGCTTTTACCAGACATTTCTGTATGACAGCTCACATGGTAACTTTGGATTCCAGCACCTGGAAGACTTCTACTGACAGAGAAGACTAAATCACTGAGAAAAAGTGGTTTTAGCACGTAGGAAACTCGGGGGTTTAAGCTTCTTTGGAAGTGTCAGCCCACTCACCCGCCTGTGGTCACTGCCCTGTGTGTGTTGCTCCTGGCCCAACGCTGCTTCATGTCCACGGATGGCACAAAGTTCTGCAGTGACCAAGACTGTGAAGGTTTGGATCCCGGTCTCTTTCATCCCAGCACCAGCAGAAATCTGGAAAAAAATATATTGATAATAATAATCACAAAAGCTACTCATAATTGGTGGAGTTCTCAAGGTGTCTGCCACCTCAAACAATAAAATCAATGTTTTACACCCAACAGGTCTTTGGAAAAAAAAAAAAAAAACACAAAAAAAAAACCTTGGGACACTCCATTAATGTTAATGTAGCTATATTAACAGGATTCGCCCCAAAACCTTTGACTGTATTCTGAAGGGAAAACTTGTATTATCAAGTACTGTTTCTATCTTTATTAGCTTTTTTCTTTATTAGCTCTACTCTTTTTTTTTTCAGCTCCACTTCAGTGACTACATATAGTCACAGAAATTTATTTTACATTCAGCCTTTATATTGTTCCCTGGCCATCCCTTTGGGCTGCCTCTAGTATCTCCCTACTTGCTGCTGCAGAATATATTATAGAAGCAATTTTGGCCAACTGCTCCCACAAGAGTGGGCTCTTGTCAATGCGCTGCGTTGATCCAGCCAAATGAGGGAAGGGGACTCTGTTCGTGTCTCCCTCATGCCTGCTGCACAACGCCACCGCAGAGAAATTACTTTCAAATGCTACATTTTGACTGTAGCAACACAACTTTTAGTTTTGTTGCTTTGTTTGCCTTACAGAATTATAGAGATTTCCTTTGGAAGATTAAAACGCCAAGCCTGAGAGAACTGAATCGACTGGAACTGGCTCTCGAATGATCCGGTAAGGACCGGGAACGACAACAGATGCACCTGCAAGCACTGCAAAGCTTTTGCAAAACTTCAAGCCAATTAGGCTCATCCACGCTACTTACGTGCACGAGGAAGCTACCGACTGAATTGGCTTTGCTCGCTGCCGTGCGCGGACTAGCGGGCCGGCAACACTGCTGCTTCCTAACTGCTCGAACGCGGTAGCATCCCGAGTCGGACTGCGTGGGCTGTGACTCCTGTCCTGCAGCAGAAACCAAGAAATCAGCAGAAACCAAGAATCAGGTACGACCAGAAAAAAGGCTGACCTATGTGCAACTGGACTGATATCTGATCAAGAGCCTTATGAACTGTGACGGCAGTTTATTAAATGCTAAATGCAGCGGTAGTCATTTGTTTGGGTTTTTTCCCCACTTTTCGTTTCAAGGTGCATCACCATTTTGTCCAAAAATGGTTTCCTTTTAGCCATACCAACTGTATAGAGTAGGTTAGTCTCAACCTGGTCCACAAACCTGGTCCACAAAATATTTCATCATTTTACCCTTTTTTTGGTGTTTTTTCCCCCCACACTTTACTGGGGCTTTAATGCCACTGCTTCCACCTGCTAGAAACCAAGTGCCTTTCTCAGATTCCTCAGAGGGCTGTAATACCAAACTGCACAAAAGGCAGGCTCCTATCAAAACTGGATTGTAAAATATAACGCAGACAGGTTAGAAACATGCAGCTTGCAGTTATAGGTAGAGCAATAACTTACAATGGATACTGCAAAATACACAGAAATCACAGATAATAATCAAGAGATTATCCTCATATGGGAAATCACATTGAATGGGTCTTTCTTTGTCCCCAAAACTATTCTGAGCTGAAAATGTACTTAATAAGAAACATGGGATGTCGGTTTAGAGTGTGTTCCAGTTCCATGACTGGGCACAGAAGCCTCATAGTTTTGTTTCTCGATTTCATTTTTAAATGGTTGGTGTTTGTTTTCATTCTGGGTTACTTTCTGCAGCCTTGCATGCCAAGCGATGACAGACCTCATCACTTCTGGGCCAGGTGGCTATTGCAGCTGCGCAGAAGACGTGAGGCACTTTGCGATGCGCAGCGTGCTGCCATACCTCCCCACTGCCTCGTCTCCAGGAAGGGCAGAGGTGAGCCCGCAGCATAGAACTCGGCGACGACGCTGCCTCTGGCACGTTCAACAGGAGCCAGTGATGCCAAGGCAAGATTATTCCAGCAGGACAGGCTCGTCTGGCTCTCTTCTCCAATAGTACAAGCAAACGGTGAGCCTGCGTCATGAGTTTTGTGTTACTTTTACAGAGCTACCCTCCAGAGGCCCACTGAAACTGAGAAGTCTATGGTCAAGATTTTACATGAGATTCCCAAATGCAGGGGGGATTATCGGTTGGTTAACGCACAAAAAAGACAACAGGAATTTCCTATTAAATAGGAAGGGGACTGTAGTACTCAGAATACTGTGCTCCTTCAAACACGAGGCTTTGCTCTGCTTTCCTTTCCCATCTTTTGGCATTTGGGAGCAGGAGAGAAGGCAGCAGCAAACCGGCCTTCAGATGCCAGCAGAAGGATCCTGGGGAGGAGACATAAATACTTGTCCTGGGACAACTCCTCAGAGCTCCATATTTCTTTTCAATAACAACAAGGGAATTTTTTCTTATTGATTGCTTTTTGCAATTGAGCTTACCAAATAGAACTTCCCTCAAATGATTCTTCCAGCTAACCTGATAGAAAACTAACCTTGTTATATTTATTGACAGAACATTGAAATAAATATTATAGGTCTAGAGGGAATGTTTCAGTCCATTGATTTTCTTTATTTTTTTTAAGGAAATAACAAATGCACCATATTCCCCTTGGCATATTATGCTGGGAATAATCTGAAAAAATGCTTACCTTGTTCAAAATATGTCTTAAAAACTCCTTCCGTTTCCAAAGAGCAGGCACAATTGTGAATAAATCTTATCTCGAGCAAACAAGCAATTTGCAATCTTAACTGTTTGCAAAATTCTCCTTCTGTGATTGTTCAGGAAATTAAAAGAAACAAGTTCACGCTTTTATCTGAAGCTCTGAGAAGATGTCAAGTTTTGGGGAATGTATTTTTTTTCTCCAGGAATAGGTAGGGCTGAGAATCAGCTGTTGATAGTTTAATACACCTCATTGAATCTTTCAGTATCTTTCACTACTTGCTCCTCTTATACTGCTTTTTCCAAGGCTTGTGGCCAAAACACCAGCCCAGCCAGCATCCCCAGTGCTCATTGTTTCTGCTCTGGAGCACTTTAATGGCAGGATTGTTCAACTTGGCAGGGTGAGAGCTGGATGGCAAATTTGAGAATTTGGGAGATAAGGAGAAGGGTGCAATGAAAAAGTGCTGAGGTGCCGTTGAAGACAGGGGAAGAAACTTTAAAAATCTACGTCAAGAGCTATAGGTCTGAAGAAAAACACACAAAGCTAAGAATTTTGCTCAGTTTTGCTATTGTATTTGGTATGAAAAAGCCGTTCCCAAATAATGCAAGACCCAGATGCTTAGTGAGACTGTCCCTCTTCAACAGCACAAAGTGAGGAGCCACTACACACAAACAGCCACATGGCTTCTCCTGCAGGATTTACAGGCAGCACGCCGGGCTTCAGTCAAGGAACCTCCTAGGGCAGGTTCTCTGGCTTCCTGAAGACAATCGTCTGAAATAATCTGAGATGATAAATGCAAATGTATTAGAGTGCAATGCCACAAAGCTCCCCAAACACTGTCACTTCCATTAGCCATACAGCCTGACGGTACCTATTTCACTAAGAGGACCAAAAAAGACACTAATTTTTTTGGAGGTTTTCAAACCTGAAACTAGACTTCGGAACTGGAACAAACCGAAAATAAAGGATTCTGCAGCCAAAGTCGAAACGTGAAAGCACACTACGGAAATGCTACAAGCTGCATCTCAATTTTATTTACCTAGGGGGTCCTTCACCAAGTCAAAATCATTGCTAAAATTGTGAGGAAGCTTTCTGTGATTAGAAGAGCAATGCCGAGTCTGAGCACAAACAGCATACCATTACGCTGCTCCCACAGGACCACCACGAACCTCATGTGTACATGGCTGCCAGCTAAAGATTGCTGCTACTGAGAGTAACTTGCATCTTGCCAGGGGTTACATCCAGCGTCTCCTATGTGGACATTCTGTAGAGCTGCTTTGTACGCCAGTGAAAGAAAGAGACGTGAAGCCTTCTGGATAGCATCTGCTCATGAAAAAATAAGGGATTCTTCTCGGCTCTGTTCACCTTTAAAGCTTTATTTAGTACGGGAAGAAATGGAGAACAGCATGGTCGCTGTTTCTAAAACCCTTTCTGGCTCCTTCAGTAAAGGATTACAGTCCTTGTGGGCAGTAGTCACACTTAGTGCATCCAATTTTGGGGCACAAACTATCAGTATATAAGAGTATAAGGTAGCCTTTGTAAAAACAGAAGGCCTTCGGCACTTGTGTGTGGTCTTTTAACAGCTCTATCTCCTGGACAACATAATACAGTGAAGTGGTATAACCAACATATCCTCCGGACCTTGCACACTGCCACCTCGTGGTAATTCAGACCCACATTGTGGAACTACCCAAGCCCCAAACACTAAACATCCTATTAAAATTTGAATACGAAAAGGCAGCAGTATTTCCTGGCATCACCTCCTGGAAACATCAATGAGCCAAAATAAACATGTAAGTTATACAAACCCTAGTGTTGCTTTCTCCTTTAAAGGAACTGCTCCTGTTGCATCACGTAGCAGCTGGCTCGAAAGACCAACTCACAGATTTCAGGCTCTTCCATTCACTGACAGCATCTGTTACGTTGAGGGCCTGTGAATTCCTACAGCACCACTCACAACAGACTTGTTCTGTACACTGAAAGGTAGGCCATCATGTAAAATGCTGTCTTAGTTAAAGCTACATTGAAGCAAGGCAGTCAAATTACTTTTCCAAGCTCCCATGTGTGTAGAAATGGAAATAGGGAACACCGGAGCTGACTGGGTAACGTTTACACCAGACCAAACCTGTATTAAACACACTGCATCTGAAGTCTTCTCACTGGAATACAGGCAAAGCACTTGCTTGTAAGAAAAGGGGGGAGGAAAAGAGCAGGAGCACCTTTAGGGAAGCGAAAACTGAATGTTGCTACATCTCCCAGCACACGCAAAATCCTTCCGAGGCTGGGCCAGCACCCGGTGCTTGCTGTGCTTGCAGAGCAGTGGCACCGTGCTGCTGGTGCTGCTCCTGCAAAAGGGGGGCAGCCAGCACATTTTAGCTGCACGATGCTGTGCCCTGTGTCATACTAAGCCAGGTACCTCTGGATGTGGATTTCACTCTGCTTGGCTCCTCAGACCACGCTCTGCACCACCATTATCACACGTACCCATCAGTGCAGTCCCTTTGTATGTAAAGAACAGCTGCTAGTGGCGTCTTGGTGACATCTTAACATCTGTGAAACTGTGAAATACCAGGACTAAAACTAATGCAGCAGACTGGAGAACTGTCCCAAAGCGGTCTGTCCCAGTACCAGTGCCAGTAGCCACAATAGCAAAATCAGAAAGTATGTGAGAGGGAACACTGCAAGCCAAGCTAAAGCTGCATACGCTACATGTCTAAGAGAGTAATAGCACCCACTCGAGAAAGACCACAAAAACCACAGAAACACTGTTTTGCCCAGATACTTCCCCATCTCCTGCAACCAGTGCAAGAACATCCTAAATCAGAGGCAGCGTCTTTTTGCTCAACGGCATTCCATGGATTTTTCCTACAGGAATGTGTCCACCCGTTTTTGAAAACACACGGACTTTGAAGTGAGGCAGATGAGAGGACAGGTCCTCAGCTGGCGTGGACTGGCATAATCCCACTGAGTCCACCACAGATACACAGCTCTGCAGCTGGTGGGGAGCTGGGCCAGTGTGTTAGACAAAGAGAATTTGCACTCTGTGTGTTAAAGAAAGAGCTGTGCGACAATGCCACTTTTGGTATGTATTTAGCCAAGCTTTTCCGTACTGTCTTATTCCTTTGCATCTCAAAGGTAATTCACAAAGTTGTTCAACTGATAAAAAAAAATAATGATCATCACTTTTATTTTATATTTTGAAAATGTAGCGCGAGGACGAGTCAAATATTTTTTGCAATGCTTTCCTAACAGTAGTTTTGGGGTTATGCAAATTTGGACTTGCACACGGACTTAATCACACTGCCATACATTTTGCTGTCCAGAACCTTGAGTAATTGGCAGCACAAGGCAACCCTCTGCAACACAAAACCTTCTGCTGGGCCACCATACTGTGAGACCATGGAGCTGATAACTCACCTACCCAGGAGCTGACAAAGTACACTGAAAATTGGAAAAAAAAAAAAGAAAAAAAAAAAAAAGGAAAGGGGGAGGGGGAGGGAGACAGAGAGAGAGAAATACATTTTTAAAGATAACCTGGAGGCAAATATAATATTTATACTTATTTATCCTCACAGCACAATCATAAGCCCCAAAACATGTCTAATGAGGTGGAATTGCAAAATGGCCATGAGTCCTACTTACTTGGCTTCTCAGTGGTCTCTTAGCAGTCACATGGATCCATATTTTTCAACTATGTGACTGCTGCAGGCAAAACTCCTCTAAGTAAGAGTGAGAGTCACAGCAAGCCCTTAACTCCCAGTGGTATTCATCCACAAAAATGCCAACCTAGGAAAAATGAGAAGACGGGAAAAAAAGTTGCAGGGGCAATTAAACAGAGCAGCCTGCTGCACTTGGTTCACACCGGTGGGGTGCTCTCTGCCCAAATGAACTTTCATTCACAGCCTTCCAGTTGGAACGGCCTCAACCCGCCCAGCCTTTGGGACAAACCATGAACGTGGAAGAAGTGAAAACATGGCAGGAAGTTCTCCTGTGTCATGGAGAGGAGCTAGCCCAGCCAGGTCACTGCTGTGTCTCCCACCTCTCATTTAGCAGATTCCAACCTTGTTTCAGTCCCTTTTTGAAAGTACCTGGGACCTCTTACAACTCCAATTTTTCCACTGCTGTACTCTAACCTGGACACAAGTCGGTTGCTGAGCCACAGCTGCCGGATGTGCTAGGGCAATCAGTCAACCCTCGGGGTTTCCAAAAGATGGTCCCAGCTTCCCAACATGCTCAAAACATTTTCTTTTGTCTAAACATCCTGACACTTTTTTCAGATACTTAAATATCCATTTTAGGCAGTTTTTCCAGTAGTTTAGAACCCAAACCAAACTACACACAGAGAAATCAGGCTACCTGTAGGTACCGTGATCTTTGGCCCTACAGAAGTGTGGGGATCTGAGACCTAAGCACCACCTACGTGACACCAAAACAGTTTGCTGTGGTTCTAAGCAACTGTGGCTTCTAGCAAGAGCCAAGAACACTGCTGCTGCTCCAGAGCATTTGGAGGTGGTCACAGACAGGTCCAGCTCCCTTGGTGTAGGCACTGGAACTGGGGAAGTACAGCTCAAATATTAGATGTGTAGATTAAATTAGCTCTGTATGATCAGATCTTCCCTCTCTGAACAAAATTCTCACCTATTTTTAAATGAGTTTTCGGGCAGGTTTAGCTCTGCAATTCCGATGCTCTACATACAGGCACCACCCAGCTTGCAGGTGATGCTCTGTGGGTATGTACGTGTGTTCCCAAACCGAACTTTCAAATGAGGAACCAGAGTCAGAAAGAAGGGGGAGTAACTTTCAGAATCTGTCCACAGCAATAACTCCCTTACAACCCACAGAAGTCTGCTCTGCAGGCTGAAAGTAGAAGCATAAAGGAAAAAATCCAAACCCGCAGCTAGCGAAGTTACTGACAGCTTTAGCTGTTATTGTTTGAGTATCTTCAGAAACGGCTCTCAAGTCTGATCCTGCCATGACATCTGGGAAGTCCCCAGGGGCTGCAGTTCTGACAAACTGTCAGCGCCGCGGACACCCCAATTCCAGCTGCAGCACCGCAGGTGCTGAGCGGCGGCGGCGGCAGGGGCTGCGCTGCTCTCGGCATCCCGCACCACGGGCTGTGTGTCACGTACTCTTCTTGCGCTGCGATCTTTGTTACGGGTTCATCTATTAAAAAAAAAAAAAAAAAGAAGAAAATGATACTCAGTAAAGGCAGTGGAAGACGGTGCGAAGCTACTGCTTAAACTCTCACATGAATGGCTCGTCCACGTTTACTCGGGAAAGAGCCTGAGATGATGGAAAGAGATCCCCAGGAGGTTCCATGTCACAACGCCGTGCACCGAAAAGCTGCAGCCTCATCTCCATTTCCATGCAGCCTCGCAATTACGTTTTGTAATCAGTAAGCTTAATACTTTTTAAAGTTTCTCTGATATTGCAGATTTCTGTTTCCTAACCAATTTATGAGCCCTTCTTGTGAGACACCAAGAATAAACATTATTCTTTCTCTTTGGAGAACAACAAAAATGTTCTCTCTGAACATCATTTATAGATATCTATGTAACTGAACAGTAAAGCTAACAGAGAACTTGCATCGTTCCGATACGAAGATGATTTGGTGCTGGCTTGGATGCCTGTGAGGTGTGAGATGACCTCCCACTGCTAACCCAGCCAGAAATCAGGTGCTGTTCAGTGATATTTGTAATTAAAGGAATGTTGAACTGTTTTGTGGGCTATGACAAACCAACCTCTTCCATTTATTTGTGATCTCCTGTAGCAAACAGAGTAACTACAAGGCTGGAGCCAATAATTCAGCTTAATCTTCTTGATTCATTCACTGTGTCTTTCACTTCTAAGGCATAATTTCAAATCTAGCCCAGACCAAAGTGACAGAAAATCTTTGTGATCTGAGTCACGGGAAAGGTCACGCTTAAAAAGAATTTCCTAAGCTTTAGTCTGATTTGAACCACAGCAGCCCATAATGCGGAGTAACAGAGCCACAGCATCGACACCCACGAAGCCTCCCGGTGTCCTTGATCTTCCCGTGCAGCACAAGGTTACTCCCTGGGATCCCGGGCATCTTGTAGGGAGGAAGGCATGCGCAGCCCCGCTGCAGACGCAAGCCCGCTTGTTCTCAGGCGCCTCCTCGGCTGGCCTCGTGACAACTGGACGCTTCAGTGGGGCTCGACGGTGGCTGCGCGCACTCGCCTGCTGCCTCCCAGGCACTTTAGAGGCCCTCGTGCACTTAACTTGTGACATTACCACCTGTGTCTGGGGAGCTGACCTTTTCAAGCCAGCATGGCTGGCAGCTGCGACACAGGTTACATCTCCTCGGTGCAGAGCCCGTGACAGTCACTTGACCCTCCTTAGCAGCAAGCGAACGCATTGTCTGCGGACAGAAAGGGGAAAATGAAGTCTGCTCTGCGGATTCCTCACCCTCCGCACACCGAGCCATTTATCTTCGCCTCTGTGCCCCACGTACAGTCATATTTATGTACCTGTGGGGGCCGTAAGTAGCTTGTTTATTATTTGTTTTCATTTAATGATCTCTGTCATTCTCCCCCAGGAATACCCATATGCACTATGCAAATCATATTAAGCCCTTGGCAATAGTGAGAATGCCTTGAGCAGTAATATCTCGTACATTAGCTCTTTGAATGGAGGCAACTTGGTTACTGAACCAAGCCCGCGCTGCGCTCCCCCCGGCCAGCTCCATTTGCTGATGGTGTCGTTCCCCCCCCACTCAGCCCCTTCCAGCAGCCCACCGGGGCTTGCTCCAGGCTCCTTGCCCACAGCACTGAGGCTGCTGGTTCCCAAACTGGGGTCTGTGACACCCCACCGCTGCAGAAAGCAGGCTGCTTTGCCTGCTAAGTGCTCTCAGAGTCACCCCAGGAGAAAAACGAACCGAACACTTCTTCTGGCAACTGTCTTCAATTTAGGCAGGGACTTTGTTTGGGTGATATGGATGTTGTATGGTCATGTATCAGGAGCAAGATGGTAGAGGGAGAGGTCAGCAAACCATAATTAACCCCTATGATAAAAGAGCGTCAACACTATGGGGAGAAAGCGTGAGAATCGACGAGAATTCCTGTTCTCTAACTGCAGCACTGCAGGAACTTAGGGGTTAGATGATTGACCCTAAGACTAGAAATCCGTGTTTCCTGGTAATGACTCCTCTCTAACCTCTGCCAGTCCACTTAACCTTCCCAGACCACATTTTCATATCTGTGATACGAGGATGAAATTCTTGAGTCACTGCCGTACAAATCTGGGAGGTCTGAATCGCAAACAAAAACATGATCGTAATAAGAATCACGGCTTTTGTTAAGGGAAAAATGTGATGTTTCTCATAACCCCTTGTCACAAGCTTTAGAATCCCCAGAGTCTGAGTGCCTTGCTAGAAGTCAGGTCTAACGAGTCAAACAGAGCTTTCAAATGCATTATTTTGAAAATATATATTACATTTCAACTTATCCTTCATTATCCTTATCCCTGTCTCCTTTTAGCTCGCTGTATTGCTGCTTTGCTATTCTAGTCCACATGATCTGCACTTTGATTAATTAATTTATTCTGATTATTTAACTCCTTTTTCATTTTTCCATATTCTTCTTCCTTGATTTTTCTTTGCTTATCTCCCTGTCAGTCTTTTCTTTGTATCTCTTTCTATTTCTGCTCTCAAGTAATTGTTTTTCTTTTCATCTCCGCTTCTTCCATTTATTATCTTCATATATGGAAAAATATACACTAATACCTCCAGGGAAAATAATCCACAATGCAGCCACTCAGTGAGAGAGAGGAGATCCAAAGAAGCTGCAGCGCTGAAAGAGATCTAGCCGAGACAGCAAACCGAAGATTAGATATGGTTTTGCAAGGAGATCGGCTACAGAAAAGGCTAATGAAATCTTGTCAACATATGCAGAGGCATCACCTTATGTTACAGACCAGAGGGACTTAAATCCGACCTTACAGGGATTTCTTGTTAGCTCATATGGAATGCTGCATTAGTTTGTGTGTAATGTGTTGCCTTAGTAATACACCTGTCTGTCCAGGTATTTCTGTAGACCAAGTTGCCAATTCTCACTGCAGAACCGACAGGGGAACACAGAGGATCAGCAGAAAAACAACGAGCTGAAAGGACAACTGCAGAAAAATGATGGGAAATGCAGAACGGCACTCTTAGCTTAGCCGGGAAGTGGTTAAAGAGCTCACAAATAAGTGGTAAATAAAGGACATATCTGATTATCAAGGAGGAGAAATGAATTTTCACACCATGAATGAAGAGATAAAATGAAACGAGGATAACCTAGGTTAAATTTAATGAAAAACTTGAGGCTGTGGACTAGTCATTCAGATGAGAGGGTTGTAAGATGCATCGCTTGGGGCTTTAATGGCAAGAAACAGACATACAGTTTTGCACTTTTGTTCTAATTGTCCCCAACCAGGTGCTGAGATGCTGTACTTCAACAACTCTGCCTGCCCGCACAAACTACAGAAAGAGGAGCTGATGTTCTAAGTGCCATGAAATGGGGGAGAGAGTTTTCTGCATGCTTCTATTAGAAATGGTAATTTTTAGTTTAAAACGCACCCAAATATCAGAATCTCTCTCCAAAACGATCAAGTCAACAAGTGCCTGATGCCAGTGAGCTTCTTCCAGATTCACTCTCACAGAAAGCAAACAGTGAAACCACGGAAGTGTCAGCATTATCTTCCACTCAGCAGCAGTAAGATTTTGGGAGATGCATGTTTTTGCATGTTCAACCTTGGAACATAATGAGCTTGATCTGCTATTTGGCCACGCTGCAAGTCAGTGTTAATAAAAATATACTATAAATAATTAACAATAATTTAAATATTCATATGTTGTTGGGGGCAAGGCCTTTTATCAGGCAGTTGAGGATACATTAGTGAACCATGATATATTTCACCGAGGTTAACTTTACCCTAAAAATGCTACCCTAGTGCATAGAGTAATAAGGTATCAGAAAGGCCTCCAGACAGTTTGCTAATATATAACTACAATATTCCTACTTGATGAGCTACAGTTTCATAAATGGTTGATGCATATGAGTAAGCTTTAAAAAATATTGGAAGCATTAATTTCATTTGACTAATGCTGATACCATGCATTTATACCTTTTTTTTATAAAGCATTCTTTCTTTTTTTTTTTATCCAGGAAAGCGATTTTTCTTCCACAGTATCTGAAATGTCACCTCAAATTGTCACTTGAAGGTAGAATTGCTCCTGAGCCAAATGATACTGTATATAACTGCAAACACCGTCTCCCCCAGGTGAGTTTAGGAGCTCTGGTTTCCTTTTCTGTAAGTGCTCAGATATTGTGGCTTTGCCTCTGGAGCTGAACAGAAAGCCAGCTTTGAGTGCATGCTCTCCTATCCATATGCACATGTAACTTGATATTAACATGATCCGTACCCACACAGTGATAAAACTAAGCAAAAAGGCCTTTGTCTAAATATAGAAGTGATGTTGGAAAAAGCTCTACAGCCCTCCCTCTGCACGCAGTCTTGCGACGAGCCTTCTCTCCCCAGGCGAGTTTGCAATGCCGACAGCGGGCTGGATTCAGCGGTGCTATTAACCCCCCACTACAGCGGAATAAGAAAATGCTCCTAAGTACTTTGAAAAAAAAAAAAAACAACAACACAGAATGAGGTAACAGTTAAATTAAAAAAATCTGAAATACAGAAAGTACAGTTGTATAAACGGGAAAAGTCCCTGTTCCAACAGCATCGGAGGTTCACCTGCATTTCTCATCCCTAATATCGACTACTTGAGCTTTTCTTGTTCAACGGACAGGCTGCTGCTGCTCGGTTTATGTGAAGCTTATTGCCTAGAGTACACAGGACAGACTGAGTAGGGAGGGAAAGGAGGCACGGTCAGCAAGGCCACCCCGTGATACCACCCAACAGCTGGCTTCTGAAAAAACAAAACAAAAAAACAAAAAAACAAATTCGGTTGCTGAAATCATTTCGCATACTGAAAAAAAAAGAATTCTTTATAGTACACTTGCAGAGAGGGTGAGCAGCAATAGATGCAATCAGGTTTCCAACAAGGAAATTAATCACAAATGCCATCTTTAATTGATTTGGCAGGAGTGGTCTGGTGCCATTCAGCACCACCACTCGGGCCCTTGACATCTGGCAGCTGTGTGCTCGTGCCCTCATCCTGCAGATGAGACTTACGGCCAAATTAAAAAGTTTGCAGTTCTCGCTTCACTTCAGGAGGGACTTCACTCACCTCTTTAAAGTACATCCTACTTGCTTTAGTATGAAATTAAATACCTGCTCTTCATGCAAATGGTGCCAGTGTCCAAGAGGAGCTAAAATGTGATTGGAATTCGTTCAGCTATTGGATGCATTCACACTGAAGGGCTCGAGCTGACCTTTCCAGAACAGCTCGTACCAGGAATACAGATTCAGGGAGACCTGGGTTTCCTTTCCCCTCCCAGTTTATTCCATGGTAAGACCCAAGTGCTTTGACCCCCCACACAGCACACAAAGCATTGTTTTTGCAGTTAAGTTGCAAACGAGCAACACTTCCAAGAAGCATTCAAAGCATCCTAGGAACTGGGTCATTTTTGCCCCTTATCCTGCGAGTAAAGCAGCAGAAGAGCTCACACAGAGCAGGCAGAAGGAAGAGCTTACTGCAGAACAGATGCCTCCACTGCTGTGTACCTGGGGTCATCGCGACAACTTGGCACCGCTCCGCAAAACCCGACTGGGGACATCAGCTCCCATCCAGGAACAGACACAAGTCTTCTCCCCTCTTCATTCCCACTCGCATATTTCCACTGATTTTAGTTGTTCTGAATTAATTCCCAGCTAATCAACAACTAAACAAAGCAGCAGCATACCAGACAGCAGGTTTTGTGCTTCCTTCCTAACCTCATTCTGTGCCCCAGCACGTACAATCAGCGTGTTCCCACTCCATGCCTGCAGTGGGAGTGCTCCAAGCTTTGCACAAAGGAGAGAGAAAATCTAGGTTTCATTCCTAAGTTTGCCACACTACTGGGGCAAAGCACTGTCTGTCCCAAACAGCCCGTCCATATAAGGGGAATAACTAAACCAGCCTCCGACAATGTCAATCTGTAAGGTGTTTTCAGATCATTGAATGACCAACGCTATGAAAGAACACAGCACACTACTGCAAGGTGGCAAATCCCAGGCATACGGATAGACAAAAGTCATGTTTGTATTAGAAACAGAAGCAAGAAAGGAGGAGCGTGTTGCTTCTCTTGCCCTACCAGACGCTTGTTCCACGTGCCAGAAGGTCCCAGCCATCCCCTGAGGTGG
Source organism: Cygnus olor (assembly GCF_009769625.2). Taxonomy (NCBI): domain Eukaryota; kingdom Metazoa; phylum Chordata; class Aves; order Anseriformes; family Anatidae; genus Cygnus; species Cygnus olor. The sequence goes on from NC_049191.1 coordinate 3,530,919, forward strand.
GCTTGCCTTTCACTGAATTCCTAGCTTTTACAAAGTAAGTGGGTTCAGGAATCTTTATAATCACGTACAGAGCATTTCCAAGTTCATCTCCTGAACCTGGGACACACCCTAAAAGTCACCTTCCTGATACTGAGAACCTGTGCTCAGTCTGCCCCGTTGTAATTACCGGGCAGCCGCTGCCTCGGGATAAATCTAATAGACTTTTTGGCACTGTCAGATTAAAACTTACCTATCAACTCACTGCAGTGCTTTAGCTCTCCCTAAATCTGTACTTGGGAGAGAATTTATGACCAGGAATTGCATTTTGCAAAATGATTAAAGTTACCAAACATCCATAAAAAGTTGCAGTAGTAGATATCATTTTTTTGAAAGTCTGCTTAATTTATGAGAGGTGGAAGGTTTATTGTCATTTAGAGTCCACGGTGATACAGCAATTTAGCATTTTGCTGAAGCTGTACACAGCTGCTTTCTCATTTATGATTTTTACATGTTTTTAAATTGCCATGTTTGCATCTGGGGGCATCAGCAGGCTGGGAAGGGGGCAGGGAGAGCAGATGGTGCTTGGTGTTCCCTATCCTGCCCCGACAGGCGAAGCGGTCTTGTTCCTCCACCAAGACTGTGAGCTACACAGGGAGCTTCAGCACTTGCTCTGAAGACGGTGTCTTCTCTCTCTCTCTCACTGACAGTTCCGAGTACAATAAAATTAATCACGGATGTAAATTCCTGCTGCAGGTCCGGGGTTGGAGATCCTCCACGTGAGGACAGTGACCTGCCATGTTAACACAGCCGGGAGTGCTGCCGTCAGCCCGCTCCCAGTAAACCCCAGCCGGTGACCTGTGCGTCCATAAAGCGGGGCCCTCTAGCCCTGCCGGGTGGCTAGCACCATCCTCCTGTCAGAAGAATTCCTGTCAGGGAATAACAGCCCCGCATCGATGTTCTTTACTCACACTGTGGAGAGCTCAGGAAAGGAAGGTGTCCATCATCAACTGCCCATCGTCCCTAATGAGCTGCACGGGATGTAAAACAAACCCACGTCGTGGTGCCGGGTTCTCTGTGCAGGGGAACTGCAAGTTTCCAAGAGGACAACCGCTCCCTATTTACAAGCTCAGGTACAGCATCAGAAGCCTTATGCAACTCCAACTGCGTTCTTCCAGTCATCCTGACAAGCTTCCTCGTGGCTTAAGACTTCACCCCCCTTAGATCCCTTCCCGTGTTCTTGCTCGCGATCTCCCATCACTTAACTCTCAGCTCACGTCCACCCAGGTGCAAACACTTTGAAGCCTGCAGGGGGAAGCATCCCAACAGCCCCCTCGGAGGTGCGTGGCTGGGGGCACCTCTGGGTCCCTCCGGAAACTTAACTTAATCCTGCACAGAGGGCGGCTCCTCTCCACTGTAAGGCAAATCCATCCCGAGCCTTCAATGAACTTTGACAGAGACCTGGGGAGTTTTGATTAAACACCAATTAAAGCCCCCAGAACCGTGTCAAAGAAAGAAAACAACTGAAACTGAGTCAGAGTGAACGCTAGACGTAGAAAACTCGCCTGTGCCTGTTTGGACGATGCTTATTTGCTTTCTGCTGCTCTACAACCTTTACTCCCATTTGCAAACTGAGCCAGCTGCAGACCTGAGATCGGCCACAAGCCCTCCTGATCGCCGTCCACGTGCTCCCAGCTGCTCTCCGTACAGCTCACAGCCTGGGAACAGTCAAGGCTCTGACAAGCACCTGCACCATGCGCTCTGAAACACCGCACCACTGAGATTTCCAAGGTCAACCCAACGCGACACACGGATCTCCGCACTGGGAGGTGTGCACGGGGATGCCTCGTGTCTCTCTAGCCCGCTGTTATCAATAATTCCTTTACCTTTTTCTTTGTTGGTGGGTTGTTTTGTTTTTTCAATTCTGTTTTTCATTTTACAAAGCTAGCCTTCTGTTTGTAAGTGAAAACTAATTAAAGACATTTTGATTTATCTTTGTAAGAAAGCCAGTCTGTCCCCCTTGAGCGTTATAATTTTCCAGCTTAATTGAATTCTACACCGTGTTTATGATGTAATTTTAAGAATCCCTAAAAACAAACTCGAAAGGCTCTTTTCATTAATTTTGAATTTCTTCTGCAACAGGCAGCGTTTTATCTACGGAGATGGCTGGAGTTCCTGTCAATTGTAATAAAATCCAAATGCTTCTTAATAACTGGAGTGAAGTCAAAAGGAGCCACAACAATGAGGAATTAGAGATTAGCAGCTGTAATCATGGACTAATTGAAACAATAACCTATTAACTGGTGTCTTGGCGATCCTTGCAGACACAGGAAGCTGTATGTAACCGGAGTTGGCATTACTAAGCACATAGACTTGTCCTTCTTAATGAAATCCTTGTCTTGCCAGGAATAGACCTCACACTTTCTCTTTCAGTGAGAATACTCAGAGTAATGAGGACTTCCTAAGTGCGTATGAAAATATTAAATGCTAATCACTGGCATTTAGTTAAGTTTCACAATTAGGAGCACATTTCGAGCTAAAGAACTACAAATTCAGCTTTTTATTATTATTATTTAATACAGCTTAGCTCTGCAGCTTTACCATTAACACTCACAGAGATGCGCACTCCTGCTCTGTAAACAAATTATTTTGTTGTCCGAGTTTGTTTCCAAAGTAGGTAGGTATCATATCATTAAGATGTGGCATGTTTAAGTAACTAAATCAATATTAATAGAGTGAATATTAACATGTCAGCTTCAACAAAGGGAGCCCTTGGGAAGGTCACCCCTTTTGAGGGTGCCCACCACCACCAGTCCCTCCCAGCCAGCAGCACGGGGCCGTTGGTGGTGCGAGGGAGCTGCTGCCTTTGTGGAGCATCCGCTGCAATGCAGGGAACGTTTGGCACCTTGCAGAAACCGGGCACGTGTCCTCCCTTCATTCAGCCCAGCAGCGAGGCAGATGTTTGCTGAACATACATAGCTTGTGCCCTGACCCATGGCAGCGGTCTGCAGCCAAACAATTCACTGCAAAACTCCATCTCGATATCGAAATTATAAATATTACCTGGGCAAAATACAGTATTTGTTGGCTAATGCAGCCAGCACTGCTAACCTCCAAAAATAAACAAACCTTGGAAACAAAATGGGGGGAAAACTGTAAACGTTTACCTCAATAATACCAGAAAGGAAGGCAGCACCAGCACAAGCAGTCCTGCAGAGCATCCGTGCCGTAGTTGACAGGCTAGCGGCCTGAAATCTGTAGAGCAGAGCAGTATGTGATGTAAATGTTGTCCATCATAAAAATCAATGGGTCCTTTGCTAAGTGGTCAATATTTATTTAGCTTTAGCATTGTTTAATTCAATGCATCAATTAAAGATAGTGTAATGTCTGATTTGGTCCCAAGCTGCTGTTTCTGTTTGTCGTTACCTCATCTGTTTGATATCACTCATGTCTTTAAGTCCCTGCTCTTTTGTCCCCTTGCATAACTCAAGGACAGGAGTAATTGACGTGAAACTTTTAAAAATTAATTTCACCGCATATGCCACTAACAGAGAGTGCAAGTCCTCAGAATCATTTATAACTTCATGGTGATTGGCCCTGACAAAACAATACCTTAAAAACTCACGAAAGTAAATTATGGTCCGGGCAAATGGCTGAGCGCGAGCTGGGCCCAAGGCTTGGAACGCAGCCAGGCAAAAACAAAGTAATGCGCTTTTGATATTAATAACAGAGATGATATTGATCCGCAAGCCAGTGTCACTTCTACGCTCAGGCAAGGAGATTGCTTCAGGCATTTAGACCACTGAAAGCCACTTTCCATATAGGCCATTTAATTCTGGGAGTCTTTAATTATATGAAATGGAGCCCAGTTAAAGGGCCAGATACCTATTTACTCATCTTAGGTATGGGCTGTGATTCAGGAAGCTGTCAAAAAGGTATATAACTCAATTCTTAGATTTCAAAATGCAGTCATCTTTTTAAATGTTTATTTCATCTGTGGATTTCTTTGGCTCAGAGCCTGTTGGGAATTTGTAGGTACATGGACTCAAATTATAGGATGTTATTTTTCAAAAGACCTGAAGCTAATTTTCTTTTCTTTTCTTTTTTTTTTTTTAAATCCAACAAAAGAAAGCAACTCAGTTGAGTCAACTTCTCTTACTGAAGCACAGGGTGTGATGGGAAAGAGACAGGACAGACCTGCAGTTTGAAATGCCATCTGTCACACGTGCGTGTGCACACATGACATTGCACTTGCTATCCTCAACCAAAAACGATGGGATTTGCATAAATAACTTTGTTTGCCTTCCAAGAGAGACGCACCATACTCACAAAGGTGGTTTTCCCAGGCCGAGGTGCTTGTGCTCCAGGGGTGCTGACCCCTTGCATCGGCCTCCCCCGATGCAAGGCACTCGAGTGCCCGCCTGCCGTAAGGGGGGCTGCCCTCCAGCAGGCTCCTGGTGCATGCTCAGAGTTAACGGAGAGGGAGCTGAACAGACCCCCTCGGCCAGCATAAATCTCCGATTCTGAGAACATCTGCAGCCAGCGCTGCTGCCAAAATGCGATTTGTGTAGTGCCTCAGCCCTAGGTGAAACTCAGGAGCGCAGCAGTTGGCGTCATCAGAGGAGGGACTGCTCCGGCCTCTGCTTCAGGAATAGACAGGTACGTAACAGTAAAAATAAAATAAACTAAACTATCACTTAGTAAAGGTAATCTACAGCCACATTCTGAAGGACCACAGTGCTTTCCAGAAAGCTCCTTAAATCTCCTCTTGCAGCATCTAACACGTGTCTGCTACAAACCCTCCCTGGGGTCAGGTCTCACCAGGCAGCACAGAGCACGGCTGCTCAGCGCCTCCTCAGCCCAGCTTCGCTGGGCCTTTCCCTGCTCACAGGGCAGGATGCTGCCCGTGTTCTGCTCCCCTCTCGATTCCCACACTGCTCCCCACCACTGAAACTCACCCGTGCAAAGCCCAGGTTCCTGGGCTTTAATTCAGCAGAAACGAGGAAGTGAAATCCCTCGCCCCAGCCCACGTACGGCCTGTGCCCGGGCTCTGCTGCTCCAGCGGTGCCTTGCCCTTCTGCCGCAGCAGAATATTAGCTTTAATTAAAGGCACCATCTACACGGCTAACCTCAGAAGGCTGAAGGTTTGCGCTCCTATTAAGATAGTTAATTCCATCCCTGAACAGATGCTGAGCTCCGAGCTCGATGGCAGCACCAGTTTCGGTGTTAGGGAGCAGGCGGCCGGCAGCGCTCACACCTGGGCCCCTGGAACCACTTCCAGGAGGGTGAAAGAGCTCCTGAGCTCGATGCCGAAGCAGCTGAACTGTCTGCCTACTTCTGTACAACGTATGTAGCTGCCGTACAGCTCTGAGGAACACGTTGTTGGGTTTTCTTGTGGATGTGAAGTGAGCTGAGTCCTAAATGCAGCCGTAGCACGTAACAGCAAGAAGTACATCCTTCGCCATTCTCGTGTTTCTCGATGCCAGTGTTCATACCAGAGGACTTCACTACACAGGTATTTCATCCTCATCATTTCTGGGTCAGCTTTTAAGTAATCATGAGTCGCAAAGCAGCTTAAAAAGTAGGGGAAAAAGTAAATGAGGACATGGGATCCCCAGAAATCACTAATTGTTTTTGTTGGTCATATTAGGGAGGCTGCAAGAACGGGAGTCTCCTGTGTTGTGAGGAGTCCCAGTGCTGCCTTTCTCTCATGGATTTCTTGTTACGAAATGAGCAGAACACCCAAAGACAAAATGTGCCTGAAAACAATGAAGAACAAAACCACCACGTCTCCAGTGCTACCAGCCAGGCAGCCGCACACATCCTCGCTGCAGTCAACATTCATTCAATTTAATAAGACTAGTTGGGAGGGAGGAAGGTAGAAGGGGCTTGGTGCTATGTCAGCATGCATTTTTCCTCTGTAATCCATCAGGTTTCTCTTTTAATTTCTGTAAATAAACAAGCCTGGCCATCTGCCTACTTTGGGTGAGGTATTTGTGTCCCCTCTTACATTCTCTTCTGGTTTTTGACTGGAAACCTCCCAAATGAAAGAGTTAACTCACTTCCTGTATTAAATATTTACATACAAATGTTAAGGAAGGTGTATGTAAATTATAAATAATGTAAGGCAGGACTGGTCTCGGTTAGAGCTAAGAGACCCAAATTGTATCATCATAATACATTATTCACATATAATGCATCTATTCTCCTCCATTAGTGTTACTAGAAAAAGCCCCTGAGTGCTTAAGTTGAATTTGGAAGAGTGTAATAAATGTGAGATAAACAAATAGCAGTGGGGATGCATCTGTAGTTAAACAAGTGTAAATTAGAGCTCAGCCTAATTCCTCCAAACTACACCTAGGACAAACATGACGCTTTCCAGAAACAAGAGATCAGTTACAAACTGCAAAAAAAGACACAATAAATCCAAATTATCTGATATCGTTCCCCTAAAAAAAAAAAAAAAAGGAAGAAGAAAAAAGGGGGTTTCCATGGAGAACAGCATTCTGCTGAATATTCTCTGGCGGAGTTATACTTAAACTTCATATTGTGACAGAAAATGACAAATGTAAAAATGCAGAATTAAAATCACGCTTGCTCCTAGTGCCCAGCGTGTGTGCACCTTCCAGTGACACCGAACAGAAACACGCTCCGAGTCCTCTTCTACTGCTGGCCCACGCTACCCAGCTCAGATCCTACAAACGCATTTTGAAGTCCGTGACTTCCAGATGCTGTTGGCTCTCCTTTTTAATGTGAAGGACAATGAGCAGGCTACAGTAGTTACTAAGGACTGTGTCTGCTCATGGGTAGTTGAAAGCCATTTATCTTTGTACCTTTATTTGCTGTGAGCTTTCATAGTTCTTGTAGGCCATTCCTCCCCCGGCCTGGAGCCGGACAGCAGTTGCACTCCCTTACATGGGTGGCTCAGTTCCTGCAGTTCCTTCCATTTCACATCTGCAGAATTACCTGCTGTCTGCTCACAGCCTTGTCTGGTGTCAGGGAGAGGCGTCCTAAAAGAGATCTATTAAAATGAAATAGGTCTGAGCGTGCAGACAATCAACTGGCTGCAAGGTCTGAGGCACCAAGTTTGGGGGCTCCTGGCACAAACCAGCCCCGGGCAGAAACCTAAGCCCTGCAACAGGTCCCTGAGACCTGGTCAAACCCTGACAACCTCTGAATTGGTCCTGAATCTCTATGAACACCAGTCAAACCCTTCCCTCCCCAGATCCCCGCAGCAGTGCCAGCAGCAGCAAAGGCAGGCCGAGGGACCAGGCTCTCACACTGGCCCCAGGGGAAGAGGGACGGCAAATCCTGGCGCAGCTCCTGGCAGCAGGACGCGGCCGTGACAAGCTCTGCAGGCACGCTTCGCCTCCTGCCAGCTCAGGAAAGCTATCCCAGTTGCTGTCCCACATTTTCTTTTCAACTAGAGAGCTTCTTTTCCCCAGGCCCAGAGAAATATCATCAGCTGCTGATTACTGAGAGCTCGAGAAGTGATTTATTAATTTCCCACTCACTTTCAGGTTGGGAACATGACTGTACTCAAGAGCAGTCACCTGATTCCTAGGGCTACTTCTGCCAGGTGTCTCCCGGTGCCTCGAGCCTCTCTCTTTCTTTTTTCACACGGCTTTACATTACTGCGATACACAGAATTGTTTCAGGATTTCTTGGGGCTATTTTTTTGCTTTTTAAATATTTTCCTGGAAGTGAAACGCATAAACGCCCCCTTCCCCTCACCAACACAAATATTTCTCCCTGCTTGGAGTTGTGACTCCCTTCTGCTTGCTAACGCTGACGTATCTTGAAGGGGAATTAACTCTGACTGGGGAGCCAGGCAGGCACAGGGGAGCACTTGTGGATAAGCCGAGGGCTCCCATGGCCCACCGACTAAGCCACGGGCCATTCACAAAGCGAGGGTGGCAAGTCGCTGATTCCAATGGTCGCTTTCTTACTCCAAGTGCTTTCAAGGGACACTTTTTTCCATTTTTTATGTATTCTCCTGCAATATCTTCCACTGAGCTGCCTACAAGGGCGCTGAGCCAATGCTGGACATCACAATTTAGAGGGACATCATTCCAGGTATCCTGGTGGCATCCTTGGTTCCTTTCACCATCCTTTACAAATCAGGCACGTCTCTCTTTTCATCTGAGTAGGCTGGGAGAAAGAAGCAGGATTCTGATGGACTAAGTAAGATTTTTTTCATACTCTGCAAAATCCCACTGGGCTACCAGCAGGGCAGCTGCCTGGTGGCATGCTCATGTGTTACAAATGGTGACTGAAGCAGCTAACCTGAAAAATTAGTATGCATAGTGCTGGTGAAAAACAAATGATATGTCACAGCCTGAACAGTCACAGTGCTAGAGGAAAAAAATTGTTGCTTTAGGGCAGCGTCTTGATTTGCTATAGGTTGAAGAGCTGGAAAAAAAAAACCCACCTGTTGCAAGTGCAGCACAAAGAACATGGGGTCAGCAAATGCTACTAGGGCAGCAACATTACCCAGCGACTACAAAAGTCTATTCTAGTGTCAGAAACAGCAATTCTGCTTCTGCCACTGCCCCACTAAAGAACCTCAGATTTCCTCTACTACCCTAGAGCTGTACCACCATTTTCTCAATGGTGAAGAGTAAGAGTTTCCCAGGGCTGTAAAGTGTTTAGAGATCTTCAGGTGAAAGTGCTACTGTAAGCACAAGGAATATTCTCATTCCTAATTACCAGCACACATTAGAGGAATTGCAGTGCAGCATGTTCAGTCCAGCAGGTCCTAGAACACCACACTGTGGTGCACAGATGTAAAGTTAACATTTAGGCTTAAGTGCTTCTCAGAAAGGCTTCATAAATGAATCTCGTTGAAGTGAAAATGCCGAGCATATGTGAATAGTGTTAGTGCTGTTCTGATTTATTTCTTTCTTTATTTTACTATTTATTCCTGCTAACCATGGATGTTCAAGTTCAAGGACCAAGCACCTTCTCTGAACTGCAACTCAATTACACTTTGAATGACTTCTGTTTGGCAAGTAATTTTGCTGCTGTGCAGATGAGGCTTACAGCAACAGTGCAGTCCTTTTGCCTCCTTTCTGCAGAGCTCAGAGACCTTTGCTAAAATAATCAAATTTATTATCAGTGCAAGTAAAACAGGAGCAAAATAGTTGTCTGATTTGTGGAATGCCTGGAACAAATAACATTTCCAGCACATGGGAATTTTCACTTTCTGGAGACCAAGAAAGGGAAATACTTATTTAATAAGGAATCCTTAGTCTGAATTTTTAATGGCATTTATAAGTTGCGCTGTGAGCAATATCTTGTGCTGACAAACTGTGCACTGATGAACATGCAGCTGATAAACAGGAATTTCCCAGGACATCATAGAAGTAGAAAAAGGATACAAGGAACACTCTGAAATCATACCCTGAATACAGGAGACCTCTAAACCTTAAAGTCTGCACCCATACAATTGGGAGGGTTAGACAAACTGATCCACTTTAGCTTACACTTAGTAAGCTAAGTGTAAAGACAACTCGATCGATTTGCTCGATGGGAAGCCCATCAAAACTGCTTCAATCTGTATGAGCTTATGCCAAGAAGTTCTGGTTCTAACATAGTTTGTCCAAGGCACCAGAAAACAATGAGTTATAACAACACAACAGGAGATAATAAAAATGTGAATAAACATCCATGCCTTTAGGTGAGACAGCACAGGTCACAGTCTGAAGTTATCTCCCAAGGTGGTAACATTGTTTGATTAACACGACTGTCCAGAGAACTCAGAATCATGTACAAATTCAAGGTCATGGCTCTTGGGACCAGGACAAATAAGACAACCACCACAGGATACAGCCAAAGAGGATGGAAAGGAATTGCAGTGGAAGATGAGAATCATGAATGAGCCTGCCTCAGGAACACTGCACTCCAGAATGGAAGCCAGAGAAGTTTCTAGTCCCAAACCACACAAGAGCTGACTGTGCAGGCACCTGAGAAGTGATGATTACAAGTGCAAATCCCAAGACAAAGGTCACAAACTTTTAAGGATGCCAAGAAAAGCAAATACTCAAACAAAACTACAAGAGAGTGCCAAGCAATTCTAACTTGTGGTAGAAGGTCAGAGAACATGACTGCAATCTGCATCTGGAAATGAGGATTAAGATGTAATTTTAGGTAATATTTGAAACTTGCCTCTGTCATTGAAGCAGAGAAGGGCAAGCTTTCTGCTATAATATGCAAATACTGTAGGGGTGCAAAGTACCAACCAGGATTCCACGAACAGAACCTGCAGCATTCCTTGGACATCAAAGGTGAAGACCTAGCTGGTTGCTCACGCCAGGAGGAATGAGCTTCCCAGAAGCTGCAGGATTGTTGCTACCATCAAACAAGCAAGAAAAGTCCTATGGAGCCCAAAAAAAGATTTGTGACTGTGCATTTGTGACATGTAGCTCTTACTTGCATGTTGACCTGTGGCGTCTAGCAGCACACGTTCTGAGGACGGAGAACAGGAGGTAGACGAGGAACTTCTTGTGGGTATATGGGAGGTTCCCCGTGCATTGTCGTCTCCTTGCCTTCCTCAAAATCTGTTGGATGTTGCATCAAGAGGCTTTATACGACACAGAAAATCCTCAGAGCTAAGAAATGTAACTACAATTCCTCAATTGAGTTTAAAAACGCTAAGGTCATCCCAACAAATGAGCAATAAAGATAAGGAAAAAATGCTCATAAAGCTTCCCACAAAAGTACTGCAGAACTCTAGGAAGAGGTCAGCCTCACCACTTGTTTTTTTAGACACCATTAGGCTGTATGCTCCCTAGGTCAAGGGAGTCAGACACACACACACACCTTAGTAAAATGTTCAGCACAACGGGACCCAAATTTCAAGTGGGCAATGTGTATGTTAATGTAAATAATAGGTAACAACTTCAGGGTTTTCTAAAATACACACCAGGAAAAGCCTACTGGAATGCACCCCAGAATCATAAGAGAGTAGGAAACTTTTTTTTTTCCCTAGTAAGGCAGCTGTCCTCCATTCCTTAGCATCCAATTACCTCCTGAGTCCTTTCCCCCAGTGCTGGGGGTTTCTTTACAACAAAATAAAACAATATTACAAAACAAGAACCCTGACTCCAAGTGTCCCTTAGTGTAATTAATTGTCAGACTCAGGGAAAAGCTAAAAGCACAGGAACAGCACCAGAGAAATCCCTGTGCAAGCTACTGAGACTTACAGGAGCTGCTGTATGCTGAGAATTGCAGCCTCCTAGCACACCACTGCCCACAGCAGATTACTTTACACGGTGATGATGACGATCACACAGATGTATTTGGCAGTACAGAAATCTGGAGGATCCGCTGTCATAGTTTCTCCTACTATTCCAGATGATTCCTCCAACATTTACATGCTGATTGAAAAGTGTGCATGAAATTAATGCGCACACGCACGCCAACATTTGAGTGCTGGGGAGGGGAGGGAACTGCAGAAACGTTACCAAAATCTCAGTTACGAAAATAGTTTAAACACTGAGCTAACAAATTAGGCAGTATTTTCTCTACCAGCATGTTTACTTAGCTAGCATTATCACTGCTAAATATGCAACTCTGTGCCGTTTTCTTCAGTCTTTATCTTGAGGTGTCAGTCTGCCTAAGAATTCCACAAACAAATAACTGGAATCACTTATAAATAGCTGGCTTTAATAACAGTAGACACTAGGATGACTGTAAAAACACTCCAGTTCCATTAACTCACTAAAATCAGCTGAATTACACAACAAAGATAATTACGTTAAGCAAATTTATAAAGTTACATAAAATAAAAAGGAGCAGAAGAACGAGGTAGAGATGAGGATGCCCTATTTTAAAAGAATTTCTGCTGGAAAAGACTAGGTCAATTGCATAAAAATGTTCAGATTTGTTTATGTTCTTTAACTTACAATACTGATCATTAGCAAATATGCTTTTTTGGCTTCTTTCCATAAGCAATTCACTAGAAATAGAACCGTCTGTTTTAAGCCTGAACGCTCCCTTAAAATATTTGCATCCCAGTCTCCCACTGGGGCAGCACACAATATTCAGATCCCGAATGCTGACTAAAAACAAACGGTAAAATAACTGACCTGTTTTCCTAGCTTCTGAAAAGCGCTGGGTAAAGAACAGCCTGAAGTGTGAAAAATGACACGACTTTCACAATTACTGTGTCGCTAGCAGACGAGGGTGTTAACTAATTGAACCAAGGAAAACATTTTTCTTCCAAAATTTCCAGAGGAATAATATTATTTGTAGATATATTTATACAGTTATTTAATGCGATAGTGTCCCTTTAAGTAAACTTGTCACAGAAGATTTATTTTTTTCCCCATTGTCTAAGAGTACAGTGTAGGGAGTACAAAAGGTCCACTGGCCAGGACATAAACCCCAGAGGCTGAGGCTAACAAAGCGGCTGACAAGGAGCGACTGGGTGACACAAGGGATGAAGTGTTCACAAGATCCTGCTGTTACAGATAGTAGAAACATAAAAATAACCAATATTTGATTCAAAGGAATTAGGAATACTGTTAGCATCAGAAATATAAAAACTGCAGTGTTCAAGAACTGGAAAAGGTTGTGGATATCAACTATTTAATTATTTCCAAATACTTTATCATATATCTAGATGTAATAACTCAATTTTATGCCACTTTCATGGAAATCTATTTCATTCTTTTCTTACATTTTTTAGCTTTTCCATCATTCTGTTCCATTTAATGAATACACGGATTTTGAATATTAGGTGAATAGTCCTTGCAACTGAACACAAAAGGGAAATGATGCAGATAGCATTATGGTCCCGCTTCTTCTCCTTGCATTAGGTTGGAAATGATATGCAGTAGGGATTATGCTTTGTTTAAAGCTGAGCCTCTGCCTCTAAAAGAATACATTATACAAATCTTCTAATGTTGTTGAAATTCCCCAAAACTTGATTGTGTCAGACATAATGTGGCAATGAGGTTCTTATCCCTACCTTATGCCGAATAAATATCTAATATCAGAGAGTATAACCTTGGAAAAGTATACACCAGGGAACATCCCTCGTGTCAATAATTCATAGGGCTGTTGGTGGGAAGGTACATGCAGCTAGCCCCTAACATTATACAGAATATATTAGTGCCCACGCAGCCACAGCTCCCTGGGAAGGCGATGGGGGAAGGGGAGAGGCAGGAGCAGACGGACGGACGGACAGACAGACTCCCTGGCAGCCTGATTAAAAAAAAAAAAAAAACAGAATTATTCAAAGTAGCACTTTCTCTGCCAAAACAAACAAGACCCCACATCAGACCCGTGCGAGGGACGGAGCATGTGGAGCGTGCATTGTGACACACGCACGTGCTCCCGGATTTGCTTTGCATTTCCTAATTGCCAGAACGAGGGTTCCTGCCCTGGCTGCAGGGAGCGCACCGCTGGGATCTAGAGCGCGCACCAATGAGCGAGGCCCCCACGAGCCCACATATTAATTCGACCGCCGTTAATCCTAAAATCAATACATTCGGGTTCAGTGGTATTTCTGTAGGCAGAAATACAGTTGCCATTCAAATGAGCTGAAATAAATAAGAAAAATTTCAGATAGCACGTGTCTGCCTTAAAGACGATTGTGATTTTAATTAAAGGCAAAAAACGAGAGTGGATTTGAATACAGTTTGAGGTCTTCTGCATTCCCATTTGCTCTTTAACAGTTACAGTTTTAATGATTTAGGAACCAGAAGAATAACTAAGAAACCCAACAGTCATTATCTCAAATAATGAGACTTTTTAATGCAAAATCAATGTTTGTTATAATGAAAATAGATTCCTCGGCTCCTGCAGGGTGATATGTACAATTCTTTTTCGCCGTTAAATAGAATGTGATTGCTTATTTTCACCAACATGATGAACATTTTTATTCAGGAGTAAAAATAAAATGTCAGAATTTATTTACTGTTATTAAGCACATGTATTTAACCAGAAGCTCCCACCATATGACTGAAGCTGAGGAAATTGGGAATAATTTTCTGTGAACTTTCAGAAGCTTGGGGAATAAATGCAAAATTTCCAGCAAGTAATGAAAAAGCTCGCTCTGGGAAAAAATTGTCAGGTTGCATTCCAGCTCCTGTTCAGATGGTTGGCCAAACTCTTTGTTATGTCAAACAAACCAAACTCAAAAGCTAATGAAAAATATCTGAAGCACATTTAATGAAGTAAAAGAAAACACTTCTTCCATAACAAGATATCAAAACTGTTATCAATGCAGAGCAATTTTTTTTAATGCTGATGAATATATTTATGGTGATTTTTCATCTCTGAACATTAGGAAAAGCATTCGTAATAATACTCCAGAGCTATTTCCTCTTAAGAGTCCAGATCTAAAACAAAGCATAAAAATTCTGGGGCTAAATGCTTCATTGTGAGACACTTTGTGTATTTCTGAATGCTCATATTTGGCTTGTTTATGCATGCAATACCCAAAAGGTATAAAATCAGAACATGAAAAAGACGACAGAATTTGCAGCAAAGCTGCCGATATCCTTTAACGTGTTTTCTTGGGTTCTTGTACAGGTATCAGGTGAAGAACAAGTTCTCACTGGAAGAGAACCACAACTGGGAGCAGATCTGCACAGGAATCTCCATGAAAAACATGGGGTTGGGCAGCTGCGATCTCTGAAAGGTGCCTTCTGCAGGAACGACACCGCTGACAAGTATCATTCAGTCACCCGTGTATGGGAGGAATTTCCTGGAGTGATGCAAACATGTAGGAAAAATGTAGTCTGTCTTGACTGGGAGCCCCTCGAGAGCATCTACAGCAAATAGAGGCAAAGCAGGACTAACTATTGCAGGTTGCTGCGGGCTGTGTCCAGTCAGGCAGGGTTACTGGCTACTTTTAGGTAATGTATTATAATCTGCTCACGCTGTACACCACTGTATGAAACGCTCTGTATATATACTAGTAGCTTCCAAAGTTTTCACTGAGGAATTTTAAAGCGTTATTGGTGTGAAAAGAGTACAAACACTATTTTTCAGTAACAATAAACATAAAGAAAAGATTAGCACATCTTTCTAAATAAACAAGGCAATGGGAATCATGTTTACTGAACTGCACTCATCTATTGTGCAGACCTCTGCATGGTTGTCATTTCTCCATGCATATTTATTCCAACTTGTTAGCTCAGGCTACATCCACATGCAGAACAGTGCTTCTGGACTTGCACAAACTCCTGAAGCAGTAATACTTATTAACCAGTTCAGCTTGGCTCCAAAGCAGTCACTTAATGGGGAAGACTCAGCAACTGGAATTACAGAAAAGTTTCCACAAGGATATTTTACTTTATAAACTGTTAATTTTTATCAATGTTCATTTTTCATGAACACTGGAAAAATGGCACTTTCAGAGGATCATTTATTAATGAAAAGCAAATTACAATCCACACAGAGGCATCTGTGAAAATCAACAGAGGATTTTCATGAGCAAGAAACATTTAAGGGAAACTACTTTGTGCTCATTCAGTAAAATACAGCAATAATTTTATGACAGATAACAACTTCAGTTGTAGCTAAACTTTACAGGTCAAATTTCATGGTTTATTCTCAAGGTTGTTAAAAATATTATCAAAATATATTCAAGGAAGAGTATTAGTTATGTAACATTTTCAGGAAATCATGATCTGCTCATAGATATGATGCAGGCAGAAGTAAGGCCTAAATTCTTTGAGTAAATTACTCATTGTGACTATTTTTTTAATCTTCAAACTAACCATGATTGACACTACATAGAGGACAGTCATTATAGTCTACAGTGGCAGAATTCAGACCATTAAACAATATACAACTAACCAAGAAATGCAGTTTATGTAGGAACTTTCCCTAATGTACATGTTGTTTGTAACAAAAAATACAAAGCCTCACATTACGGAACCTGTGTGCATTCATATATGCTGCTCCACTGTGGTGCCCATGCAGATGTGCCTTTTTGAAACAGTTTTCAGAACTAAAAAAAAATATTTTATTTACAGCATATCAGTTGCCTGTGTTGCCCTGCATTTGGCTTAGTTATTAAATAAAGAATATTAAATACTTAAATGTATCTGTGCCATAGAACTGATTTGTTAGCAAACTACATATAGGAAAGAATTAACACCATTCAAGCATTTATGACAGCACAAGATGTTCCAGACAGTGTCACAGACTAATGCAGTAACTCTGAAGACTGTTATCTCTGAGATCTTACAGCAACTACCCCTAATGGCTAGCTCCTTCCTGGCAGAATATCTAAAATACCTAAGAGCAAGTATTTCTAAGAAAGATGAGCAGTATTAAAGTTTCAGGATGGGGCTACTTTCAGTGACGGAGTTTTCCTAATGGGATTCATCTTCAATATCGAAATCACATGCTTCAGTAAGAAATGGGACAGACCAAGAGTTATAACCAAGAGTCATATTTACAAGACAATTTTTGGTATGTGAATACATTCACTTCAGAGGTAATAGTGAGGCAGCTTTCAACAGAGCTCGGAATAAACATATAGATGAAAAACTGAGCGCTGGCCTTTCTTGGAACCTTGACTGTCATGGAACAGCTTTCCTTCTTTTCCCTCTTTCTCCCTTCTCCTTAGCATTTAGGAGTTTGAAAATCTGTAATGCATCTTTTTCAACATGCAGGTGTATTCACTATCAGCTAAACTGAAGGCCCAATCAGCATACATAAACTCTGCCCCTAAGCAGTCTGTACTGGTTTATACAGAGATTAGGATTGCTTTGAATTACACATGCAATCAGGACATTTCATACAGCAAATTGTGGTCATTTTGACAGCTATACAGCAAGCTTAATTTCAGGCCCAAGTATATATGATATTCAGAGATACAATGAGGTAATTTAACATTTAAAAAGGGGAATATGTAGTACAAATTAGTAGAAAAATCATGACACTTACAAACCTGTTCTAAAGATGTATTGTTCCTTTTTCTTCAGAAAAAAATCAGTTTCTATTAAGAATAAATTAACCACTAAAGAATTCCACTGATGGTCAATTCATATTGGAAATCTATTTTAACCTTGGAAAAAAAAGGAAGAAAAAGGAGGGAAGGAAAGAGGGAGGGAGAGAGGGAAGAATGCAGATACAAAGATGCATGCAGAAACACAGCACTTCTAACATGCAGCCTGCAGAACAGCAGCCCCCGTGACTGCAAACTCCTCGTCAGAGGATGTCAGCTGTTCTTACAACAGCTAGATTTTCAGAGTAAGCAGTCTTCATCGTAACATATAGAGAGATATACACATATATATAATTGTACAGACCTCTGACTGAAGAAACCTGCTCTCTTTTCTGAGGTGTGGGAATCCTAAGCACGGAGGAGATCTCACACGACGGGCTTGCTCCTGCTCTGTAAACCAGAGTATGAAACCTGCAGTGATGAACAGAATATTGACCAGATGTATCTAGAGATCTAGATGCCACTTATGCCTGTTATCCCCAAACATCCTGCTTTGTAAAAACAAATAAAAATCTGGCATTCATTTGAACCCTCATCTCTTTGAAACAACTTTTCCCCTCTGTAAACTCTGCTACGTCCTTTATATGCTTTCAATGCTCTCTTTATATGCATTACCAACTTCTTCAAAATAAAAGCACTTCCTGTTCAGTCAGAGTCAATAAAAACTCTTGAAGTTAGTGCACGTGTGTGTACCCAGTCAGGTATCCCGAAGGGAAGTGGCAAAAAGCTGAATTTACACAATCTGCATTCCTTAGCTAATACAGTAAAAAATTCAGTTCTAATTCCTTCTCCAGGTTGAAAGATTTCTTCACCATTTTTCTCCTCTAATTAAGTGAAGACCTGTTATAGTTCAAACGTGTACTACACAAGTGAAATTCTTAGGCTTGTGTGTAAGAACTGGATTGCACGGTTGCAGCAGGTCATCGTGTTCTTACCCTTCACAAATCCGCATAGCCCCACTTCAGCTCCCAGTTATGTGCACTACAAAAGCTCTTCTTGGTCAAAATATACTTTGGTTGAAGTTACATGCTATCAGCTGGTGCACTCTGGAGGTGCGATTTTTGCCTTCAAAAAGCTGGAAGATCTCTGAGTATTTGCCTAGTACCATAAATACTGCAACAGTGAGAGAGCAAAAGCCAAGAAAAGAACATGTAAGGTACACTACTAGGACTAAGTTTTTGTTGGAGGGCATAAAAACTAAACTTGTTTTGTAATACATCTGTTACTTGGAATTATGAGGTTTGGTCACATTTTGATTGATAGCAGCATCATAATTTTAGTCCAATTTATCACTCAACATTTTATACTCCTGCCAAAAAGGGTTAAAAGCCCTCCCTCTTTCCAAACATTTCATACCTGACCTTTACATGGCTAATTTTATTACTCTGACAGAATTTTTAGACTTCTGTATTCTTTCAGATGCGCCATGATAGTAACTGGAATCTTCTAATTTCTTCAAACTGTCTTCCCAATTATTTATTTAAAAGCTGTGAAGATAAGCTCTCCATTCTCACCTAGATCAGTGATAAGAGAAGAAATGGCCTTTTTAAAGTGTCTCTGCTTTTTAAAGCAGATAGAAATAATAAGGTTGACAAAGGAAAAAGGAAAATTGAGCATTATGAGGGTAATAACTTAGAAAGTGTCAGATTCAGAATAATTGAATTCAATGACATTTAATGCTATGGAAAACAATAGCAGCAGCCCAGCCGCCCATCTGATTCATGTCTAGTTCATGTTTAACAAAACAAGGCTAAGGGTCATGCAGTCATGAGTCCCATAAATAACCTGTTAATGGGATTTCCAAACAAGCTGTCCTCAAAATGGTTTTTCGTCTCACAGAAAGAATATTAAAATGCAAATGGATTCGGGCTGTGTCCTCATAAACAACCATGTTCATTTAACCTCTGACCTCAACGTTTAACTGCCCATTCCAGCAATTTGTATGGTATTAGCCACAGCATGCCACTCCAAAGTGCTAACTTTGAGAAGAGAGCACTAAATGAATGGGTTACTATCTGTGATGCTCAGTTAATCATGTCAAAATGATTTTATAGGCAGAAAACTGTCCTTTTAAAACTTCCCTTCATTCAGCTGACATTTTTGCTAAGGGAAGAAAAAGACCAAACAACAAAACCAAAACGAGCGAGTGCCAGGGAAGGCGTTTTGGGAGCAGCACTGACCAGCACAGCCCAAGGGCTTTGCTCAAGCCCGGCCCTCACAAGGGCTGCCCACACTTCCACGGCGCTCAGCCCGGCCTTCCTTGCTCCTTTTCTGTTTTAGGGTACTCTAGACATTACCTGCAGCACTTTCAGTCACATCTTTTTATTATATTATCACAGAAAGCCCCCCGACTGCCATGACTGCCATGTAAACCTCTTTTTGTCCAAATCCAGCCACATTTCCCCTCACTGCTCCTCCTCACAAGCAGAGCTCCTCCAAGGGCCTACAGGTGCTCGTCGACCAGGCCCGACATAAAAGTAAAGCGGCAACAAGCAGAGTATCTGGTAATTGTTCCCAGTTAGAAGTACTGTGAAAATTAAATACTCACTGAAGGTTGCTCTTTACAGCTTGGTTTTAAAGGAATTAAATAAAATAAATCCTTTTCCAGAGAAAGGGCAGGGTAAGAGCCCTTAGCAGCAAACCACACGTACAGAGCGGAAAGCAGCTGCTGGGACGCCGGAGCAGCATAAAGCAAGCCCTCTTGTCTGACTGGTGCAGGGCTTTTTCATTCAGAAATACTATGCCAAGATGCTCACGGCATATTAGAGATGATCAAATATTTGTAACCTCCAGAGAAAGCAGCCACAGCTTGGACTGGATCTCAAAGGTCTTCCAAAGTCTGCTAAGCAAGCCAGTGAGGAGGAAATGAAGGGAATTCAGCGTGTTTAGGAAGGACACATTATTTTCCTGTTTCCAGCGCTGGACCATGCCTGTACTCTCCACTGATTATTCAAGTGGGCTCATTTTTCTTGTCAGTTTTGGATTTATACCTTTCCTCGGTAAGTAAATTCCTTCCTGTAACAGCTCTTCAGGGGCATAATTTCAGGCGTTGCTCATTGCACAGAACTGATTTGTCTAATTTTGCTTACACTGATTGGCAGCAAAGTCTCTGAGTATTTGGTCTCCAGAGTTTCACTTTTCTGGAAGGTGTTTACTTTCTTGTCCAAGAAAGAACTCCAAGTGAAGACTTCCCTCCCAGAAGAAGCAGTAACAAGTCTTACCTCTGTCTGCTGACATCAGAAGTCAGGAAACAGTTCAATGACTCACTCAAAAACTAAGGAAGATTTACCTTCTCCAGATAAAGCAAATATGCAACCCCTGTATAAGAAATACAGGCATTTACAGACTGGCAGAGCAAAATAATACCTCAAGTTGGAATAAGTATTTCATTTTGCCTCTAAAACAGTTCAACTCTACCAAATTCCCTTCTTTGTTCACCCCAAAGGACAAGCAATGGTTTCAGAGCCCTCGCCCTTCACATACACACACGTGCCTGATCGGCCAGACAGTTCCTCTCCAGGTGCAGAAGAGAGAAGCCGTGGCATTCAAAATCATCGCTTTCTTTAGCCTACTCTATTCCAGACCTTTTGACCTAACAAAAATAACCATGTTGTCACAGTCAGTAATGCACAATTCTGGCATTTGGGAATTCCATAGAAAACAGAAAAATCCTGGTATTTTGAAGTTGAATGAATCTATTCCAATGTGAGATTACAAACTTTTCTCAGTACACACTGCACTAACGCAGTAACTCTACACACTAGCTGAAAGATTCAAACTGTTAAACTCCAGGACACAGAGAGCACAGTACCATAGTAAAAACAACAGAGAATTTCTTGTCTGATTTTCTGTGACACCCCACATTACAGGTAGATTGGAGTCTGTGCTGAGCAGGCCAAAATTATGACAGTGTATGTTATTCTGATACACAAGAATCAAAATAAGTTACTGCTTGAATTTAGTATTTATCCTATATTATTCTGTATTTTGTGAAAGCTTACTGTAAGTTGTCAGAGGGAAACACTTTCGGAAAGGCTCACAGCAGTTTACCTTTCAGCTGACTCCTATTTCAAAAGCTGTTTTCCCACTGTGCGTATGCAGCCACCATGAAGTTCTGGTACTTTATTCCAAAGTTCATTTCGCAGATGGCTAGAAATTAATTTGGATGACAGATTCAAGAAGGACACAACTGTCCATACCTTAGAACTAGGTAAGGTAAAGTAGGACAAAGTGATCATCAGAGACACTGGCCACATTTCTTGTAAGTAGGGACTAAACAGACAAACCTCTTCAGGTTGGAATGGAGGCACCAGAGGAGAAATACATTATAATCATAGGTATATAAAGTCATGAATGATGTACAAAGTCAGTAGACAAAGATTATTCAGCAGTTCTTCTGAAACAAGACACAGGAACCACAGGTAAACACATTACAATCCTCACACAGTTAAAAGACATTTCTGCTGCTCAGACTATCACATTTCTAACAAGCACTAAAGCAGGTTCCTTGAACGTTTTTTTTTGGTGGGTGATTTTTTTTTTTTTGTCGAGCTGCCTTACTCTTATCTGAATGATTCTTTCCACCCCATATTTCTCTGCTTTTAGATCTGCTGTCTTTCGCATTCTCATTTCTTCTTCTCCCTCTCCTCTTTAATAAAATTTTATTAATGGGTCTAGAGGTTCCCACTGACTTGACTGGTTCTGAACCTACCCCTTCAGCTGCCTTTCTGCTTTCTATCTTCTCTCTTATTAACTTGCAATTTCCTTTTTCTGTATTAAGCTCTGAAGGAAAAAGGAAAGAAATGTGAGGGAGAAAAATTGGAAAAGCAATAAACTAAGGTAACTCCTTCACGTACCTAAGAGAAGCACCAGAGTGCATTATATGTCCTACTCTCAGAGCACATTTTGGAGAGATTATTTTAAATTACCGGAGTTTTTACTCTGATCGATCATTTTGCGGTTTTAAGAAGATTCTTTTCATTGTATGGGAAAATAAGACTGAATTCATTTTTCTGCCAACAGAGCTTTGGTTAAATAATTTAAATACTGTGGAAGAACATTTCTGGGAAAATATCCTCAGAAAAAGTTTTTAATCTGTATTTCAGTTGTATTGCATGGTTTAAATACATCCCAATTAGAGAAAAGCAATGTGGTAAAAAGGCAAAGATAATGATAGGTTAATTACTGTTGTGGCAAAACAAGAACAATTTTTTGAAGTATTAAGTCATGTCATTATTAAAAGAAACATTTTTATATCAAGGAAAACGGAAAAAATAAAAAAGTATTTAGATATCAAAATAGGATACATCCATCTGTTTTCCTTTGTCTGTTATCTGTGTCTGTTAGATACACCTTCACTTACAGTTACAGAAGAGTAATTGATGTTCAATTACCGGCAATTTGTAGTTTCAAGAATGGATTTTTTACATAGCCCTTTGATAGGAACACATCAGAAAATTTTTCCAAGAAACCCAAAACACTATTTCCCAACAGAAGTCTCCAGCTTTATTTAGATGTCGCGCCATTCTGGCTCTAACAGAAGAAAACGTATTTTGCACACTATTTTTTCTTCATGTTTTTAGACTTCTACCTGTATCGTACACTACCTGTATCGCAAGTTTTTAAGTTAAAGGGATGAAAAAATATACTTCATGCAGTTGTGTGTGGTGATTTTTACTTTCTAAACTGTGTGATGGATTTGTATTTTTGAGATGGGTGTAACAGTACTCAGCTGCAAGGCCTTTGAGCTGTTATCATCAATACTAGAGCAACTTAGAATGAAGCTCAATGGCTCTTGGTGAGTTGGAGCTGAATCCATATCCTGAAAACGCATGCGAATCCCCAAAGCTTAAATCTAAAACTATTTTTAGTTTGGTATGTTTTAGAAAAAAGTGACAAGATTTAGCAGAACGTCCCTCAGCTTCCAGGCTGTCTGAAGGACCTGACTTTTGGCGGAGCTGACAAACTGACGCTGTGTGTCAGGAATCCTGTTTCATCCCCCTTCCCAGCTGACAGGCTCGCTGTCACTGATTTCTGACCCTCCTCCTGCCCCCTGAGGTTACCCTGCAGGTGTGACTTACTGGTTGCATTCTCTCCACCACCAAGACCTCCCCGTGCACAGCTCAGGTTAGGTCTGCGCTCTGCAGTGCCGCAGCTGGAAGCAGTTTACTCTGCAAACACCGCAGCTGCTACTGAAGCAGCCGTGTGTGATGCAGGAAGACTTCAACACACAAACATCCCAACCCACGTCATTAATACCACAAAAAGGTCTCAGCGCATCTTCCTCTTGGCATCTCAGTGTGCAGCTTTCATCATTCATGACTTTCACCAAAATGTACTTGTAAATCCAGACCAATTTCATGTATTTTGTAAACCCAGCACCAATTTCATGTATTGTAGAGGCAAAACCAAACTCTCCAGAACAAGGCAGTCCCGGGAAAGCAACAGCAATACCACTGCAGCTACAAGCAACTGCACAGAGCTCACATCCTACATGTGGTGGAAAGCAGATTTGTCCCACTCAGTCAGTGCTAAGCTTTTGGCAAGAAGAGGTTTCAGAAAATCTGATTCTGGCCATCAGAGTCATTACAGAGGTCCTGGGCCGCTCAGAGACTCCACTGACATGGCGCGTGCCAAAATCGGTGTTCATCTAAGCACAGCACTGGCTTGTCCAAGTCCGTTCCCTAAAGCTGAATCTGAGCCCCCAAAAGTTAGAGCTGGAAACTTTTTTTTCCTGTAAGGGGCTGAAAGCAGAGTCATTAATGCTGCGATCGGTCTAATCCAGAGCATTTGTCGCTGCTAATTATTACGGACAAGCCTCTTTATTGAACCACATCCTCTTATCGACATTAGGATGCATGAGCCGAGGCTGTTGTTTTAAACGCACTCATTAACCACACAAATCAGCCCTGTTGACAGAGCGCTTTTGAATTAAGCTTCAGACTGTAGTCATTGGACAAGGAGCAATTTATAATGCCATTAGCAACACTTGCGAAGGTTACAGGCATCAAAAATTGTTCAGCCGTAATTATTCTTAATGGATACAAGGAATAAACTGACGCAGGACAGCTTTTTCATTAGCTTTCAATCAAGGCTGATGGCTTTGAGAAATGTACAGTAAGTGCGTTTTGGGGAGAAATAATGATGTTGCAGCACCTTTCATCGGAAAATGCTCTCAGTTCAGAACTTAACTTTTAATAACCTTAATTTGATATAATTAAAAAATCTGATTTGCTTTGAAGATCTTGCAATGAATTGTTTTGGCTGCTGTTTAACCCTTTGCCAAGTATTCATCCCAGAGATGCTAAAAAAAGTCTTCAGATACTTTGAGTTCTCATGGAAAGCATTAGACTTCTGATTTCCTACACCCCTACCAGCTTGTACAGATTTTTACAGTGAATTCGGAGCAGTTAGAGAATGAGGGGATTTTTACAAGGTATACCTGCTTCTGAAAAAGTACCTGCACATGCACAACACTCTCCATAGAATTCAGCTGTGGCTTCACAGACAGGTGATCTAGCACCGTTCTTCACCTACAAAGCAATAAAGCCGGAAACCCTGTGCTCACTCCTCCTCCAGAGGCACGAGGGCAGACATATACTCACATACCCCGTTCTAACCTTCATCCCCACTAGACCAGCTTCGGAACCACACAGACCTCTGGCACGATAAGGTATCTGTTCTTACGTTCTCTGTCTAGCATCCCCTTACTATAATGTAGACTTCTATGAGAGGCGATGTCTCTTTGAGTTGTACAACTCAGAATCCTTCTATGTATGGTGAAGAGCATGGCAACAGTGCTAATTCTCTCTGAGAAGCAAAACCAGCAAGAACAATCCTTTTCCTCCTTTGCTGGTACAGCAGAGTACCTACTGAGTAACAGCTTTTGGTGAAAATATTTCTAATGGCCTCTAATAAATCAGTTTGGTGCTTTATAGATGAAGAATAACACTTAAATGATAAGGGCTGTGGAACAAGCTCAGGGGCTGCAATGGAGCGTGCCTTCTGTATGGGACATTTTAATCTCGTTGTTCCAGCTGACTTCTTGCCTCTCAGCCCCGCGGCTCTCTGGACACCAACACGATGGAAGACTGAGGCTCAGGAGGGCAATAAGCTTTGCTTCAATCAAGAGATGCTACTGCACTGTACAGAGTGATGGAAAGGGGACTTGTAAAAAGCCCGAGACAGTAGGTTGGAGAAAATGTACAGCTGGTGCCTACGCTGCCTTTTTGGTTTAGGGGACAAGGCTGTGAAGAGGCAGAAAATAAAAGGAAGGGTATGTATCAAGGTACCTTTCTATCCAGCTCTGCTGCTTCTGAAGACAGAACATAAGGAATAGTGAGGTCCCATTTCTTGAATACATGCTCTGCCTACCAGAGTCCAACGCAACCAGGCAGTCATGCACCGTATGCCACCGTTAGCCACGCTGTCCCATTTAGCTGTTCCCCAGTGGTTAGCATTTCAACTTGAAAAGAAGCAGACATACTAATTACTAATGGTACAAAAGACTACACTGACATTCTGTGAAGAAACCAACTTTGAAAACTTAACAGTGAAAATGTTAGTGAAATTTATTCAATTGTAATTAGCAGAAAGTTAACATGAATAATGTTTGACTTTTCCCAACCAAGGAACTGCTAGTTACAGCTAACATTCTGATGGCAACACCACACATAAACAAGCATATTCAAGAAAATACACAGAAACACTCATCCTTACTCCCTTAAGCACTAGTGAAATGGTAAGCCAAAACAAAAGAAAACAAAAAAAAACCTCTAGGTTGGAGAATTTGCTACAATTAAAATCACATTATTTTTGAAAAGCAAACCTTCATAAATTGGTCCTCATTTCATAGAACAGAGTCACAGAACCATTCAGGTTGGAAAAGGCCTCTAAGACCACCTAGTCCGACAATCTCTCTGTTCCCCAGCTGGTGGTGAGAGCCCAGGTCTCTATCAGGAATCCCTTCCATGTGATCCTGACAGACAGACGGACACGTTTGGCTGGCAGCCGAGCTGCCCCACTGCCTGCTAGGCACACCTGGCTCAAGCCCGAAAAGCAACCAGAAGTTCTGTCCCTTAGCACTACGTGTGTGTTTAGCTCCTATGTTTCCATAGTTTTACAGTGTAAGAGAGCTCTTCCTATTCCTCCCTTGTACTTGCCAAGTGCAAACCAGGAAAATGAGCGAGGAACGACGGGCCTCCAAAGTGACCGGGGCTTGGGACTTCCTGCAACTTCTCTATGGATTATTTGTGCTCCCGGTTCCCATGAATAATTCACCCCCTTTCTCCTCAGATTTAATCATCTCAGTGGTCTTTGAACCCTCCCTTTTTGTCAAAGAATTGAAAAAAAAAAAAGCTAAGATGTAGGTGAGCGTGTAAGCACTGCTATGCACCCCTCCATGCACCACCACATCCTCACCAGGTCGTAAACAGGAACTCCCCAAACACATAACACTAAATCCACATGAAATTTTCCTCAAGCCATAAATTTTCCTCTGCATCAATGCATGTGTATAAATCGGACCATTTAAAATAAATCATTTAGAGAATCCACAGCTTGAGTCACCCTGCAAGATTCCATGGAAACCAGGCTCCCGAGCCAGAATGGGGCCCCGAGGGGTGTGTTCTGCGCGGGGCTACCAGCCTGGAGCACGCCTAATTGCAGTCCATGGGATCACTCAACACTCTCCACTGTTCCGTGCTAGATAAAAGCAAACTATCTATTATATGAATCTCAACATGTAACTGCTTATTTGGAAAGAGGTGCAATGGAAGAATTTAGGCAAAATTGTTTATTCAGCAATACAGACAGGTGCTAATACCAAAAGGAGAAAGGCAACTTTCCAAGAAGGAATGGCAGATAACTGAATTTCTACTGAATTCCAGAAACTTCAGAAAAAAAAATCAGTGTTTCAATAGATTTACATACCAAAGCGTTAAAAGTTATCGTGAAAACTAATTTGCTGTAGAAAAATCTATTCACTAAATTAACTACTTGGCCTTCATAATGACTTTCTGAAAATATTGGTTCTACTTTTTAGCAGACGTAAATTTAAGCTCAGAAGAACCTGGTCTGCAGTCTTCTGTCATAGTGGTACAAATGAGGAACAGACATTGAGCCTTTTTCTTTCTTTTTCTTCCTTTTTTTTCTTTTTAATGCATTACTATGAATGTAGTATGTGGGGGGCTCAAATCTGTCATTACATTTCAGAAGATTCAACTAAAATAAAACTTTTTTTATTCATAATAGAATAACTTTCAATTACAATCTGGAAATTAATATTTAAATATATGTCCTGCAGTAGATTTGTCCTGCTTCTTGAAAACATGCATCTGCTCTCCTTTCAGAATTGTGAGTTCTCTATGAACTGGCATCTAAATATGCACTTTGGCTGGGATATATATAAAAAATTATAGATATACATATATATATTTTAGCTGCTTTTTCTTTTTTTTTTCTTACCCCAAAATATGGTAAAATTACATGTAAGCATGCACGTCAGCTACCAGCTGAAAGCCTACAAATATCAGCAATCAATCCCTCCTTTCTGTTCTAAAATCCTTAATGTTTTGAAGCACAAATGCCACTAAAGTATCTTAAAAAATGGTAAGGTCACTACAGAAGTGTGAAGAGTTACGAAAGAGTGCTCCCCTGTACTCCAGTGGTAACATTCAGCTCATCTAGGCTACAGAGATGAGTAAAGCTGGAGAGATGTCTCAGTTGGGAAGAACATAAATATCTTTCCAGCTCTTTTGATGATTAAGGTGTCATAGGTCATGCTTCTCTCAAACAAATGAACCAAGAGGTGAGATTTGAGCCATTAATAGTAAATTTGACCAACACTGCAGACACTTCAAGAGAGCTCAGCAGAGGACGAGCAATGTCAAAAGCAGACAGAATGAGACAAAATTGGTTACTTTAGCATTAAATCAAAGCATATCGTGGGGCCTCCATGAAACAAAAGGCTTGAGAACAGAGGAAGCAGCTCTAAGAATTTGTGAGTCTCAAAGGTTTCAGCAGAAGGACACAAATCTGAGAAAAAAAATATACAATTCCTTTGAGATACTGATTTTAGGATGCAGAAAGTCTAGGGACCTGTCTAGTCTAAGACAATAAGCAGTACTTAAAGACACGGAAATTCCCCGGCAAAACAGAGAAAGAGCATTCTCATATGCAAGCAAGGAAGCTGCAGAGAAAGGGTGTAATCTATAACATTCAAAAGAATTTAGATGACAAAGGCAGAATTTTTAACCTAGCCTCGCAGCCTCTGCCAAAGCAGCAGCGAAGTGAGCGGAATCGGGAAGCAGGGTGGTGGTGTCAGGTAGGAAAGCAAGGAAAGCTCTTTCAACTGATCTTGGGAGGGAAGGGGAATTCAAGGCTCGTGTAAATACCTCACGGAATTTACAGAACACCACAGACCTCACTCCTCTGATGCTGGTCTACCTTACCCAGATCAACCCAGCCACCAGTGCAGAACACGTGCTGCCTTGACTCCCTTCTGACCATTTCCATAAAGTAGCTCAGAAATCTTTCATTCCCTGAACCTGTATCAACGTACAGACACTTGATAAGTACGATAGAGCAGCCTACGTTGTAGGAAACTAAAGCACATGGTACAGCAGATGACAAAATCCTGCCCCCAAAGAGCGCACCTGAAAACACACAGTCTGACTGTTTACCTCTTCACTGCAAAGACTGTACCATTTTGCAGCGAGTGGAAGGAATATTTAATAAGCAACCCTGGTCTTGTACACATTAAAAGCTTATTATGCAGCCCTGTGGCTCACGTACCTGTTGACTGGCTTGCATGAATTATAGCTACGTCCCTGGTATAAGGATGCAAAGCTATGTTCAGCAGTTTTAACTTGATGAGATTGCTTTCTGCTCCTCTCAGTCCAGCATGGAATTATTGAAAGCTTTCTTTTGCTTTCCATTTCAAGAACCATGCTCCTGTACTTATCTTTGAGGTTATTCCCCATGGCCTTTCTTCCAACCTTGATGAAGTCATATCCCTCTGTAGGGCACCAAAAACCTCCCACTGACCTGCCCATCACAGGCCTGTGAATTCTTGCTGTTGTCTCAAAGAGCTATCTTTTCCTGTTCACTGTTAACCTTTGTGGCAGTAGGAATCATGTACCTGTGTACTTCAATGAGTCACGCTTTTAACAACTAGCACAGAAAACACGCCTGCCACACCTAGGTTTGCATTCTGCAGCCTACCTGAAGTTCCACAGCACAGAGACAGATCCTTCCTGAGCGTATTGCCAAGGAGGCACCGCTGAACGGTCCCCTGTTACTGACAACACATTTCATTAATTATAATCGCTATTGACAATTCTATTATTGGCTTGTATATTATTCAAAATCCCTTCTGTGTAGGCTTAAGAGCTTATTAAGACTAGTAACTGTTGCCTTGTCATCATGCCAACCTAGCCAAGGATATCACCCAACCAGAACAGCTTTGTCAAGCTTACTATGCTCAGAGTAACTTTCAATTATCGAGCAATACAAAATTTGTCTAGTATTGAGGCAAAAACACTTGTAAGCCAGCAGCTCCCCTAATATCAGCCCATGCACTGAAGAAGACAAGCCTGGCTGGTTAGTCTGCTGCAAAACCGAAGGCCACAAGAGAGGAAAGAAATGCCATCCACTTTCCCTTGGGATATCAGAGGTCCTGCGTTGAAGTCTTAAACACATCATCAGGCCTTGAATTTTCTGAAGACAACCATGGGTCATTCGGTGGGAGACTCCTCTAGCGTGTCGTCTTTGTTGCTGATTATCAGGCATGAGGAATGTAATTTTCTTAGAAACTCAGTGTGCCTGTAAAATCAGGTGTAGAAACAGCACTGAATAAAATCTACAGAATCAAGAGCCTTATCTATCAGCATAACTAGGTCCTACAAAGATGTACCCACATTAAACTCTCAGCTGCATAATCAACTTTTTTTTTATTAAAAGTGCTTTCCAAAGACAGATTTAAACTTTTTAAACTCATTTTTATATTGATTAAAATGGTCAAGTATACAGAACTCATCCATTTATCATCTCCCCTTCACATTAGCTAGCCTGTTCTCTTTTACCTACCCTCTTCTCCATCCTCCCTTCTGCACATTAATTAAAAGACAAGCACTGAACACGCAGCAACAGGATTGCTACGAATCATTGTCCTAGCTGAGATGATCTGGTAAAGTGAAGATGACCCTCAGTGGAAGAGACAACTAGTGGGGTTTTAATTTAGGGAGGATATTTTTTTCAGGTTTATGCTATGAGTTTTAAAATATTTCTTGTTTTAATAAAATAAATTCTGAAATCCAGTTACAATAACAACATCATGTCTGATTCTAATGCTGTACTCAGCTCCCAACAATGGATGGGAGAAAGGTCCTGCTCCAGTCTATTAGAAGAATTTAATGACCATTAAAAGGCAAGCAAAGATTTGTATCACTCAGTTGTTCGGTGTCATTGTTCCAGTCTTCACAGTAGAGAAGCAGCACATTTCTTTTAAGTAAAATATTGCTGGGAACTCATTGCTTCAGCAATTACCTCTGAAACACATTGTTTTCTCAAAGCCATTAACATGTCAGATCATGGCAGTGCTTGACATCCAAACATGCCTTGGAGGGCTGCAATTCAATTTAAGGATCACCTCCTCTGAACAGGCCAACCTGCAAATTTCACAAAATCAGAGAGAAATTCTCAGGACACACTTTGATCATGCTGCTTCCTAAATTAAAAACAAAACTGTAAGTGTTAAACATCTTTAACAAGACATTAAACCTCAGCCATAATCCAGGAAAGGTCCCTTAATGAGTAATGACATATGTTGTGAAGGCAGTTATCTCCTAATGTTCGCTGCTGAAACACTACGATGGAATGGCACAGTGTTCAAAAGGGATGTATCATCACTAATGAGAGGATAATTTGAAGCTGCTCTTCTGAGGACCCCAGAGGAGACTTTCTAATGCTGCAGGATGGTGGAGGAGGCAGTCCTCCACCTTACCACACACTTGCAAGAGGACTGGGAAGCGACACCATTTCTCTGAGTGACAGAGCAAAGCCGGGACGGACACAGAAGAAGGGCTAGGTCATTTGGAGGGTCCATCAATGGACTCTACCTCGTTGGTTCCCTAAAGCAGGTCTTGGCACAGACCAGCCACCTCTCAGCTGACCACTAATGGTGTGCGAGACGCAGCAGAGCAGCCTCCAGAAGGAGCGAGGCCTCCAGAAGGAGCGTGGCGTTGGCACAGGCCTGCTGTGGAGCATGCAGAAGCCTACAAAAAAAGATGGAGTGGAGAAGAGTCACAGAACTGACAAGTGAGGGCCATGCTCAGCAGAAAAGGGACCCAAAACTCCTCTTTTACTAAAAAGAACTTGAGATCTCCCAAACCAGGTTTTAAAGTTCCTCCCTTCATTTCCTAGCACTATTTTCTTCCTAATCTGGACTAATTTAAGATAAAACCTCCCCTAAATTATCTTCCAGCTCACCCTACTGAATGTGAACACCAAATTAAATATTAAGCCATGGGATTTTATTTAGAAGAACAGCTTTCCTTATCTCCATCTGTAGGTAACCTGACAACCAGAGGACTGTGAGTCCCAAACTGGGCCATGGCTTAAACAACTGAGGGCCATGAAACAAACCTCCAAAGCTGGGAGCAAAAACAGAGCATGAATGGAGAATAAACAAGGAGAGTGGGCAAAGGTGGTAAGAACACAGAAAGAGAAAACTCCAACTGTTTACTAGGAAAAATAATGCAAAATATTCCAAGTTCTCCCTTTCAGTTTAAAGTATTGGTGGGGAATAGGAAGAGAGCAGATGCCCTTGCACAAGCTCATCTCCTCTCTGCTCCACATCATCACCTCCAGAAGAAAGGAATTTAAGTAATACTCCGGTAGTGCCGAAGATGTGCTGCTGTGAAAATGAAAACAAACAGCCCCAGGAACAACGGGCAAAACGTCCAACTCCACACTTCCCGACTGCTGTCAGTCTGGTGCGACTGGAACAGCACAAGCACGGAGCTGAGCAGGAGGCAGGGAGCTTGTTTTAGAGCCGTATCTTGCAGAGGAAGATAAGCAGCTTGTGAAGACCAAGTAATTATGAAATAATAAGAAATTCTAAGAATTTCATACAAAACAAGCATCTACTGAGATGTCTGAATACGTGCAATAGGTTTGGTTCTGGCTCACACGTGGCTTACATGTTGTATATAACAGGATTTGCCATGTATAATTTAGAGAGAGAGTCACTCTTATTGGGCAGAATTAACATGGAAAAAGACGAGGGACCTGATAATTTTGCACACTTTTTTTTTTTTATGTGAAAAGCTGTTAGTCAAAGTCCACAGAATCAATTAATCCCCACCCATTCTCTTAGGAGAGTTTTTACAGAATTCTAATGAGTTTCTCTGCTGATCGACGGCACTGGTGCTCGCTAACGCGGCGCACTGCTGGCATCTCTTTGGTGACTAATTCCTTGCTCTGCGAGACAGCTTGGCGTGCAGAGGAGAGATGTCAGAACGGGCTCTCTGCTCTCGCTAGCTGATTTAAGGCAGCGGGGCCAGCTGCGCTCCTCTAACAGGGGGAACACCAGGCTGGCAAGGGCTGGGGATCCAGCCACACACAAGGGAAGCTGCAGTCAAAGCTTGCCTGCAATTTTATTGGTACTCACACAAAATTGTCAGTCCCTGTCCAGCACCTTTGTAACTTGTATTGCTATTTTTTAAGGTGTTTCTTCAGAGATTTAAAGGAGAAGCCACTAGACAGCAAGCATAAATGCTTCTTGCACTACTGAAAAAGCCCTGATGTGGTGACAGAGTAGTATTTAATCCTCATCGATATGAAACGCATAACTCAGCCCTCCCCCCTTGACCCTTCCCCTCGTGTAATGACATATGCAAATTAAGTGAATAACAATCAATTAGACATGTTGCCATATGCTGAAGCAGGCATTACTGCTTTCTACTTGTTCACTCCTGCTTCAAAATGAAGGAACTGCTGCCAGAGACAACAAGAGGCCACCACGCTGCAGAAGTTACAATAGGCACCAGAGCCAGACAGAGCTCGGGTGCACCTGCACCATATTTACTAAATTACTTTTGTTCCTTCTGCAGCACCCTGAGCTCTGCAGCAGCTTTTAGATGAAGACCCAGCTCACCTAATAGCCTGTCCCTGGCAATGGTCAATAACTTCTGCCTGAGGCACAGCCTAACAACAGGCAAAGCACGTAGCAATTTTTTTTCCCCAAGTTCTTTCCTACCTTCTAGTGTTTTGTAGCTTGGGGACTTCTGGAGCCCCAGGCTGCGTGTCCTGACGCAGGAAGTTCTACAGCCACCTCTTCCAGTTAATTTTGTACATGGTAAATAACAGCTTCATTTGATGCCGTCTGGATCGTTCACTGAAAGAAACAGCGCACACTAAAAAAATTGTAGAGTATCTGTGCCTCTCTATCATGTCTTTCCCCATTTGTCTTTTCCAGGCTCTAAGTCCTAACTTACTCTGTCATTTCTCATGCAGAAGCAGTGCCATGCCTTTATCTATTGCTGGTGTCACTTGCTGGTTCATTTCCAGTTCTGTTACGTCCTTTTCAGGCAGCAGGACTGCACAGTATTTACAGCACGGGAGGCCGCAGACTTGCACACTGTCATAACAACACTTCTCCACTTTGCTGTCTGTTCCTTTCCCATCACTTTCTAGCATTTGGATTCCTTTTTTTGGCTACTGTTGAGTGCTGATTTGACATTTTCACAGATGTATCTGTGATAGCTTCAACAACTCATTCCTCAGCAATAGCCAGCAGCTCGGAGCACAGCATTTTGTGTGGCACTAGGATTGTTTTTTTCCTCGCATGCATCACTTCGTATTTATTTACATTGAATTGCATTTGCTGTTTTAATGCCTACTTCATCTCATAAGGACTGTCTGCAGTTCTTCATGGTCATTCACTTCCCTTTGCCATGAATAACTTGGGAGCTGAAAGGAATGTTTTCCAGGAATGGTTGAGGGGAATCTGGTTGCCAAAGGCAAAACCTCCTTCCTCTATCCTTTCAATCATCTTTCCTGAATTTTCTGGTCTGCATTCGTCTCCTATTCTCTTCAAAATAAAATAAAATCCACACCCAAATAGCCTGATCTAACAAGAACACAGAGATGAACATGTAAGCCTTCAGCATCCCTAATGTAGAAGCTACTTCCTCCAACATCATGCCAGATGGCCAGGCTGAGAGTTTTCCTCTGAGAACGGACACGAGCACATGGTCAGTGGTATCACTGCCATCTCAGGAACCTCTGATGCAGGACTTCACACTTTCCTATCAAGCTCCTGGCTTGTCACGTGCAGATTGCAAACCACCAGATAACAGCCACGGCTCACTTCCATCTTCAACCCCTGCTGTTCTCGTATGAGAAGAAAAGTGTCTGTAGTTGTGCATGGCAAGCCAGTGGCAGCATCTGGAAGAGACTCTAGGCCAGCAAACGTCCAGCCCCACCTTCTGACTTCTCCAAACCTGCCAAGAAGGGTAAATCGGTGACTGTGTACGTGTCTAGCACATCGCCTCTACCATCCACCCCAAAACACCTGAGCAGACAGCAGCGACTCCAGCTTACCTTCAAAGATTAGTTGATGAAGGAAGTACTGAGAAAGCAAATACGAAGAACGCCCATTTCCATCCTAGGAGGAATTACAGAAAGCATGTCAGGCTCTCCTTGTGTGACAGGTCAGGCAGGCAGCTGACTGAGAGCCTCATTAATTTTCAGTCTTCCAAACCTCTGCATGCAAAAAGTGCAAAAGGTGGGATTTTGCAGTATCTTTTGACACGGCTCTCTAAAATTAAACTGGAAGCAAATATGTGAGATGATCTCCAATTAAACATTTCAAGTAAAACTTGATTTTTGTGTGAGCATGTGAGAACATTAACCATCATGATGAAGAACCTACCAGGCTATCCAAAACTAAAGAAAAATAAGTAAGACAAGGCTAGTTTAACTGAAAAGGATTTGATTCCCTCCTCCCATTATAGTGTAAGACCTCATCTCAGTTTTCTTACTGAAGCCTGGCATGGTGCAAAAGCCAGACACCATGATTACTGTGCATCATCACTTAAATCATTTATTGTGCATTTCTAATTAAAGCTAAGAGAGACGAGAATATAAGCACTAGATTCTACTAGAGCCAGAGGTCCCCATCTCTCTCCATCAGACTCATGTGCGTTAAAGCTTCCCAGGGTTGCATCAATCTAGCTGGCATTTTTCTAAGATAACATGAGAAGGGCTACAGGAGAAGTAAATTCGAGTGACCGAAGATGGTACTATCTAGCATTTGGGATGATGATGCGAAATTTGCAAACTCCCAACTCAATTATTGACCTAAAGGTCCCCATCTCTTGTTTAGTTGTGTTTTGTTTTTTTCCTGGTCGCCTGATTTCCCACTTTCCTAGCTGACTGCCCTACTTTAAGCAGGGGAGAGCAACCTCTTTTTTCTCTGCTTGTGTGCAGCGTTCCCCCCCTCCCTAAGTGGAGTAGCAGCAGGGGGGCTTAAACACTCACAGGGGCAGAAAAAAGGACAAGAAAACCGTCTTTGTTCCAGGCAGACAGTACAAGGTCACGTTACTATGGCAGCATGAACCATTTCCCCTCATTCTAGCTAGTAGTTCAACTTTGCCCATAGTTTATTCCCTGGGAAGCCTAATCCAGAGTTCAGGTTTGTATATGTGGGGGCAGAGGTCAACAGCAATATGACAATGGCCTAGTCAAAAGAAAAGCAAGCTATGATATAGCAGAATCAAAGAGTCGGCTCACCAAGCACCGGGGGCCGGCTCGGACGGCGGAGCTGGAATTCATCCTCTCACTTCAGCCTCAGGTTCTTGATTCAGCTGTTTTGTTGGCAGCCTTCGGAAAGGCTGAATGGTGAACAATGAGGATGACACTGGAGCAAACAGTGAAGGATGAGAAGGCAGCGCTGACGGAAAAACTGGGGCTCACGTGCCTGGCGCTGTACTTCCCAGCTAAACTACTAGTACATTTCAGGCATCTCTAACTAACAGGGCTGTTTTTTCCTGCATTATCTTTTAGAACTGTGAATAATTTAATAGTGGGGTATAAATTCTCCACACAGGCTGCTGGAAGAGAAGCCAGTGTCTGAACAAACACGTGTAGGTGTGCGTGCGTAAAGCTTCAACGCTGCAACAGCAAGGGACAAGTGGAGACTCTCAAACATTTTTAGGTGAGCAGGAGCTAAAATGTCCATGGGAGTTAAAACGCTCATTTCATAAACCTTGAAGGAAAATACAGAATTGTGATTGATTTTCTTTCACTCAGTATGCCCCGGCTCTCAGCTTCCATTCAGTTTACAATATTCTTCTCCCATATAATTTCTATTTTGTTTTAGAAATCAGAAGTTACTTCGTGTCCCACAGGAGAGTTTTCTGGAAAGAAAAAAAAAAAAAAGAGCCCCTAATTAACGTTTCTTTAGGCAGGCAACTGAGAAAAGAAGAAAAATTCCACTGAGCTCAATGGACACCCGACAGGCAGCTGTGTCCCTTTTGTTCCTGTTCCCAAGGTCCTCCCCTGGTAGGGGTGGCAGAAGTCCTCCTCTGCACTTGGGTATCCACGCTAGCAGCCTGTGCGGAGCTACTTGCCCGACTGGAATTGTTTTATCAAAATGCCCTTTCATAAAACTCAGTATTGCAGGGTTTCTTTATGGATTATTTTCATTTAAATATGAAAATAACTGTTTTGTTCTGAAAAATTACATCTTTTTCAGGAGAAAAGTGCCTTAAATTTAAAAGCCACTTACAAGTAAATTATGCCGCTGCTTTTTAACTGAAAATGTTCTAGCAAACCTACAAGAGTTTTGTGGGGAATTTTGCTGAGGCCCTCCCATGAAAACTAAATGTCATTTTAACAGCTTTGATCACCAGAAGAGCTGGGCAGCCGGATTCTAGCTCTTAAGTCTCCACGAGGTTCTACACGTCACAGCATCTTCACTGCGCATTCACGTACTACAAGGAGAGTACAACACAAAAAAGGGGAACATGAGAACGAGCCCCAAAAGGCTGCTCGTTCAATCCCTGGGATGAATTCTTTTATCTCTCAGAGTTGTTTCATTGTCAGAATGAAAACACAATCAATGGGAGCTGTCTGCTGCTGTGGTTTATTATTTTTATTGTATTTTTTTTCTTAGGTTTTTCTGTGTCTTCACCCCATTGCCAGTGCGTGCCCTGCTCCATTCCGTTCCTGTTTCCCACCTACAGGTGGCACTTGGGAAATGTGAACAAATGCAACATGAAAAGCGTAGTCACCAGAAATACATTCCATCCAGAGCTCTTAGACAAGCAGGGCCAGCTCACACAGACTGGGGGTCTCCTTCTCCAGATCCACTGTAAGAGGTGTGCTTGGTTTTCCCCCTGCAAGAAGCGAAGGCAGCACACGACTCTGCATTTGCAAGAGGAAATGGAAACGCATCCCTGGTTCATGCCACAGGACTGAAACTCGTACGTGTAGCACAGCTGCATTCTTGGAAGGTGCAAGACATTTCCTTGTCACAGCAGTTGTTACTGCAAGGGACGATGGGGTATGCTGAGTGTAGTGACCTAGGTTGGTCGTCATGTTCCCATGGCACCTTCCAAGACCTTCTGTGATGTTCAGTCATCAGCAGAAGTGACAAGTAAGGTTTCATTTTGTAAGACTATGAAAGGTCCCTTCCAACCCAAACCATTCTCTGATTCTACCTGAAAAGGAAAGAAAGTGTTTTTCTTAACTCATAGAATCATAGAATAGTTTGAATGGCAAGGGTTAATAATTCTCAATTGGAAGAAATAATTTCAATTTTTCAAGTAGAAAAATACTTGAAGTTAACTTCTTAAGGCTCTTTTACCAATTTCTGTCGTTACTAAAGGCACAACAGAACTTTTAAATGACTGAAACACTGTCTCATAACTAAGGTTTAAATCTCTCTCTTGTCAAGTCATAAAACAAAGATAATTGAAGAAAATCTGGGGCAAAATTCTCTTCAGAAGGCTGGGATTTATTTACTGAACATGCCAGATGCACAGAGGTCAGGAGGAAGCATTTATTGATCAGCCACTGACAGCACTGTGTCACCCACGTGCACCATATTATTGATTAGGTGTAACTACCGTTTACTTGGTCATTGTGCTTCTCCAAGCTTTTGTCTCCTACAAGCCAACAGCATAATGGCTTTTGGGGAGAAGCAGGACTGGAGAATACCAAAGACATAAAAAGTCTCCATGACAAAAGAGCCCAGGGCAGCTGTGCTTAATTCCTAGACCGAGGGAAGCAGAGATAATCCACTAATCCTGGATGGAGCGGGATGGAGCATGCCTGCCACCCAAGCTGAGCTCCAGAAAGATCTGTGCACAGATAAAGCAGCACCTTTCCCTTTGACATCTGAGGTCGTGGGTGTCGTTTTGTTTGGCACTGGCTGGGAGTAGATCTTTTCATCAGGACCATTCTTTTCCATTGGAGGATGCGTCTGCTGCTTTCAGAGCACTGACTGAGAAAGACATACTTTCCACTTCTCCCTAATGTTGAGGAATACAGGATTTGGAGGAAATTAAGGAATTTGGTACTTGGAATTTGGTAAGATAAGCAAAGCATGCCCCTTACCTAAAGGTTTGTTAAGTGATTCACTCAACAGAACCTGTTTTAGCTGTTGCTCCAAGTTCAACAAACTCTTTAAATTCTCCACCAGCTCTGACATATTAAGAAATCTCCCTTTTTTCTGGTGGGCGCTTCTCACTCCCCTTGTTGTGCTACAGTCCCCCAGAGACAGACTCAGTTACACAACTATTAACCGCTCCACTTCAGAAGCCAGCTTTATCACACCTGCATGACTGTTAAGTCTGAGGGTCTGCGATACCACCGTTACCTTACTTGCGTCTGTGGCCCACTGAAGTCCTTCGATTTCTCAAATTCTGAATGGGAATGTGACAAGTTCCCAAGAAAAAGTTTGCCCAGGCAGTCGTCATCTCCGTATCAAGTGTCCACAAGTGGTAAATAAGAAGGCAGCCAAGTTGTCTTTTCCTGCATATCCAGTGGCTCTGGCCCCTACTGCAAGCTCCAAATCTATCAGCCTAAAGAAACTGTTTGTCCCACTAAGCAAAGCAGGCACAAGACCAGGTTCTGGCCCCTCAACTCAATTAAACCATTCAGTATTTTCTAAGTTAAACTATGTTCCACGTCCCTCTCAAGCCCCTCTGGCTTCTCTGTCCCACAACCTCTGCTCATTCATTGCTTTGAAGAGAGCTCATCAGCTGTGATTAGAAGTGCAGCAAATGAACCGTTCCCATTAGTAAGTGCTGAGGTGCCTGCTTCCCACACCGTACCTCCGGCTGCACCATGAAAAGCCTTACTCATCCTAAGGACGCAAAAAAAAAATAAATAAAAAAAATAAAAAGTTACAGCAACAACAGAGCACTTCCCTTTTCCAAAGGGCTGCTACACTATTTCCAGCTCCAGCAGGATGAGGCTCATTCCTCCTACCTGGAATGCCCATCACCCTCCAAATTTTTGCAGTCTAAGGCAATTATCTGCATCTCTCAGGTGGCCGGACTCATTAGCCACCTGTAAAAGCTGCGTATCAGGTGTATTCAATTTAATAAATTAGCACTTAAGCAGGACTGTCAGTGGGGAAGCTCAAAGACCTATAAAAAATTTTATTAGCAGTAAGAACCTTTTCCTAATAAAATAAAAAAGCTTTTTTTTTTTTTTTAAACTGTTATCCTGTTATCCATGCTTTCCCCACCTGCAGGTTGTCCTGGCAAGTGACCAAGAGTCTGAGGGCTGTATTTAATTTGCATAAATCAGAGCTGATTACAGTTACTTTCCTCATTAATACACTGAGTACTGATTAATAATTGGTAATACACAGAATGTACTGATGCATTTGTACGGCACCGTATGCATGCCTGATGCCAAAAATGAAAACAAAACTCCTGTTCCAAAGTGCTCATTCTTGACACAAAGGACAACAAATCCCCATCAGAATGCAATCTTTGCTCCAAATGGAAGAGAAACAGCTGATAGTTTCTGTAGTTCATACAGGACACGTCTTTGTTCGAGCAATGAGGGAGCATGGAGAGATGCGAGCCACTTTCCTGTCTGTTTGGATCCCTAACGATGCCCCAGTAAAACTCTCAAGGCCCCTTCCTGCTGTACTCACTCGTCCTGTGACCTGGACCTTCTGCACTAAAAGCTGGGACTAACACGTTGTCAAGTGTAAGAGCAGCAAAGTGTTTTCTTCTGCCTGTACAGGACAGATGCAAAAAGCTTACTCACCACAGCACATCTCTCATTTCGATATGACAATATACATTATCTACCAGCATATTTATTGCTTGCATAGATGTGAGTTATTTACAGGGAAAATTGATTTATCTATCAGATAATTAGTAAACTTCAATAATTGCAAAAACCTCTTAGCAATCAGTTGACATTTAATTAACATACAATAACTGTCTTATTAAATCTGCATTAAATACCTATTGAAGTGAATTAAAACCCATATATAGGATTCCACAACTCCTGGAGAAACCTCATTATAGTTCAACAACAAAAAGCCTGGAGCTGTGCTGCTCGCTTGTTTCTACAGCACAAAGTTGCCCTGGTTTCAGGTAAGGACAGTCCCCTGCTTCAGACGACCACTTCATGTTTATGTAAAAACATGACATGAAAAACACGAATGAAAAACCATGAAATGCTCCAAGATTGATAGCTGGGCTCAACTATGAACCTGCATTTTTTCTTACGTTTTTATAGCAGCCAGAATTAGGAGATGCAGAAGGTCAACGTGGGGCTGTGGCTTACCTCAAATCCCTCCGCCCGAATTGTGGCTAACGGCAGCCGAGTCTCAGAAGCACCGGGCCCTATTCCCCTTCTTGCATCAAGTGAAAATCTCCCTGACTTCACTGGGAATTCCGCATGAGTAGTGCCTGAGTAACAACTGGGCTGCAGTTTCAGAGATTTGGTGAGGAGTCAAATGAAGCAGCTCAGTGCCGCAGCGTCCAACCCACCTGGTGCCACCTGGATCTGCCTGGGCACGACGAAGATGCAGGCAGCGAGTC
The DNA here is from genome assembly GCF_009769625.2 of Cygnus olor. Classification (NCBI taxonomy): domain Eukaryota; kingdom Metazoa; phylum Chordata; class Aves; order Anseriformes; family Anatidae; genus Cygnus; species Cygnus olor. The sequence continues at coordinate 3,571,947 of NC_049191.1, forward strand.
TGTGTTGAAGTCCAGGCACAAGACCCCACGCTGGGTCACGCCTACACCTGTGGAAACCAACACTGCCCAATGCAAAGCCACTGCTGTCATGGTCCAGCACGGGAGCATCTCAGATTTTGGTGGCGGATGGAAAACATTGATGTCTTCCATATACATGGACCCAAACACACAGAATGTGGGATTAACCCCGGGAGCATTGTGTGATTCTGTAATTAGAACTGATTTGTTTATTGCTGCTGCTGCGTGAGGAGATACATAAGCATATTTGGTTAAGACATATAAAATAACCCAACCCCCAGATTTCACAGACCACAAAACTGAAACCCCTGTTTGCACAGGAGAAGAGAGAAACCGCATACAAGTGAGACACAAGTCTTCTGAGGCCAGAAGGCAGCATAATACTGCTCTGACGACTTGCTCCTGTACGTCAAAGAGGTCGGAGACTGTGCAGTAACTTCTGCAACAAGCCTGTAACACGGTGCTTCTGTTACACCAGATCTTTAAAGATGATCCTCAGTTTTCACATAAAGGGACAAATGGTGAACAAACCACCAATGTTTACGTCATTCTAGTGAGTTTATTTGGAACTCACAATGGTTTGGTCTCAATTTGTCCCCCTAGTCACCAAGACTTTGCAGCCTCCTGCTAAGTGAGAAGCATCTCCTTCTGTATGATCAGGTAGACACGAGACAGCTACAGAGACCCTCCAAGTACTGGGCAGAATAAATTATACACGGGGTTTGCTTCTAACCCAGCCCCCTCATCAACAATGCTCATAAAATTAAAATGAAAATAAATATTCAACCTTCTCCTCTCGTGAAAGGGACAAAATTGCAAACATTTAACACTACTGTTTCATCTGCAGTACATGAACAACTCCGAGCAAGCACTGGATCTGTTAAAATGGAAATCAGCTGGGGAATGATTCATAGATTTGTGCACGCTGCTGCTTACCCTGAAGCGAGTCAAAGTCAGAATAAAGTCAGATCACAGGAAACATCCACAGTAAGAATTTGGAAAGCCACCTCCTTGCTGCTGACCTAGCCTTATAGTATTCAGGACTTCTCTTCTACATACAGGAATTTTCTGAACACCTAAGCATATGTATAAAAGCGAAATCAAATGACTGCCTCAGACTTGACAGAACTGCTGAACTAAGAACCGTGCTTCGTCCTCTGCTGAAGGGCATCACCTTGAGAAGATAAAGCTTTGTAAATGTTGCTCTAAAAGTTGGTATTCTCTGCTATTGGCTATTATTTCTGTTTAGAGAGGAATTAATAACGATCTGCACGGAATGACGCTGCCTCACCCCATCTTCTGCGAGCTTCACAAAAGCCAGAAATCACGAGTCATTTAGCAGAAACACAGCTTCAGCCCTATCAAAGTACTAATGTGCAGCTGAAAAGGGACCTTGTTTTTGAAAAAAGCCAAATAGATACTAAAAAGGAAAACAAACCTCTAATCAGACAGAAAATACTGGTCTAAGAGCGAGGGGCGATACTCACAGTAATTTAGCACCGCTCCGGTTATAATGAGAGCACACGACGCATTATTTGTGACTTAACTTATTTTAGTCTGAGGTCCCTGAATAATTAACCTGCTTTGTTTCAATTCATTTAGATGTCCACATCCTACCGCTTATGAAACGGAATGCGTTCCACAAAATAAACAGCCACGCTGCTTCCTGAGCGATTCACAACCCAGGCTGTACAGAGACTGATGTAAAACATGTTTTCATGATGATTCTTAGGATTCAAGTATTTAGATATTTCATACTCAAAAATTAACACTGCTTTGTTAAAAATACAACTACTTTTGAGAGCAGGTATTTTATCCTAATTACAAAAGAATATAATTTGATGTTTTTATACCGATGTTATATCCAGTTTATTACGTATAAAATTTCAAATAAAACAGATTAAGTTACTTTATAAAATGATCTCCATTTAGAAGCTGAGTAAGTGGTTTACAATGAATAAATTAGCGTGCAATGGCAAACCGCAACTGTAGAAAGATGTGAGCAGAGCTAATAATCCGGTAATTCATGATCCCTGATAAGCACGGGACCCTTTTAGTCACACGTTATGTAAGCAGCAACTTCGGGAAAGGCTCATGTTTACACAAGCAGCCTTTTTACTCGCACCATGAAGGATACTGGAAATTTCTAGCATTTCACTTGACGTTACTATCCTATTACATTTAAAACCATGCCTTTCTAATTCTCCTATTTTTCTTCATGGCTGCATCTCTGCAATACCAACCTGTTTCGCTAACTATTAGGAGATATTATTGTTGCTGGAAATTCATCTGTCATTTTACAAGTCTCCTTCAAAGAAAGAAATAACAGGCTGTCTCAGTGAAAGGAAATAGCAGAGAAACAAAAATAGTATGCTCTTTGCTCCCACAGAGACAAACCAAGTAATATTTACCTCTGACACGATAAACAAAAGATCAAAAAGGATTAGAACTAATGGCTCTGTAAATAGTATATTCATAAGAGAGGGATCCTGCTAGAATCACAAGAAAATTGTATCCACTTTCAGCTGCCAATTTTTGAGGAACATCCTGATTTTTTAACTCTGTATTTATGGCACAGCGTATGACGGTTGCAGCTTTGCTATCACCACCACCCTCATCTTCTTCATACATTATTGCTAGGATTTTTCCTGAAGAATTACAAAGCCTTCTGTGCGGAAGCAACCCTGGCACGTTCCACAGAGGTCACTTTCAATGACAGCTACCTTTCTGAGTAAAAGCATGCCCGGCAGAACAGCCTGCCTTCCCAAAGGAGCATCCAAGTGTCTCCATGCAGTACTCAAGCTACAGGGACCCTGCACAGAGCAGCCTGAATACCCGGGATTGCCATTTCTCTGCAGCCATGGGTAGAGGCAGGACAGGAAGAGCCAGGGCACAGCACAGCAAGCCTATACTCTCCAGAACCCGTGAATGCTCAAGAACCGAAGTCACCCGCCTGCTGGGTCTGCCCTGCACACCTGAGTATGGATGGCATTTTCGAGGGGAACCCACCGCAGGCTACCCCAAACTACCTTCTGTCTGCAAACAGCTCATCGATTGCAGAGCTAAGCGTCGACGCAGCTTTACCCTGCTGCTTTCCATCGCTGATATATTCATCGACAGCTTGGCTAGCTCACGTTGGTGCAGTGGCTGCAGGAGCATTGTGGCCAGCCACAGGAGCTGCCTGACACCTTGTTTCTGCCCTGTCTCCTCCCATCAGGCACGCAGCTGGCTCCTGGTGCTGCCCCGGCCTCCTGAACAAGAAGCCTGCACACCATGCACGTCCCAGCGGCTGCCAAGGACTGATCTTAAAGGAAGACATGCTCGGAAGAAACAGGGAAGGTACACCAATATTTGCATACGCACTAGTGTTTTTGTACAAATGGCTCGTAATTAGCAATACTGAGAACAATCAGAACAATACCGGATTAAGAAGTTAACAGAAAAGTGCTGTGTGCTTGGAGAAAGTATGTAAATGGCTGGGGAAAAAACCTTACAGAGCTTAGACAAATGGACAGGGATGAAACTTCTTATTTCTGTTCTGCTGTTTTAAAAACACTTGTACATTCTCCTCCATGAACCACTTACCTGCCACTAACGCTTTTTGTTTCATGATGCACAAAGCTGAAGACTTACAGCGAGATCTTCTACAGAGCGTTTGCTTGGACTCCTCCAGCAGCCCATCCCTGATATCGACACATTCCTGTATCAGCACGTTAGGGTTCCCTACTTTTTAGCTTATTTAACTTCTGCAATGCAACAACGTATTATAGCCCCTTTTCTCTGCCAAAAAATTCCAGACAGACTTCGCAAATACATCTAAAACCAAAAAGCTAACAAAATTCAGGACAGAAAATGTTTGTTCTTGAATTATAAAAACCCTAAATTAACCTTATAACACAGCAAAAAATAGTCTGAAGTCTACCTAACTAAGTCTGGGTTGGCTAAAAATAAACCAGGGAGGTCAAGACTAAAACACTTTAAACACTTGCAAATTACATTCAACGAGAAGTGGAACTGAACTTCTGTTTATTTGAAGATAAACTCACAGCAACAAATCCATGAATATTTTGTCCTCACACAATCTCTCCAGCAGGCATTCCCCATGAAGTGTATTACTTCTGTGTTCCAAATGTGTACGATTTCTGACAACTGCACTGGTGCTACAACGGGCACACACAGAATGCAAAACCCCTCGTAGTGTGCCCGTGCCCCCTCGTACGTAATCGCTTCTAGCAGGGAACAGCGCACTGCATTTTTCTCCAGTCAGTGTCTTATAATAAATGTAAGCTGAGAGGAGTCTTCATTTCTTTCTTTCCTGCACTAGCAGCTGATTAACAAACATGCTCAAAGCCAAATGGAAGCATGCAGTTGTGGGAAGCCTTGCGATGCACTTGTGCATCCATCACAGGTGGACACAAGGTCTACTCGCAGCACTTGCAATATAATTAAAATTCGATACTGAAAAAAAAGAGGTCCAGAATAAAGGATGCCAAGATTACCATCTAACTACAATGTTGCTCGTTGAAAGAAATGAATGTAGAGTATTGAATGTTCAAAATTGTGTTGAATTAGATAAGCAAATCCCATGTAGACTTTGTTAATGATTCATAATCAGCTAATAAGCTCATCTCTAGTAGAATAATGATCCATGGACCTGTTAGCTCATTTATCACTATGTTTTACAACACCAGCAAAGAAACTAATTAAATCCCAGCATCATTACACAGAATTCCTTTTAATAGAGATACAATGATGCACTAGAGGCTACAGATTACACTGCAAATTGTACCAAGAGATTCCGGACAGCAAGTTTTAATTAACATGTTAGCAAGAAGCTGCTCACTTAAATAATAACTAACCAGGAAACATCTGCACACTCCAAAACATGGGAGCAAGAAGAATACGGGAAGCAGCATTACACGAGGTACTGCAGGCTGCTAAGCACAGCCCAAAGCTGCTGCTGCTCACTCGCTGCCCTCGCTACCTGGCACAGCTCCGACGGCTCAGCTCGGGCTCCGGGTCAGCACTGCAATGCCAGCGGCGCCACGTGCAGCAGGCGAAAGCGCTGGGCAGAGCCACCGCCGGGCCACAAAAGCTGCCAGCACGGGGCTGGGGCTCGTCAGGCAGAGCTGGAGGATCACTTTGCTTGTTTCATGCAGGTAACTGCCCCCAGAACTGCTCCCTGGTCTGCAAGCAAGAGAAAAGAAAGAGAAAAGAGTGCTTTTCTGAAGAAATAAGGGGAGAACTTGGAGACAGCACAGGATGAACACACAGCGGAGTGACCAAGCAGTGCACTGATACTGGGATTCAAAAAGCAGATGGTTCCCTAGCAGGAAAGCAGCAGAAAGCAATCACTGGTATTCCCTTTTTGTTTGAACATCCCAGCCAGAGCAAGGAGCACTATTTCTGCAATTTATCTGGGACAAGCAATGCTGTTTGCAACTATCTTTCAAAGGCACGTGTAAAGGAACAAACACACAGCCCCTGACTCGCCAGCAGACACTACGACTATGGAGGAAGTAATGGAAAAGGCACAGATCTCTAGCAAAATGCCCATACTTTTTTTGCTTTTACCTCTTTTTTCTCTGAGAACAGTGATAAACGAAGAGTATGGAGACATAACTGAGTGTTTAACAGGTCATGTGAAGTCAGGCAATGTTGGGAGAGTTTGTAACAGGGGACAGCGCGGCCCTGAAAACAGCTCTCCGCCAGAAACAATGATGGGAGAACGACAACCAGGAACAGCAATGCCATCCCAGTGGCTGCACTGGCCACTTGACAGGGCGCAGGTGGTGTGTGCTGCAGCCCAGTGCTGCAGAGAGCCTGTACTTTCTTTAAAATGCTCAAAATAAACACTGCATTAGCTTACCAAGGGGTAAGAGCACCTTCACAGCCAGCGTTCCACACCTCTTAGGAGTGGGTTGCTGGTGTGGAAACACAAAGCTCACCTTGCCTTTGTTTCTCCAGCTCATGAGCCCTTCTCCTGTTCTGGGGCTACCCGCCGGTGTCCCCGCCACCTCCCCGGAGCTGCCTGCACCTCCCTGGACAGCATCAGCCCCTTCAGCCCACACATTTATTTATCCTCAGCCTCAGACCCAAACTCGTTAGGGCAAGACAGAGAGACCACCAGCCTCATCCTTCCTTACCGTAACGAAGAGGGATTCTGTCAAAGCTCAGCCTCCAGCCCCCCACCATCCTAAGCACTGCTGTGGTTCGAGCACCTCATGTGGTCTGCCTCCAGCACACCCCGAAATTCCTGCGGTATCAGCCAATGTAATTTAAGGCTGCAAGCAAAAGTAATGTGTTTGTAGGTAACTGAGCATAAATTCAACTATTTTGCTATAAAAGTGGTTGTTCTGACTTCAGAACAGGAATAAATTCTTGTTAATTTAACCATAAACTACTCCTCATAGTCAGCAAAAGGAGAATGCTTGGGCAACTACAAAATCCACGTGGATTTCATCTGCTGCACAGATTATTCTGAGCGTTATAATTCAGAAAACCTTTGAAACAAATTTAGTGAAATCCCTAAAAGAATAATAACAAACTGTTAGGAAATAATCCCAGCTGGTTCCACGGAAAGTGATATACCGCTCGAATTGAGCATGATCTACATAATTCTTACATTTATGACCTAGAGTTTTTCAAAGTAAAAATATATATGCCAGTATACTAGGAACTGAAGGAATAAACATTTTCTCCAGATTAAATCTAGACATTTAGTGGAGTTAAATCAAATGCTTCCTCTTAATTAATCAGTATTTTCATTGAAATTAAAATCAGCAGGAAATGTACACTTAAGACTTGGCCTTGTGCTCTGCTACAAGAGCCCCAACCACCAGGCTCACGTTTTGAAGTCACGCAGCGGCTGTACGGCCACCTCCACGTTTGCTTTTGGTATGGAAGCCCTGAAATAATGCCGGGGGGCTCTGGTGGAAGAAGAGTCCTTCTGGCTTGGCTGTCGACCTGAAGCCAGCCCAGCAGGGGCGTCCATCCTCATCCTCACGCTGAAATATCTGTTAAAAATATCTATTGATATTTTTTCTTTAGATATTTAGATATTTTTAAAAATATCTATTGATATTTTTTCTTTAGAAAAATAATTTAAAATAAACCCATTAAATAGATGTTCCTGCTTACTGCCTGGATCACTCTGATAAATCTCCCCCACTGTAACTTACTTTTGAGGTCCAGTCACACACTGAAATAGTTTCCAAATGGCAAGTGTCCCCCACGAGTCTGATCAGCAAAAATGCTAAGACAATCTTTTTTGCCATAGATATGAAAACTTTATGTGAGGTAAAAGCACAGTTCAGGTAATGGAAAACGCAGAGCAGATAGGAAAAAGTCTGAGTTTGAACTGGGTCTGTTTTAAAATCAGTTCTTGGAGAATTCTTACAGCAATCTATTACTTAAGACTGCAGCATCCAAAAGAAGTGTCCCTTAGAGCAACTGGTCACTCCAGCAGGATTATCTGCCTCTCCCCATTGATTTCTCTGAGACTTTTATTGTCTGATGAATGTAATTAAAGACACTGATGGTGCCAATTAAAGATTTGAAGGGACTGAAGTTGGTGTTCACATTATCACATGGCGAAATGCAGCGATGCTGTAAACATCCATTAGCCATTACAGTTCTCATTAGTCCCTGAAAACAACTCATTAGTGTCCTTAGCCATGACAGATAAGTACAATAAATGAGATAAATCTATCAATATATTCATTGTGTGCAAAATCAGGGCTTCCGTCACCGTACCACCCAGTGCCAATCAGAAGGTTAAAGACGCCTTCTGCGAGGAACGAACCAGGCTGCAGAGCATCTAGCCCGAGTGCAGAAAGACGGCACCAGAGAAACCAACAGGAACACCGGGACGTTTTATTTATACACAGGGTGGGTTCATTTCAAATTCGGTTTGCTAGGGACTGTCACAGTTGTTCAGCCAAGGCTAAATTTTAGAAAACAAATTGATTTGGTTTAACTTCACCTGCTGTGATCTACAAAGCTGTTTAAATCTCACGTTATCTCCAAAATGAGGGCTCTGCCAATTTGTGGGATTTGAGGCAGGCTTCTGGTTACCTGCAGGAACCCCCAGCGGATCAGTGAGGAGCCAGCTGTACCCCCAGCCGTGCTAAGTCCTCCCACAGCACGCTGACGGTGGCAATGCTGCACACGGCTGGAGGTGCCAGCATCAGATGAAGGACCACGTTCCAAAGCTTGCTGCTGAAGCTCTGATCACTTCTAATCCCGTTCAGAATACAGACACATCCCTGCTCCTATGAGTACCTTTACGTACCAGCTATTTTTCATCCTTCTTTCTCTCAGCTTCGCTGGACCTGTGCTGGCTTTATGAACTCTTTTGACAAAAGCCTGTAATTAGATCCCTTTCTTGTGTATCTTACCAACGGTTTCTGTCTTTTTAACATTCCACACTCACCTCTTCATAGCTTCCCTTCTAACTTTAGTGCAACAGCTCTGCACATCACTGTGGGAAAACTCTACAAAGTCTTCTGCTGAAGTGCAGCGCTATCAGAAAAGCAGAGCAAGTGCTGGGATGCATACAAAATGAGACAGAAAACAACAGTGATAACATTAATGGCACTGTTTAAATCAATAGTATGGCTTTGCCCAGATACTGGTTTCATTTTTGTTTGCTTTATCCCACAAAGAAAACAGCAAGAAGAGAAAGAACTCCAAAAGAAGTCAGAAATATGGTTCCAAGCCAGCAGGAATTAAGCATGAGGAATAATTTTAAACAGCGTCTCCTTAGTTCAGAAGGGAAAGGCTTTCATGCAGTTATACAAAACAACCAACCGCACGGAGAGTAAAACAAGAGTTCCCACTTACTGGTTCTGTGAATACATGCACATGATAAATCTGGAAAGCAAATTATAGCTTTAGGGAAATTTTTAAAAAAGGTTGGGGGGTGGGAGGAATGACAAAATTGCACATAAAATTCAGCAAGGCATTAGACAAAAGATATCCCTACAGATAAAGAAAACACCTGCAGCAGACAGGTTTCTGTGATGCTGGTAGCACCAGTGACTTTTTCTTGGACAAAGACAGTGATCTCCATGGACCTGGCACATGAGGCTGGTACCAAGGCTGCAGCCACCGATGGCACGAACGAGACCTTTCCTCCAGGCTCCTGTGGGTGCAAGAAAGGCACGTGCTGGGTTTCTGCATCCAGCCATTAGCTTCTTCTGTGTTCAGATGGGGAAGCAGAAACTTGGTTTTTGCCATTCTCTGTACAGTAGGATCTATTTTAACTGTATACCATGGTTTAGGAGGCATTGTAGAAGTACCACCCACATTTCAGGACAGCCTTATTTAATGTGTGAGCAGACAATTTCAACAGCTTGTCCACCACGAAGTCACTCACAGAAGGGGTTCTAGCAAGAGTCAGCTTACCATGCTATGAGAGGTATGGCCTGATTCAAAAGCAATGATGGAGTCATCCTAAACCACGTTAACACCATATATTCCAGCAGTAATAAAACAAAAAGTGTTCAAGGAATGCTGTGACCTTACTGCCCCCTATTCTGAAGCTTAGAAAATTACAGCTTTCCATGAAGCGTACATTCAGAACAGCTTGGGAGACAGAAAGAACTCCTCTGAGAAGGAGATGACAGTGGGGATCTGCCTGCTCTTGGTTCCCCAGGACCTGTCATTCCTACAAGAGGTCTGTATTCCCTGATGCAGATGCTCATGGCCACTTAACGCAGAAAGCACTGTGGGGGAAGAGCTCATTTGTATCCTGAACAAGTCTTTGTAACTCTTTGGAAAAATAGATTAACATCAACCAAACACTACCAACTAAACAGACCCAAGATGCACAGGGCACATCACTCAAACACTCTGTATCACACTGGGCTATTTTTCCTCTTCTCGATGCACAGAATGTATCACACAGCCATTCATGCAATGAGGACCTCAGGAGAAGCCCAAGGAGCTACCAGAGGAGAAGTATTTCACTTTTATTAAAGATATCCTTTGGGGTTTGGTGGTGGGCTAGGGTTTTTTTGGCCTACGTTTCATCAAACAGCTGGGACAAAAAGGATCACCCAACAAACTGAACATCCTAAAGCAACCAAAAGCATCTGACCTCAGTGTCTACCTCTTGTATCTGCCTGTAACAGAGAATGTGGTAAGAGAATCCTCAAGCTCTGCACTGTGAATGTGAACTAAATGAACACTTCCCCAGCTAGCACTGGCACACCGCTCAGCACCAGCTGCACCTGCACCAGGACCAGGGAAATGCAGCTGCTGCTTCTTACAGGTCTTGATGTTGGGAGCAATCAGAATTACCCTGGCTTTACGGGATTATTTGTAAGTGCATTTTGTTCACCAAAGGTACTTGAGTCACACTACCGGCTTTAATTCCACTGCAAACGTCCTTGCTCTGTCTTTTCTTCCTCCCTTGGAGGCGTTTCCATCTCCAGCAGGGCAGTTCTTCACCCCTCCTTTTCTTCCTCTTCCTGGCCAAGTCACACAAGCAGTGACATCAACATCGCTGAGTCTACAGCCAGCTCCCTGACGCAGCACTTCCCATCGCTCCCAGAGACCATGGTACTAGCACCTGACACTGAACTGTTTCTTGTTTTTAAAATAATAATAAATAAAAATAATTAAAATTAAATTAAATTAATTAAAATAATAATAATAATTTTAAAATAAGAGTTACCTTTTCAGTCAAATATGAAGTTCTTTTTACTCTCATTATAATGAGAGTAAAAATAGTAATAAATTTTAAGTACAATTCCTATCAGATACAATACCAGTGCACAGACTTAATTCACCATTAAGTGAATTAATGCAAAGTTGATTAGGATGACTGTAAGAACATGTAATTTTGGGGATGAGCAATCATGGATTACTTTCTTCATTAGATAGTAAATATTAAACTACATTTCCTATAGAAATTTGTCTTGTTTTCTGTTTTATCACATTTTCCCTCCTCACGCCAACATCCCCTTCCCTGCTCCCAGCCTCACAGCTTTTGCCTACATTCATTACATGCAAAATTTTCAATGCCAGTTATCCCAGGAGGAAGAACTTCCCAAATAAAATAAAGCGTGAACAAATGACTTTTCTTATATCAAAACAGACAGGGCAAACCTCGCAGTCTCTTTGTTGGATTTTGAAAGGGATTCTGGCTGAAGAATGAAGCTTAGGTTTTGAGCAAAGGTAATTTCTGAAGGTGGAATCACAGCTTAAGGAAGTCTCCAGAGAATTTTCTTGATGCAAAGCTAACAAGACTTTGTGATAATTTCTCAGAAACTGGCCTCATTCCAAGTTGGATTTTAAACACAGATTATAAAGCAAACACCATCCCCCACAAGTATTAAGAAAGAAGAAAATAACAGAACGGGGGCTGCAGAAATGGTCTCTATTGTGGGACCAAAACCTGTCAATCAAGCGGGTTGACAGGCATCAGAGATTGACAGACAGGCCCTCTCTCTTGACTTCAGTTATCTGGGGGAATGGGAAAAGTGTCTGCAAGAACATGTTAAATTGCCAAAGTCATTACCAGTCACCAATTACCAAAGAAAAGATAACAAGGTGTATTTTAGAAAAATCGATGCAACAACATGCATTTCAATAAAGCGAGTTTTTCAGAACTTTAGAAAACAAAATGAACTATTTAGGGAATACATGATGGTTTTTTCATGGAATACCAAGCACTTCGCTGTGCCAGCAGGCTTTGGAGATTCATCACTATTCTCTCTATATTTTGTACTGGGGCCAGAGGTCAACCAACAAATATTTTCCTTTGTCTCTTCTTAAGTTTATCCTAAAAAAAAAGAGCAAGCTCTGTGTCCCAGTGATTGTATTTAGGTTCTATGCCAGGCGAACCAGAGCCCAAAAGCCATTTTGGTTCCCAACTGCATTTAATCTAGTTGCAGGAGTGAATGCTAATACATAAATAAGTTACCAAAAAAAGACCAAAGGACCTTGATATTTAGTGCCAGATTTGATTTTTGATTCACCCCAGCTGAATGAATTCACCCCTTATGAATTGTGTTGGACCCACAGCAAGCCCTCAAGACCAGCCGCCTATGCTAGGATGCCACATTTCCCTCACCTCACTCGATTCAGAACTTCTCCATACTCATGGCCTAAGTCAACTTAAACCAAATTTCTTCTGACAACAAAATTAAGGGCCTACAACTCAGGCTGTGAGGAAATTAAGTCTCCGCTGCCATGGAGAAAGGCGTCCCCCTTGTTTCTATCACCTTCCTTCTGCCAGCACAGTCGAGAGAAAAGCGCATCAACCCCTTTTCACCACAAACAAAAGTGTTCACTTGAGCTGAATTGCAGTGTACTTGTCTTCAGATTTTCCAAGCTCTCCTAACAGTAATTAAATATCATCACAAATATGTTGAACATAAAAAATTAATTATTTTTTTCTAGATTGCTGCCCACTTATTGTTTGCTGAATTATTCTAAGTGCTTTCCTTCTTTTAATTCAGCTGGCATTACGTGGTTCACTTTCAGAAGCTGCCTGCATTTTCAGCGGAAACAAAAAGAGGTTTTCTATTACTAGTGCTTGAGCTCTGAGCTGCAAGAACATGACCGGTGTACGGAGTATGCACAGACAGCACTGAATTCGAAGTGGATCAGGAATGGTACCTCCTGAAGCTCTCCTGTTCTGCGTCCAGCACCACGCCAGGTCCAACATCAGCTTCTGTTCCTCCGTGGCAGTCTGTGGAGGGAAGCAGGGTAGCTGCTTCTCCAGGCTTTGCATGCCTGCCTCCTGGATACTTCTTCAGGCCTGCAGGGGCTTCCACTCATCTCTCTGACTTACGATCCCCACACATCTTACACTCTTTAATCGATCATGCTGATTCTTGTAGTTCATAGCTCTCTCAAAATCTTCTTTTGGACAACAAACAATAAGGAACTTAACACTTCAAGTCAGGAGCCACTTGGATCCATGCGTATCACATACCAGAGCACAGCTCTGTGCTTTCATGGAATCACACAACTGTAAATTAAGTTAGGTCGGAAGGGAAGGGACCTCTGGAGGTCACCTAGTCCTACCTGCTCCAAGGAGGTCGAATCGCATCAGGCTGCTCAGGGATCCAGCCAGTCGAGTCTCCTGAACACCTCTGCAAGGACACAGATTTACTCACAGAGTAAAAAAAAATAAAATTTACTGCATCTAAGTGAAATGTTCCCTGTTCCAACTTGCATTTGCTGCCTCTTGTCCTATTGCTGTGCACCTCTGAGAAAAGTCTGGCTCTGCTTTCTTTGGATCCTCTGATCAGGCAGTTGTAGACAACAGCAAGGTTTTCTCTTTGCCTTCTTCTCTTAGAATAGTTTTTTTAACACTTAAAAAAGACCAAATAAAGCACTGAAGTTCTTAGCTCTTGACTCACCAGCATCAGGACAAAAATATTCAGAACACTTTTACAGCGAAGGGGAAAAAAAAAATCCAAGTCAACTGAAAATAGCTTGCAAAATTGCTTGTAAAGACCTCTCAGAATCATTCAACTCAAGCTAAAGAAATGAATTAACTAGCTGAATTAATCAGCTGAATCACAGACGAGAAACCATACATGCTCCCACATTTCTAACAGTAACCCTGGATGGATGCGCGTTCAGAATAACAAGAGTATCTGTTCTTTGGTACACCATAAAAAGGGGAGCATCTAAATCCTGCTTAAGTTCTGTTCTGTGGGCTTTATTTGGTACTGGCTATCTCTAGCAGAAAGATGTCCCCCCAGTTTTACCTCTGAGTTGACAAGCTCCTTTTGACATGCGTGACCTGATGTTCAGCAGGGAAGCCATCCCTGACAGTCAGAATTAAAGCTGAACAAATGCCAACACCAGCACCTGCTTCATCGCAGTGCAGGAGGAATAATGTAACTTCTGAAAACGCTTTCCATGGACATTTTCTTAACTTCTCTGACACCTTTATTTTTGAAGGAATTTAGGTGGAGTAGAGACTGGCTTCCAGCAGCGTGTTTGCACGGTGACTTCACAAGAAGCCATTTCCAGCATTCAGGAGCAGCTTAGCAGGACTGCACATTCACCACGCCGCACACCAACAGGCACCAGGGAATCCATCCGCAGGTTCTGCTTCTTGTGCTTGCCTCAGCTCTGCCCTGGCACCAAGCCTCAAAAGACACTTGTGAGCCATCCCATCTCACTGAGACACAGAGAGCTGAGTGCCTTTCCTCCATCTCCCCAAACCTGACAACAGGACGCCGCTCTCTGCCTGCCTGTTAGGATATTCAGCCCTGCTTTCCATAAATGTAACAAGTATGACCCTAATTCACGCTGCTTTCGTCTTGGCACACCTTGGAGCACTTGGATCTTTCACTCTTGACATTAAAGATAAAATTTGTGTCCTCAGGAAAGTAACAGCTTTTGCGACCTGCATTTTAACTAAAAAAGGCACTTCTTTTCCCTCTAATTTATACATTCAGATGTGAAGAAATGCATCCGTCCTCAACCATCAATAACACGAGCAGGATCTGACAATTATCTCTGTATAAAATTACCTAGCAGTAAGAGAAACTAAATGACTATTAGAAAGTCTATCCAAGCTCCAAGAATAATTCACATAAAAGGGCTAATTAGGACTTGTAATTCACACACAAGAAGTAAGGCTGGCCCGACGGATAGGAACAGGACCAGTTTGCATTTCCTAATGGCCACATCCCATTAGTCTGGCTGCAATGTCAAGCACCCATATTAGCAACAACGCGACCCTCTGGAAAACGAGTCATTTTTCTGGAATAAGAAGCATCAATGGAAGCACTCATAGAATCACACTCCCTTAAAAACACGAGCCAACAGGCAGCGTACCACAAGCAATGCTCTGTGCCTCGCTGCCACCAGCGCTGCTCTCGCCACCCACGGGGTCACTGCACCCGCGCGCACTGCACAGCTCGGGCGCTCGGCTCACTTACCGACCCGAGGCGCTGCGCTGGGGTTCCTGCTACACAGCAGGCTCCGGGTGCCCGAACTGAATTTCTTTGCAGGAAACCCCAAGATGCACCTCGACCAGTGCCAGACAGCAGGATACAAAATCGGAGGAGAGCTGCGGTGGGAGCCTCAGCGCTTACTGGGTACAAACCCGCACCTACTGGGCTCCATCAGTTCTACTGCACACCAAGAGCACAAACTTGGACAAAACCTCCATGTTCAAGTGGCACGCCTGGCGCACATAGACACAGCGGCTGCATTTCATACGTGGGGCTGCTCTCTGATTTGGCACTGATTTAATCCAGTAACTTGATCCTATTCCGCACCAGTTTCCATCAGGGTAGAGCCAGCCCAACGCAGCCATGCTTCAGTTTAAAGCACTCGCCAGCTCCTAGCTCTGTAAGAAATGCTCGGCAGCACACTTCAGGCTGGTGGCACAACCGCCTCCAGCACTTCAAAGACTTACTCGGAAGATCTGAATTTACACTCTTGATCCTCTGCAGCCTCCGCAGCAGGCAGGCTGACATTTGATTTATGTACCTCTGCCTTCCAGCAGAACCCTCACACCAGATAATGTGATCAAATCAAAACTACTTTCCATACAATTATAAAACATAACAGGCTACAGCAAAAAATGTAAAACCTCCAAAGCAGCTCAAAGCTAATTAATTTCTATTACTAGTGAAAGAAGAACCACTTAACGTGTCTTTTCTTATTTAAATTACCATTGACGGCACCTGCTTTATTTTTTTTTTTTATTCTTGGGAAATCCTCCTACAATACTAGTTAAATTATGTAAGACTGTAGAATTTATGAAGATAAGGCAATTAGCATTACAAAAACAATTCCAGGTTACAATTTATGGTGAAAAGAAAAGAGTTATGATGCTCTGTTAAATCATTCAGCGATGCATTACATACTTAGTTAATCCTTCTAGTTGGGAAAATTTAGGGCTAAATGGTGTCACTGTGTTCAGTGACTAATTATTTTGTTTCGTTTAGTGGATACTTCATCTGTATTGTTAAGGCATAATACAAGTCCAGGAACAGCAAATGCCCAGGTCCACGCGGCAGCCACGCAGCATCCCCAAATGACCCAACAAGGAGGCAGGAGGAAAAGACCAAACCAGGTTTGTTCCTGAGGTTCTGGCTCCTCCTGGCACCCAGATGGTCTCACCTTGCCAAAACGACGTTTCTTTGGAATTTCCTTCACGTTCTCTTCTTCCAGCACACCCAAACACCTCAGCTGAGAGGCCAGGGCCTGGCCGCACATCTGCTGGCCCACCTCTATGCGCAGGAGAGGCCGATCCACCAACACACCCAGCGCGTGCAGCAGGCTGCCAAGTAAAACTACCGCGGTACTGAGCAGGCCACGCGTCCGGGCTTCAGAGAGAACAGACTTCCCAGAGATGGAGAGACGACAGAACACACAGCTCCGTACAATTTTCATGTCCTCTCACAGGAACAACAGAGAAGTCAGTGAAAACCGGAATAATTTTCAGACTTAAATTTTAAAATCTAGATTAATTCAGTTTTTAAAAATCGTTCCTAAGCAATGTTAGGTAGGACAGACCGAGGCAGTGGAAAAGGCTACTGAACAACGTCCTCACCTGCACCCCAAGGGCTAGCTGGCTGCGGCACTGCTGCAGCTCAGCGGCTGCGCGGGCACCGCCTGAGGACAGCGTGCCAGGGGCTGCTCCCGGCTGCAGCACAATGAAATGCGAATGAAGATTTGCGTAATGCGCTGCAAGTAGAGGTGCTCTATGTTGAAAATAATTCTATGCGTTTGTTTCTTTGGTTTTCATGCATTGTATAATGCACAGCAAACAGAAATGAATCCCTCTGATCCCCTGAATCCCTCAGTCTCTCTGATTTAACGGGATAAAACAGCTGGGGAGACGTTCCCTAATTTCCCACTTCCCTATGTCCAGAGAAGCAACAAGCATTTACTTTTTAAAATTATGCCATTTTCCGCACAAACTATGCGCTTCCCTCATGCTTTGTACTACCACAGCTCTGCCTGCAGTCACAAATTGGTGGTGATCAGAATCCTTAAAATAACAAAAGTAGGGCAAGGCGAGAGCCCGTGTGACCTGCAGACCTATTTATTAACCTTTCCAACTGAATACAAGACAACAATGACTTTAATGTCTTTCAGCACTCTACATCTGTGTGTTTTTTTTTCTTTTGGTGTTGTTCCCCCACCACCTGTTACTCTTTCCCTTAATTCCATCTGAAGTCCACTTCAGAAATGAAAGAACATTTCTTCCTTGTCGGCGCTCATTAAAATACACGTAGGGTGCTGCCTCGAGTCCGAGCAGCCTCGGCACTGAACACAGCTAAGCATGGAAATACCAACTGCAGCGTGACAACCTATGTGTTGTTTAAATCACTTCCTAACTTTTTAGCTTTTATTTGTAAACAAGGATGTTCCTGTAAATAGGCCTGTGGCTTTCAGATCCAATAGCTATGCTTCCTTCAGTAACAAGTATCACAATTTTAAGACCTTTCAAGGACCAGAATGCCTGCTCTGTAATGGAATTACGGGATAATATGATGTTTAACAGGGAGTCTTTTGCCCTCAGAAGACTTGCCTGAATTTCGCTGAGATCATTTCACAGGAGACCTCACAGAGATCAGTTATGACTTTTATTAAAGTCAAACCAATACCTGTTTCCATATGAGCCTAAAGGAAATTTCTTTCTGTAACTCTGATTGAAGTTTAATGGGTACTGCACAAAGAAAATGTACTTAACCTCCTCACCTAACGCTTCCACAGAGGCAGTCTACTCAACACGTGTGCCAGTCTCCTGAGACAAAATCAAAGCTAGAGCTTCTCAATTTATAATATTTTTCACAGTAAAACATAGAAGACAGCTTCATAAACTGTCACTACAAGAGAATCTCGCATATATTTGATTTCTGTAACCTTAATAAACCAGTCACTACTGAAAAAGAATGCAAACAAATATGGAACACATTAAAAGAGAATAAAACGGATCTTAGTGATAGATTTACTTTAACATTTATATGCACAAGTGCAATGCCACAATCTTGAAACTTCAGATAATGTGATTTACCCTACTAGGATATAATTTCCACATTAGTATGTTAAATTGACTGACTAGGAAGCAGAACTTGCGACAAAATAACTATTCCCTAACACTAGCCAGCAGTTGCACATCTTTTTTCTGGTCAAAGGAAATTAATTTTCTTTTCTCGTATCTGGTATGTAGTGGTCACTCCACCATTCACTTCTTTTGGTTAGAAGTCACAGCCGACTAGTATACAGTACCTGGCTGCTGTGTTTTCCTTCCTTGCTGCTACACTGCAGACTGGTGTAGGCCTGACCAACTTTTTAATCAAACAGTGATGAATGAACAGGTTTGGTTTTGCTTTAACACTTCCTGAAATCAGTGGTAACAAGAGATCAAAAATCCACATAAATTTAAGGACACCTTTCGTATACGTTGGATATTGCCAGTTTTGCAAGACTCCAGGTGGCTAAAAGAGGAATTCATTCTTTTTATCTAGAACTGGCCCACCTCACTGCTATTTCAAAAGCAGGGACAAGAGAAGCAATCTCCGATATGAAAAGGTCTGTCTTATACTGATTACCTGAAGTGGCAAGGGACAACTCCTGTCTCCTTCCATCTTCCCATCTGCAGTGTGTTCCCCATCCTTCTGCATTCCACTTCAGGAATCTCATTTAAATTCCTCAAATCTAATTGAAATAGCAGTTTAAACAAATCCACAGAAAACAGTAAGAAGGCATTTTGAAGAAAGAAGCCTTGTTCAGTGGACTATTTGCATGGAAATTCCGCAAGCAAGCAGAAGGAAACATCGTTCTACGCAAAAAGAAACGCAGGAACGATCTTTCCTGGAGAGGGTACCTTCGTTCTTCCTGGAACTGCTTTCTATTAGAATTCACTTGAAAACACATTGGGAGCCAAAGGGGCTTTGGTTAACAATTTACTGAATACTTCACAAACAGCTGCAAGGAAAAAAAAACCCTAAGGAGAATGCCAGAAAGGTATTCAAGCAACAACTGGGACAACAAGAGGCTGCACAGGAGAGTGACTGTGAAGAAAAGCACAGTTTTAAATCCTCAGTCATACTGGTGTTAGAAATGAGGTTCTTTTGCATGCACATTGATCTGGAAGTATGAACAACTTACCTTTAAAGGATTAGCTAAATGTTTTTCAATGAAGAACCTGAGCCACTTTTTATAGCAGGTGACTGATAAACATAGGCATGAAAAAATAAGCAGCCCCATTTTAGCTCTTCAGAAGCTAAAGATCATTTTCTGTTGTCCACAGCAGTACAAATCTACTTGAAGCAGCTTACTTCATTAGTGTACAGTTTTATATCCCCTTTACTTAAATACGTGGGTTTGCATCTTTCAAGACAGCCTCCTCTACCAGGCACTTCTCAAATTTATGGCAAACATGTCGGTTACATTGAAGATTTAGATGTTAAGAAAGAAACTTCATAAAATATCTTCATGTTGTCTTATGTTCTTCAGAAATTTCCTCCAACTGATTACCTTCTACTGGCCTGAAGCCCCACGGTTCACCCTCACAGTCCACAGCTGCCCGATGTCTCCACAATCGAGATCTGATCTCTCTGTAGGATGCCTCAATGAGTATTTATCAACAAGACTGGAAGAAGCAGCCTCTGTATTAATCTTCTGTCAAAAAAAGAGAAGGCCTGCAAGCAACCTGTGGAGCAGTCAATAGATTTGCCTTTCTTAATTCATTTAGGAAGGTTTAAGTCAACTTTCCCCAGCAGTAATTAATAAGAAGCTTGTCCGCTGCTCTCAGTGGCAGCAGTGTTCTTTGCATCTTTATAGGTTTGAAACAAATATTGAGAAATGGCTTTTTTTTTTTTTCTAGGAAATGATTCTGTTCCCTCACGTTGAGTATGCAGCCTGCAATTTTTTCAAGTCATTCTGAACTAAAGAGAAAAGCAAAGCCTTGAAAACAAACACACAATTTTCAGTTTTTTCCATCTGAAAGCAACCCTGAAATTGGTGAAATTTGAAATTGCCCCATCTGGTAGATTAAGAAAAAGCTATTTTTAAGATTATTTTTGAAAAACTAAGATTTTGGGGAAAATGTAGTCCAGAACTAAATTTCAGGAAAATGTAGTAAGAAAGAAAATAAACATCCCCTGGAAATAAACCATGATGATAATTTGTGGACCTCAAAGCGATTTGAAAATATTAATTAATTTGGAAATAAGAACATTTTCTACCTTTTTTTTTTATTATTATTATTAAAAATATTATAACTGTTCATGACCAAAGGGGACTGACACTATCACCAGAAATTGGTTTGTGCATACCAAAGACCTTTCCTTAATGCTACATCTCAAGATCCAGCTGCAGCCCCTCTTTAAATGACAACAACCTCTTACAAAGATTTTGTAGATGTAGTAAGGAAGCGCAGGGAGCTCTGTGAAGTTGCATACACATAATGAGAGTTGGGAAGAAAAAAAGATAGGCTCTTTTGACTGAGCTATAGGTGCAAGCTCACAGGTAGTCTTCTTCAGACCTCTCTGAATGGCAGAACTCATTTGATTTGGGAAAACTTGACTCTCAGAAGAGGAGAAACAGATCACGGTCACTTCCGTTAACACAGGGTGATATTGAGCCTCAGAGCTAGGCAATACACAAAGATCACAGAAATCAAAAAAAAATGCAGAGAAGCAAGACAGGACTAGAAGGAGGAAAGCAACATGTCTGAAAAAATACCAGAATTCCCACTCACGCTTTACCAGATGAGTTCATGGCGTGTGCAAGAGTACGCAGGTCTCCTGTCCAGTGTCCCCACGAGAATAAAGATGCAGCTGTTCTGAACCACCACGACGCCTTTGGAATGCCTTCCCCTGCTCGTACCAGCTTGGTGAATTCTTGGGGAAAAAAAAATGGAAGAAAAAAAAGGTGTGGACAAGTGAGCGCCAGTCTTAACTTCCTTTAAATGTGTCCTGCCAACTCGGAACATTTTTCCTAAGAGACGAGGATTAGCAGGTTAATCCTTCTCTCTGAACACTTTTCTTAAACCCTTGGTGTTATTTTAATGCAGCTTTTGTGCTACGAATAAATATGTTACAGAACAATAGACTTTAAGGATCTATTCTCTGAAGTTTTATGAACATTTATGCTAAGAAACATCAAAGACATTTCAGTAATTTTCACTAGAAGGGAGCAAGAAAGCGCTTTCTATCTTGTTTCTATTCCCCAGCCTCAAAGTAAGACTCTCTTAGCAATTTAGATAGAGCAGGCCAAAGGAAAGGGAAATTTGAACGATTTTTGAAGATTTTATTTAAATATTTGTTTAAAATAGCAATGTTCCGAACTCCACTTGTGCACCTGCCGCTTCATGAAAAAAATAGCTATCTTCCCATTTGCTATTCCTACCAATAGAAACACTCCCTCTGCACCGGATAAAAAGGGCAGATTCAGCAATATGCCCTAGCACATCACCCTGTCCCGTTCCCCAACTCCTCCGTGTGCATCTCACACCAGCTCTCGCTGAATACCCTGGCCTGCTGCTCCCCCACCAGTATCAAACCGGCCGCAGCCATCTGCCCGCTTACACCTCCCCTTACGAACTGCTCACCAGACCTGGCCAAGCTCAGGCTGCAGCAACTTGTCAGATAAGGGGACAGGAGAACAAGCAGCTGAAGCAAAGTAGTTCATACGATAAAATATTTGGTAAATTAAGCAAAATTGCTCTGACGTACGAACCCCTCCCTAGTTCATCGTACTTGCTCACAGAGAGATGAGTGGATGTAAGGCGAGTTCTACCCAGGCACAGGGCAGCCTGTACGTCCTGCACACCTTGCAGAACTGCTCCTCACTGTAGGCTGAAAGAACCACGTTCAAATTCACTCTCAAAGTCTTTAGCTTTAAGCTTTGCCGATGTAAACAAAACGTGGGGAACGGCACGACCGGGCAGATGTTTCCTTCCTATCAAGGCATTAGGGTGAGCACACCACACTGCCCGGGCAGGCACCGGTCATCTAGGACACCTGGAACAGAAGAGAAGGGGCAGAGGAAATGAAGTAAACGAAGCAAATGAAGCATTAGGTTTCATCTGAAGGCTAATAGCCAAGCTTCCTGTTTTGATCCCTTTGGCTGCAATTGGTCAGCCCCTAACAATGCAGCCCAACTGTAAGCTGGCTTTCAAGGGAAACAAGGAGGCTGCTATTTCCCAGCGGGAGGAAGAAACTACAGCCTGCTGTGCTGGCATGACTTTTACTTGAAGATATTAATAACATGTCAGATGACGGGATGTGCTGAATCCTAAATACTCACTTCTCCTCCGTGAATGTGCACCACCCCTGTTTAGCGAAGCACAGACCTGCTGCTGCACCGAATCCTCCCGCAGCATCTGATCAAACAGAAGTGGCATCTTTTCCCAGGAAGGTGACTAAGCTCATCCACGGGAAAAATAATGAGGTGCTGCTTTACGTGGGCTTAGATTAGCCTATTTATTACCATTTTAAAATTAATTATTTTTCATTAGTACTTGTCTCTAAATTCCAGCCATAAACTAGACTACAGCCCATTGTGTACTCTCTCCACCTCGTATGTCCTAAACACTGCAAACGGATTTTTCCTGAAAGGTCACACATTTTGCACACTATATGGCACTACTGCCAGTATTCTCAGATTCAGTTTCTAATGCAAACATGGTATTTCTAATCACAAAAAAACATTTTTCTGTACTTTGAGTTGTACATGATGTTCTTTAATACAAAAATTCAAATAAAAAAAAGAAGTCTAAACCAAAGCAGCATGTGCCTATGCCATATCCTTAGATAACTAACGCTAAAATGAGTAACGTTCCACGATTCTTATGGATTTACAACTAATCTTAGAAAATAAAATGGTCCAGAACATGGCAAATAGTGTGTGCTCTACAAACCCAGATGGGAAGCGCAGGAGGATAACTGGGGAAAACAAACAAAACACCACAACAACAAATAAAAGATCACCAACCGATTAATTCTCCAGGATGAGTCTCACAGGGCAAAGGAAGTTAATGTTGGAATTTCAGATTTAATCCATTCCTGAGCAGGAAGAGCAATCACTTTGGCCTTAACCTTACCTTTGAAAACACTGTTTTGCATACCTGCTGTTTCAACATTTCTGGGTTGCAATTCAGCATCAAATAATCAATATTCAAGCCTGTTTCCCTTGCAGCCTCTCTGACACACCAGACCGAATTCCACCTTCTACAAGAGCACTTCCACTATTTGAAATTGCAGAACACATTCTCCAGCAGCCTTAGCAAATAAACATTATCTCCATGTTTTAAAGAGCATTTTTGTGCAATACAAACTAACGTGTTTCCCAAAGAGGAATTGGGACATAGTCCAGTAAACGTTACATACACATGAAAATTTGGACAGTGATAAAAAAAAGTGTAAAGAAACATTCACATGATAAAAGCACTATTCTCTGTAATTTTTAGCAGACTTTTTGAAAAGATTTTCTCAAACTTCAGCGCAGCAAAACTGCTCTGATCAGAAATCCCAAGATTTTCTGCAGTTTTAAAACCAATTTCTCATACCGTGATGGGGATACCATTTTTTACAGCTGGCATTCACTGGAGGCAATCTGCAAATGTAATTCCATGAGAAATTACTTTATCTTCATTCAGACGAGCTCTTTGCTACCTAGAACACTGCCATAATGCCTGAGCCTCAACTGGGAGTTCATTAGCAAGATTTCTGCTTAACAGGAACATACCTGAAAATATATTTAGACAGCTGTAAACCAGACAGAAATTATCAGCTCTATTTTTTCAATAAAAACTTCTCAAACACAGACAGAATACAGCCCAGAATGGAGTAATGGATTTATTCTACTTTACTGCAAAACTCTAATGTAAAAAAATTTCAGGTTTCTGTCCTCAATTTGTGATATGAGTGCATTTAACTGATACCAGGTTTATCAGATTTTATCTGATTTACCAATTAGCCCAATTACAGACTAGATGTCCTAATTAAGAAAGAACAAACTCCACGTTTACAGTGAGAATCTAGAAGTAGAGGTGCAGTGGCAATTACATTTTCTGTGGTCACTGAGCACAAAGAGAGCTTAGAAAAACCAACAGGACAAGGCTCTGCCATGGCTTTTTCTAGAGCTGTACCCATGTTGCAGTTTTTCCCACCTATTTTCCGTTTTTCTGGTGGTACTGAAGGTCCTGTGACTGTTCAGAACTGCATTACAGATTTAAGAAGAATCTTTTAAGTGAAGCACAAACAGGGTGATCAGCTCCTAAAACAAAAGGAAGAAACAAAACCCAGCCTGGAGCCTAACAGGGGCAAGGCAAGAGCAGAGCAGAACCAAAGCTGTTCTCTGTCAGATATTTCAGTATCTGAGCTCTTTGTACGCCTTCAGTTCAAAGAGCCTTTGAGGATTTATAGCAGATCACAAGTGGAAGGCAGTCCAAACCACAAAATGTGCTGTGTCACAAAAAAAAATATATTAATCAGAGGATTTGACTTAACCTCTGCTTCTTGACTCTGTAAAACTCACCACTCTCTCACTAAGTCCTTTCTTATCATGGCCAGTGTTTTAGGTTCATCTTTGATGAAAGAAATTGCTTCACCTTTACATGCTGTATCATACGAGTATACAGCCAGGCACAGTTATGAATGAGACTAGTGCCTCAGCCTCTGCTACTTTCAGTTCCAGTGTGCTACACTCTTGTAAGCGACTCTGTATTGCAAACGAGAAAATGTGATACAGGATGCTTTACTTCTTCATCCCACATGGCAAAAGAAAGACAGAGAAGCTATTTTGACATAAAATCCCTGTAAAGCTTTGGAAAATCCACAGAGGACGAGCGCAGTCCCACTGTGCAGGAAACAAATGGAGCACGTGGCCAAAAGCTCAGTGCCCAGACTGCAGGCAGAGGTGCACAACCTGCAGGAGGACCCACATGGCTTCCGTGTCCTGGGTGCGTGCCTGCAGCGCAGCCCAGCCCAGGAGGTCTCCAGCCACGCCACCCCCTGGCGTGCTCCTGGCAGCTTTGAAAAACACAACGGGTCTCTGGCACGGCTGCTGTCCACCGTCCCAGAACAAGGGCCGGGAGAAATGAGCTGAGCGTGGTTGGGTCAGAACACGTTAGCACCCATCAGATCTTCCCATCGCCCCAGAACTCAGTCAACACCAGTTCCCGGGGTGTCTGCAGGAATATTCAGCTTAGCATTCACCATTTTCTAAAATCCCCACTCTGAATTCCCAGGTGTCATTACGGACCAGCAGGGAGCTCCCAACTCATTCTGCACGCTGGCTCCGAGCAGAGGGTGCCCGAGCTCCCCACCTCCGCTCGGCCACAGCAGCTCTGGCGCTCGGAGCTCCCCGGCGCCGCTGCCCCGCGCCTCCCCTCGGCAGCACTGCAATGGTTAAGGTCACAACGCAGCGGTGCTATGTAAAGGAGAAATTTCCCTGTCCTTGCCTAAGTGAATGGCTGGGATTAAACTGACAGCCCACCTTAGTGATGGTGGAATAATTGGTTGTTCAGCTCTGTCCTTGTCAGAGCTGTGACAGTTCTGCAGATGTCCTGCTCGGCTCTCCAAAGGTTAGCCTCAGCTGGAGCCGGTGTTCATTAATCATTCCTCGCTGACAGGCCTCAGAGCAGCCCACATCTGCCACTCTGTCCCCCTCAGTCCCTGCTGCACCCAGCTTGTGTGTAATCACTGCTGGTTTTCTTAAGAGGCTACTTGATAAGGGAATATGCATTTAGCTACAAGACACATGGCGCTGCCGTCTCTCCTGGTGATTCTTTTAGCAGAGGCCCGATAAAATGAATTTAGTGTCTTTGTCCAAGACAGGCTGGTACAAACAGCAAACTGCGGACTGGATGGACGAGTAGTAGAGAGCACCACTGGCTTTTTAGTGTTTGCAATGCCCTCGTGTACCACGGAGTTTCAGGCGAGGCTGGTAGTCACACCGAAGAGGTGCCAAGCGGCATCACAGCCGCCTCACCGGGGTACACGGCAGCCATAAAGCACACCTGATTTGGAGGGAATGGAAAAAAAAAAACCTCCGTGCAGCTCTCGCTGGGAAAGAAAAGCTTCAATGCACCTTTCTCTCCTGGTCATTTCTTATTTCCCGCTCACTGGACCTCTCTGGACCTTAATAGCTGCTTCGCTGCCTGACTGTGCATGCACCGACCGACTAACCCCACGGCCAGCACTACCCTAGCCTGGGCGGACCCAGATAACTTTAAGGAGTTTTCTTCAGGTTATTCTGGCTGCTTTTATGGAAGCTGTTAGATTCACCCATGATTAGTGGGCAGATTAGGAAAAACAGAGAAAAAGAACTACCAGGAGAGTTCCCAGCAATTGCAAGCATACACAGCACCTGGTACCACAGGACCAACGCAGAACAACCTCCAAAGTGAACATTTGGGCAGTGCAGGACTTCTCTGAGCTGCACTGCAAGGAAATGAAAGCAGCTGTGAAACACATGGACTTAAACCAGTTTCTGAAGTCCCTTAGCCATACATGTATAGGTTTTTTTTAAAAAAAATAGAAGCTGTATTGTGGCTCTGTAGCTCACACTCTCCCAACCCCAAGAAAACCTAAGTGGGTTCTGAAGCAGAAAGCCAAATGGAAACGAGAACTTGGGTAAGGAATGGAAAAGAATTTCCTCAGAAAATCAGAAAAAGTAAAGAACATAGGTCTTAGCTACCCTCCCTAGAGATTCTGTGGGTGCTTCTTGTGGCTGATGGTTGTTTGGGGGGGGAGGTAGAAGAGAGGAGGAGAGGGAAGTGTTTTTTCCAGTTTCACTATTAATTAATGTGTGCCTGAATAAGCGACACATCCTGCAGTTAGACAAAAATACAAATATACTACTTATGAATCTTAATTAAAATAAGCATCAGCACACAGACTGCCAGTGTATTATAGTTGGCAGGACTGTGTAAGAAATTAAATTATTACCCGCTTCACAATCTTATTACAAGATTGCCCACTGACTTTTCTTAGGGTGCTGCTGTTAATATGTGAGCAATGCAGGAATCATCATTTCAAATAATTGATTAACTGTCTAGTCCACAAAGTTTAAAAAGGAACAAACAAGGACACTAAGTGATTAGCATTCTTCTTTTAATTTGCAAATCCTGTCTTCACAGCTAAAAAGCCAAATGCCTCAGGCTCCAGCCCAGGCACACAGATCCCAACAAGCTTGACAGTAGAAAGGAGGTGCTGCAGCCGCGCAGAGCTGACACGCTGGATTAAAGCAATCAACACATTGACCATTAATCACAACTGAAGGCTTTACAGTGCACTTACAGAATGGCAGTGGGCATGTTCCCAAAGCCAGCACCAGTGATGCTGAATTTCAAAGTGCTGAGCCAACCCACCGCTGCGATTCGGTGCCCGTACGCGTATGGCCACGCACCTCCAGTTAGCTCAGGTAAATTCTGGATTCTGGTGTAAAGAGAAAATTCCAGGTCACGGACTGCCTCTTGATTTCCCCAACACCGACTTTCTAAGGAAACCTAAGCAAGCACAGCCCCCCCAGATGACACATGCCCACCCAGAGACCCATCAGGTAAAGCTGACCCAGCGGGCACGGGCTCCTGCTTCTCCCAGGGGACACGAGAAACTTGTGGAACTGCAGAAGGGAGAGCGAGTGGCTGCCAGCCACAGCCAGAGGCATCGCCAGCGCTGGCTGGCACATTTACATCACAAAAACTATGAGCAGTTCCACCAACGGTGTTCATAGCCCCGCTGCCAGGGACTGCACAAGGACACACAAAGAAGGCCTGTAGTGTAAGAGACTACACCAGAAGAGCAAAGCTGAAAGAGAAGAGGACCAACCCACTGTTTCATTAATTATTTTCTCATTATTGTTATTATTCCAATGCATTGCAGTAGGGCCCAGCTTACTGAGTCACTCAAATGCAGCACAAAACATTGGGCAGAGATCACTGGTTTGAGAAATCAAACAGCTCCAGTACAGTGCGGCTACAACCGGACTTCATAAACATTAATCCACAGGGAGATGCAAAACCTTCCCTAAGCAGTGTGTGTAACGGGAAGAGCTCCTCCTAACAAAGGATGCACACGCTGTCTCTGATTTCTCTTGAACCTACTGGGAGCCCCACAAAACAATTAAATGAGTAAGGCGTGTTTTTAAGTCAGTAAGAATTGAATTTGCCATGACTTTAACAAGGATCCTATGGGCTACTGCATTATTTGAGCAGCTGCGTTAGATTATCTAGTATCTAATACACAAAATATTGTTGTTTATTTATGTATTCTCAATGGCAACCTCAGAAAGCGAGCACTACTTTTTTGTTCCAAAATTGAGCTTCGTCACTGCTTTTCTGCTTGCTGTACTGCTTCCCCACCTCGCTGCACACTGCGTGGGTCAGTAAGATGGGAGTTGCGCTGACATAGCTGAAGGACGCTTTCAGCTTCTTAGGCTACGGACAAGTAGAAAGATCTGTAGGATCAATTACTTTTATTATTGTGCTCCCTCTGCTGGTCCTAAAAAAATCACCATTGGAAAAAAATTATCTGCAGAAGCGTGCTGACATCTGTTTACCAACACAAAAAGCTCAACACTGAAAATGCCCCCAAAATCTCAGCTTAAGCGTCTTCATTCAGAGGAGACTTCTGGGTTTTTCCCAAAACAGGAAAAGACAATCCTGAGAGCAAGATGCTACGTGAGGTCTAGGAAAACACTGCAAAGAGCTGGGAAAAGCGCTCTCCAAAAATCCTGCTCCACAGAGGCCCCAGTAATAAGACAGCCCAGCATGCCAGAGGGACTCCTCTGGCACTTGTGATCTCTGCCTGGATGGAGCTGTAGGGATGGAGATTCCAGGTGGTGCAAAGTGAAGAAAAGGTACAGGCAAGAAGTTCCCTATTTGGCAAATGTTATGAAAAGACGACATGGTTTTTATAGCTTCTAATATGGAAACTATAGTTAGCTACTTTCTGTGAAAATAAACCTGATCTGGCACTCAGTGAGGGCTCAGGCATAATCCAGATTACAAGTTTTTGGCTGGCTATCTAACGTCTTGTCTATGCAAAAGTGTCTAAGTTAAATGGCTTGGAAACCATGACAACACCGCCTGTCTGGAGCTCACACAAGCTCAATCAAGCCATAATCAAGGATTTTCTTACGTGATGGTCCATTATCTCCTCCTCAGCCATGGATGCACATTACAGGAGTAAAAGGATCAGAGTGGAATCACCAGCATTAATTACATGCTAGTCTGGATCCGTCTTCCTTAAGCATCTGTCAAAAAGAATTTGGAGTACCTCTAGGACAATGTGAGGAGCCATGTACCAATCCTGCGCAGGCTGTAAACCAAAATAAAAAGTATTAACGCAGGTCAGCATTACTGAACGTATACAAAGTTCTTCGTATTTGACTGAAGAGAATACCTGTTCAACTCTAGGAACACAGACACATTCCATAATGACACCTATGCCCACCTAATGATGAGAAGGTATCTGAAAATATAGCACAGGTATTTACTGGGAAGAACAAGCTTTTGTAGTTACGATGAAGAACAAATTTTATGCACTAAGAGGGTGGTTAACAGCAGCACAGTCATTTGAAGCCTGTGCTGAAGGGAGAAAACTTTAGGGGTGGGAGGTAAGGTTGTGTTGTAGGACAGCCTCCTCCTGTCTTACTCTTCAGGTAAGCTTCTTGAAGCAATTGTGGAAGCTCCAAACAAGTTAAGAAACAGGCTTAGAAAGAACTATTATTTCTGTGTCAAAAAGAGATCAATTTATTTACTTATTTGCTTTTAAATCAACAACAAAAACATGGACTGAATAGGTAAACTTGGAATCCTTAACACCCTGGAATTCAGAAATGCAGGCTTTGAGGTCAAAACTGCAATCTGTTGTCAGGAAAGAGGTAAAACAAATCATGACTCAGCTACATGCCTTCCTTTGCAGAAGTTTTAAGTATCTAATCCCCCTGTTGCCTGAAAAAAAATATATATAAGATTATCCTACAGCAGGAAAAACAAACAAACAGGTAGAGCTCCTCAGAACCAGAGCAAAACCTCATTAACTGGAATGCCTCGATAGAGCACAGGGCACCCGGATGGAAACAGCACCAAGGTCAGTGAGTGCGCTGCCCCAAGAGGAGATCAGACACAGCCACCAAGACCTCAGAAGAGAAATGCAGACACACAGAGAAGGGCATCCGAGAATTGTATTCTATAAACGCTGAAACCGGCAAGAGCTGTTCAACAAACACACCTCCAGGTGCTCAGAATTTAGGATGAATGTACAACTAGGCTCAAAAAATTGAAAAGTGGGAAAAAACTGGAACAAATCATACCATGTGCCTTATACACCCAATAAAAGCTCTGCAAGAACAAATAAACATGAACAACAAACAAATGAGAAGAGTTTGTGAACTGCTCATGGATTTTGCATGAGAGGAAAAAGAAATTTGTCAAATTATTTGCTCTGAATTATTTGCTCAGCTGTAATTATAGCCATTGGCAGACAGGGAAACCAGTAACTTGCAAACAGACTGATGGTTTCTGAGCTTTTCAGCAAATCCTTCAAAAGAAACACGATCTCAAGAGAAAAAAAGTCTTTTTGCTGAACTTGTGAAGTCGCACAGTTTTGTTCAAGCCACAGCCACTGCTCCAGGCCAAGACTGCTCTTGGTGAACCCACACCCTGAGTGTAACGAGCACACAGTGCTTCACTCCGTCTACACACAAAGCCTCAGACCTCTTGCAAACTCCAAGAAGCACTCACGTGCCTTTCCTCCACACATGGGAAAGTCTCTGACTTGGTTAGAACGTGAGCTCCAGAGGAGGCATTTCCGCCACTGCAGCAATACCGAGCCAGTGCTCAAGACAGAAACCCTCCCACTCGGCAAGGCTGCAGACACACACACATACCCCAGACTCTCTCCTCCAAGTAGAAACATTTCCACTCTTTTTCTGCTTGCATGAATACCAGACTTGAAGTCAAACTTATTCCTTCCCCATCCTATGCATCCACTGATTACATTACTCCAATTTATAGTCCTGCTTCCAGAGGTTTTCCACACTTCGGTTTCTTTCAGTCCTCGCACCTCTCACTTTGCACCTACTGAAAACGTTTTCCTCTCCACCTACCCAAAACGGAACCAAGCAGTTCTGAGGTTGCCCTCTCCATGGGCAGACTGAGGAGGTCAGGCCTCTGATGAGGACCAGAGGCTGGCTGTTCACTCACACGAGGTGTCACAACGATGCAATTCATAATTTGGAAAACGGTGCATAAGAGTGGTGAAAATTTTTCCTGCCTCTCAGCCAGAGCAGTGGGTTCAGTGCTGCACAGCAACATGCTTATCAGCTAGGGAAAGAAACAGCTATCACCAGAAAGCTGTGCCACAAATTAGACCACGTGGATGCAGGCTGGGCACAATAGTTAACAGAAAATGCGAGCTTTACAATCATGAATTATGTTCATTAAGACATACCTGCAAAGTGTTTTAAATAAAGAAAAAGAAACAGAGCAGGCAGAGATGCAGAGTGCTGCTTTTCTTTCTGCTAGCTGCCCACGGCTCACAGCTCAGCCTTGCCAAAGAAATTCATTCAGAAGCACAGAGTTGGGACGATAAAAAATTCTGCAAGTCTAAAAGGATTTTTAAATACTTCAGAGATCAGTAAATAGGTGTGGTTCACTAGGAACATACTGGTATTAAATGACACTTTTTGCCTTTAATTTTAATGGAGCACTGAAATTTTGTCTTGTTAGATGATCATCTAACCAAGAGAAGTGTTAACAAAAAAATCTTCCAAAAATCTAACTAAAAGAAACCAACAAAATGGTCACTTTGGGGGAAAAAATCTGACTGACACCGTGAGGGTGTTATAATGATTAATTGGATACATTTCAAAGCATCATACAGATAAAGCATTACATAAATGTCCAGAGCTGTATTTCTCACCCTGATCTGCTTGTGAAAATGCCCCAAAGAAACTTCTCATTGTCTACTTCAAGTTGTTTCTCAGGCAGTTCATCGCGTGTCTTGTCAATTTTTTAATGGCACTGTCAGGGCTTCAAACTGACAGGAATCTTCCCAAGTTAGAAGCTGCATTCATAAACCTGAGCAAAAAGCAGCAATTTCAGGCGGCGTTTGATTTCTCTGAGAACGGTGTGACACGGTGCAGCACTGGATCACAGAGCTTTTGTCTACCCAGGCAGGCAGTCTCTGGGCATTTACCTGCGTGCTTCAAAGAGCGCAACAGGACTGCAGAGAAGTAGAAAAGCTGTTGGTACTGTTACGAAAACAAACTCACTGTGGTTAAAATGAACAATCGGATAGCAACATCAGAAAAACTTCAGGTCTGGGTTTGAATTAAAATATTTTTGGTTTGAATTAAAATATGACTTTGTGGGAAATCCAAGACACACATATTTGCACTAGGCACATTTAAGTTTATTCATCTACAAAAAAGAGTGAGTGCAGCCATCACATCAGCACGACATCACCCCAGGTGACACTCCCTGCTAAGTCAGCTAGGGATCACAGCTCCTACATTTCCTAGTGCTGCACTATCCCACCACCGCAGCAGCTCCAAAGCTGGAATCTCTCCATCACTGTCATCCCATAGCTTTCAAGTGCAAACCTCAACACGCTGGGACGCCCAAGCTCTCTGCACATTGTTTTATAAATTATGCACATTATTTATTATTATTATATCATTCCACAACACAAAACCCTAGCCACAGACTAAATTTGCAGAAGTGTTGTAAAGAGCCCTTGCTGAGCCACAAGTGAGACTACGGCATCCTTTAACTCCACATTCCTTCAGAACGTGTTCTGGAGCCAGCTGCCAAGCACCGAAGGGTGTTTGTGAGCACCACAAACTTCTCAGGTTTGTAAATCTCTACTGCAAGAGTACAAATTGCAAAACCTACAGATATCAAACACCCTGAAACTTCCCAGAACTTCAAAAATCTCTCAATTTGTCACGATTTTATCTGCTGCATCTAGCAGTTACACAACATAACAGATGACGGGTCCCTCCTTTCCCTCCAAGGAAATATAAAAAGAAATATTCAGTGATGAAAATTCAAAGGCTATAGAAGAAATACTTCAACCAACTCTCGTGACAATGCGATGTATTTGTACATTTGATCTCCATTATCTTATAAGCAGGATGATCTTGGAGGTCTTCTCCAACCTTAACGATTCCACGATTATTCATTAGTTCCTAATTCAGAATTGTTGCTCTGATGACCTCTGCTCCCTTCCCTTAGTGGCCTGCTCCCCGATCTGTTAGGAGTACAATCTCTTGTTATTACGGAGGAATGTGTTCACTGCGAATCCCCTCGGCTTTCACAGCGTGTCCACTGACTTCAACGCGCTGTGAGCTGCAGTTCTGACAGGCGCACACCACCTACCTGCCCAGTTATGACGGACACGGGTAGCAGCATGGGAAAGGTGCCTTACAAGTGCAAGTCCCCGGTGAAGGACCTTCATCAACGCCTTGACCTGCACCACGACTGAGGGCACTAGGATGGTGATGCCACCGATAGATCCTCCTCTGCTCAAGAACATCAGATGAGCAGGTCTGCTTACGTTAGGAGGACCAGACTAAGCACGCAAATGCTTCTTTATTGTTGCGCACAGTACTGGACGTTCTGCCTAAAGGCAAGCATTGACCAACTTCTACTGTACGTTTGTCTTGAGATATGTCAGTGGAGCACACACTGGCTGCTCAGTACTGACCAAATTTCAATTCACGTCACAATTTCTTGCTGATTATGCCACAGAATACATTACTTTCCTTCAGAGTGGTAAATGTGTAGGAACTTTTTCTCAGGACACAGGCAGCAGACTGCACAGGAGCTGTAGGATTATTGCTGCTGCGTGCGTTTTTCCCAACAATACGAAGAGTTGTGGGTTTGATGCTTGCTAAGAGCTATTTATCAAATGAAGAATTCACCTCAACGCTAGAGACTTTGGTTTCCCAAAGAGAGGGCATGAGACAAGCACCAGGCCCCTAACGAAAGCAAAGGGAGGCTAAACAGAGAGAAAAGAATCAGCAGGTTTCCATTAAATTCCATTCAAATGGGATGATGAATTAAGAAAGATCAGTGGACTCATTAACTGGATGGGTATAATCCTCAGAGATGCATCCCCTTCAGTTTATATTCAGTTTCCTGCACCTCTGGGATGATCAGTAGTGCCACAGCCCCTCTCCTCTCCTGGTCCTACCAGCTCCCTCACGCCCAGCAGTGTCACCTCTGCCAGGCAGCTCCCTGGCTGCATCAGCATCCTCAGATAAACGCTTCCCAGGGGAGGCCAGGCCTTGGTTGGAGTCTGGGGTGCATGAATGACAAGTTCTGTAAGTGCTGTAAGCTAGGTAAAGACAATCCCCAAAACATTTCTGCCAGCCTTACACGCTACGCTGCCTTCCCAGCACCCTCTTGTTCGTGTGAGCTGTTAAAGCGGCCAGAGCTGGCAGTAATTGCTGTTGACATTGTTCGGAGCCTTGCCTCACTGCCAGAGACAAATCTTTCATTCATGAAGAAGTGCTTGTTAGGCCAGCTCCGGCCTCCAAACCCACTTAATTAAATTGTAAAAAAAAAAAAAAAAAGAAAAAAGAAAAAAAAAGTTGCTTAGCTCTGGTGGGAAATTTGCACACAAAGGCCCGGTGTCTGGCTCTTTCCTCCACTATTGTGCATCCCAACCAGTTTTACAATACAGCAGCATCTCCCCCTTCCCCTTCCTTGCAGCCACTGCGGAGGCAGCAGTGACCCTCATTAGGGCCCAGTGGCTGCGGAATGTTTTCCCAGCAATTCACTCACCCGGCTTTTCTGCTTCACAATCAAGGGCACTAAGTGCTGCGTAAGGGCTCTCCACAGGCTGATTGCTTAAAGAATTTCAGAAGTAAAGAGTGTAAACAGGTACAGGGAACAAGCCTCTTTTGAGCAGTTATGCAAACATTCCCAATGCAGTTTAAAAACCTCCATGCCGAAGCTGTCAAGTCCGAGCCTTTCTCTCATTATATTCACACACCCCGTGCTGCGTCCGTCCACCCACCCACCCGCACCCGCTCGGATGCGCTGCAAATCCACGGCCAACACACACGGCCGGGCTCCAGACGAGTGCTTGGATTTAAAAACAAACACCCCCAGCCACACACTCGCCAGAACATATTTGAGCAGCAGCAAACGCAACCATACTCTCCTTGCTGCTTTCAGGATGGCATGAGAAGTTTGACCGAGAGTGAGGGCCTTGCTCTGCTTCAGCAATTCCTGGTCCTGGCTTGGCTTTCAAATTTACATCATAAAATCCATTCAACTGTAAGCCTTTTGGGGCAGTGGTCACAGCTCTGAATGCTACACAAAATAAAGTAGATTGTCAGTGTCAATAATGGACTGCAACAGTATTTCAGAGAGAAGTACATGGAAACGATCACTAATATTTAATAACCGTAAATGTTTTTTCTCTGCTAGTAATAATTCCTTTCTGTATGAATAACAACAACTGTTCTATACTAACAAATCATCACTGAATAATTTTTCTATTATACAGTAAGTAATGTTCAGAGTAAAATTACCTAATTCTGTATGACAGCTACATTCAGCTGTTTCTACATACTTCTCTACCGTAATTGAATATTGATTTACATAAAAGAAAATGTTTATGTCTTTATGTGAAACACAATAAATTCATAGGAACAATACAGTCTTATTTTTTGAGATTCTATGCAGTCAATATGAAATTCCAACACTAAAATATTAAGAAAAGTTAATTAAGAAGGTGGAGCTAGGAGTCAAAAGAAAACATCAAACTGTCCCATGACTTACATCAGCATCACACCAGACAAGTTTATCTTGTCACTTCTACCCTTACAAAATCTTTAATCATTTCTACAGAAAACCAAGAGAAATACTTTCTCTTTTGTCATACCACTTGAGTTGTCACTAAGTAAAACACAGAAGTGATATGAGCACAAACGCCTTTAATATGGAAGTATTCTGCTGCTCCGTCTGCTGTCCTACAGCTTACCTGCTGAACCAACTCTGCTCTCCTACACGAGTGATCCCTGCTTGGCACAGGGAGGCTGGGCTCTACTTGCATTATCAGCTCTTAAGATTTCAAAATACAGATCTTTCAGAGTCTCTGAAATTAGCCAGTAATAAACCTTTCTTCTTAACTGATAAATGAAAAGGTAACGCCAAGTAGTCAGTTCTCTTTTCGCAGTCTTCTTACACTTGTCCACAAAGAAAGAGGAACAGCACTGGAAAATTATCAGGGCAGTACATCCCCCGTTGGCATTGGTGACTGATCAAACTACCTGAGGCTCTCAGAAATTCAGGTATACACCTCCCAGGCTGTCCACGGTACTTCCATTTAGTCATGCTTGCATGAGAAATATTACTTAATAGATTCAAAAGGCAACAAATCTACAACACATGGTCTAAGGTTATTGAAAATCTGAAATAAACATGGTTATTAACTGCCTGCTCTTGAAGTTAACAATAGAAAGCAGTATTCAGGACTTGCACTTCTCCATGGGAAGTTTAAAGCTGCTCCACAATTTGTGTTTCCTGCTACATGCATGCTGAAAAGAGCTAAGCTTTAGGCATGGCTTCAGAAGTTTGTGTGTGTTTGATGGAACTTTCACCTGGCAGTATCCTGCTCTGGATGTCCAGAGCTCCTCTACAAACACCGGTATGTAATAACGGTTCTGGGTCTATCAGCAAGATGAGGTGACTCGGCATCTGTGCCAGCCCTAGTTACGACGTACCCCCTTAAAGGGCACGGCCAAGCAGCCAACTCACGTAAATGCAAACAGCCCTAACACGGGATTCTTACCGAAGGCACAGGCTTTCTCCAGACACTTAAAGATTGTCACAATCAAGGTAATACACAGTAACACCAATAACTATTTTAAAAGATTATGAAATAAGAATCATACAGATTCTAAAGTGCTTTATGGACTTGTGGCGTATTTTATCGAGGAATAAAAGAAAAAACAAACACGTCCTACAACAACAACTTACCCAACATCATCTAATTGATATTATGGTAAATCAAAGATTGAGAAACAGTTCTTCAAAATATAAGCCACTTTCACTTAACTTTGCAAAGCAATTCTCTCAAATTCAGCACTACGTCACCTGTCCTACAGCCCCACTGATCACACAGCGGCCGTGGGACATCACAAAGTCGCCTCTCGGTTAACAATCTTTACTTCGGTGAGTGCATGCAACCCAATCTACCGGGTATTGCATGTCGTCAAGAGGAAATGGATGTAAATATGGTTTACGTGACTCCTCTCCAGAATTAAATCCAACAAAAATGGATTAATGTTCTCACTCTTCTTCAACTTTTAATTAAACCAATTACTTTCCTACTTTATCTGTATTTTTCTGTCCTTCCTCTGCCTGGTCATATATCCTTCCACGAGTTAGGCTGCATTACTATTTTGATTTGTTTTCCTTACTAGTAGCTTTTTAGCAATGGAACTGAGTTACAATTATTATAGTTTATACCATGCCTTTTGTACCTGTAATTCACGTACTTTGAGCAGAAGCTGAAAGCATTAATTTGTCAATCATCCTGCCCCGTATCTAGTCTCACTTGAAGCAGACTAAGCACACAAAAAAAAAAATGATCACTATATATTTCCCAAAGGTAAAGGAACTTGTAAACACTCAGGTGTATTACAATTTACTGAGCCTATTAGCTGCAATTCTGAAGCATATTGCGCCAACGGTATATTACAAAATCAAGGAGGTTTCAGCATCGAAACCTCCCTTCAGTCTAGATAGGAATGTGAAAATTTACTTCGTACTCCAAGATCTATTTTCAATTCACAGAGCAGACACAAGAGTTTAAACTAGGCGTTGTAAAAGGTTTTTTGGAAACCCTCTGGAAACCTGTGAAGAATTGCAGCACCTATCTGACACTGGAGGTTTTGTTCGGTATCTAGGCAAATCTCACCCAGGGCGCAAATGCCAATATGCAACAGCACGTGAGGGACCTGCAGCCCCCAAAAAGACAGAACACACAGAAACGGCGAACTCTTGAGCAGCTCTATTAAAAACCTACTGTATTTCAATAAACAAGGCCTGGACAACATCAGCCCCGATGACAAAATGAGAGTCCAGAAAACATCAATTCCAACCCACTTGCTGCGACCAACTTTTTCTAAAATGTGAATGGGATTTGAAATTTTTCCATTCCTTGTTTGCTTCACGGAGAATCATGGATAGGGCTGTGTATCCCAAAGAGCAAATTCTTTGTGTAGGCGAAAGAGGAGGGTGGAAAAGAAAAGCTGTTTTGGCAAGAACAACCTTTGTCTTAAAAATAACCTTTTGTGTGTGCAAACTAAATGTTCATTTTAAAAGTATGTATACAAAGTATACATATATATATTTCATCTCTGTGCATGTCTGTCTGCCTACACGGGGAGAAGCACTTCCCCACAACAAGTCAGAGAAAGACAAACAGCCCCAAGCCCTCTCTTGACTACATCCTTCAAATGCCTGAGGAACAATTACAAAAATCAGCCTGAAATTTTCCCCCTTAAATGGAAAAAATAAAAGATTAAAAAAGATATAAAAGAAGAACATCACTAAAAACTTGAATGAAAATTAAAATTTTAAAGATTTTAAGGATAATTTACCTGTCTGTGTATTCTGGAAACGCACCTCAAGTGAGATGGAAGAAAATATCAAATATGAGATGTTTCCCCATGCTTCGGTTTGCCTGGAAGCAGAGAAGTCAGATCTGTCTTTCGAACACAGTCATACCAATTCTACACGCCAGTGTATTTTATGCCATAAGCACAAGCTGCAGAAAAACAGGCTCCATTCTCTTTGTAGAGTTCATTTCTTTTATTGATGTTCATCTGATGACACATTTGTTTTCAGTTACGCTGAGCATAAACATATTTTTATTTTATTCATTTCTTACTGTTATTTATATAGCTGGATGCCTAATGTGATCACTGACATAACAATCCCCCGCCAACATATTCACTGGGACTTTTTCCCACCGCTCTTTCAGGAAAACGTATCTATTTTGGTGGTTCTTAGAAGCTGCCTTCCCTTTGGATTCCCCTGCCCCTTCCACAGGCCACGAGCAACCGGCACACACAGGACAGGGAAGAGACCTGGACAGCAGGTCTGAAATCTGGGAGTGGAGACATTTATTTTCATGTAGGGGTACGACTTGGTTCCTCAGGACATCTCCCTTCCCTTTCAGCACATTTCAGCACGCTGGAGTGCCTACGCTGTCCCCTCAGCAGCAGCATGAGGAAAATGCTGGACTCAGCCAGCCTGAACTTACACGGGCCTCTCGCTTGCCATGCAAGCCACTGATTAGCTAAAATTACATGCAGGAAGCACCACTGAAGGATACCAGGGAACACTAGCAGAGACCAACAAAACTCAAACTTACGCACTTCCATCACACCTGTTTAAAATGGCATTTCCATGTAGAAATGGTATCTTACCTATACACAGCATGTAGGATTCCCACCAAGCAGGTAAGACACGCAATCAGATTTTAAAGTGGTTGGTTGGTGATTTTATGTGCAAGTATTGCTGTCCTTAAAGCAAAACCCACCCCCATCACATTACTAATAAAAAGCTTTTGCCAATGGCCCTTAACAATATGATAATTTATTTAAAACAGATACAGTCCTGAAAGTGACCCACTTAAAATTATTAAAAAGATATGGTGTTTATTTTTGCTGTCCATAAAACAGGCAATGGCTTATGAATATGCAAACTGATCAGATGTAATTAACATGATTGGCTCCTACTGAAATCCAATCTTTTGCGTTTAAGGGAGTTGGATGCAAAAACTAATGAGGTCAAGTTAATATGCTTGTGAAGAAAGCATCAGCTGTCAATGCAACTGACAAGAATGCCTGTACTAATCCTCTTTTCCCAGAAAATAATTTAAAAAGCGGATATACGTACTGCAGAGTTTTCCTTAATAAACCAGGAAATCACAAGAGCATGGAGTCAAGCAGCACTGATAAATGTGAGACGATTAATAAAGAAGAAATAAGAGCTTGTGCCCATTTATGGCAACACAATAAATATGGCATTTAATTAACTAGAAGGTCTTCAACAAGTGTTACGGGCAATTAGTTTACCATCACAGCATTGGCCTCATCCATCCTTTCCAAAACGCACAGTTCCAGAAGGTGGCCTGCAAATATCTTGCTCCACTGACCTTAAGAGAGAGGTAGGATGTATCTAAATGCTCTGTGACATCAGCAATTAAACTAAGGAGGTTTCACCTCTTAGCACAAAAAGCTATAACAGGAAACTGTTGAATGTTTAAATGTTGACTTTTTTTTTTAGTGGTTACAATCCCTCCAGTCATCTCCAAATACCATTCCTGTCCTTTCTTTGCAAAAAAAACCCTGCTTCTACATTTTAAAATAAAGCAGGAAATTCTAAAATCCCAGACTGCAATAATAATAAGGACTCAAAATCAATTATTGTTGTACTGCCAGCTTAAAGAATTCGTCTTTGTGAGATGTGATCGGCTCATTTCCCAATTATGAAATAATTGTAAAATTTCCATTAGGGGTGCTGGAAGCATTTCTTTAATTCCT
Source organism: Cygnus olor (assembly GCF_009769625.2). Classification (NCBI taxonomy): domain Eukaryota; kingdom Metazoa; phylum Chordata; class Aves; order Anseriformes; family Anatidae; genus Cygnus; species Cygnus olor. Next base: position 3,612,498 of record NC_049191.1, read on the forward strand.
GTTTGTATTTATTACACGGGCAGTATACTGAAGCTTGTATCCAGAGTGGAGATGAACATTTCTCGTTACAGGACAGGAGAAACGCAGAGCAGACCCGTTTTCAATCTCCTTCCAATTACAGCCAGAGATTTCTGGGGCCCACCAGAGGTTACACGGGCTGGGCTGTGGACCCAAGCTCGGACAGCAGGCACCCTGCGCCAGCTCAGCAGCTAAGAGCAACAAGGCAGAAACCAGCCTGCGAGCCTTTTGCTATTTATGATGCTCTAACTATTCTGGGGGTATTTATCACCACCCTTCAGAAGTTAAAGTTTTACAGCTTTCCTCCTCTTTCACGACAGAAATCTGGCTTGCCACTTTTTATCTGCCCAAATCCCCTCAACAAAAAGAGTTGTAAATCTGGATCTTTCCCTTAGGCAATAAACACTTGGGTGAAATTACCGCTCAGCAGCCAGTTTGAAACTCGCATTTAACCTTGCCTGCTTGGATGACCTGGGTGATCTGTTCTTTTCTGAGCAGGTTACAGGCGATCTGCACAGACACAGGCCGGTAGTCCTTCGCAGAGCTTCAGCCTTTCCGTGCCATCGACTTCAAAACTGAGGCCTTAGCTGTCGGAGCCTAGGGGACTGAGAGCGATGAATGGCTCTCTCAGCAGAAGTAAATTTTGGGAACTCGTTCATGCAGCAGGAACTGAGTATCTGGCCAGTCAGCCCGACAAAGACCTAAATTAACTGACACTAAAGGGAGCTGTTGTTAATTTTCATCATATCGAGAAAAATGTATCTGAACAGGAAGCACTTCAGGAAAGGGCACTGAAATGATCACAAGCTGGAGACGACAAGTCACACAAATTTGGAAGGAATCAAATACTTCTCTAGCTTGGCTCTGTTAACTCAAGTGGATGCCGCAGACAAACGCACAACAAGCCCACATGCCCGGGAGGCTAAAGGTGTGTCTAGGGAACCAAAAGAGGCCCAACATGAGCACTAAGGTTGACAAATGAGGAAATGGAAAGGGACTTGCTGTGTGAGGGAAGTTCTCTACCAGTCATTTGTATGACAAAACAGCTTCCTAACAGAAGGCAGAAAGAGAGATGACAATAACTTCAGAACACACTCCATGACACAACTTTGCACAGAGAATGGAACAAAATGGATGCGATCCAGTGTGGAGAACTATCTGCAATTTCCAGTATTTTCATGAATAGCCTAGGTAAAGGAATAGACCAGAACTTCAGTCATTCTCAAATCAGTAAGGGGCTAGTCTTGTAAGCTCCCATACATTCCTACTGTACATATTTATTTGTTTGTTTGCTTATATTTTTAAAAAATACCCCAAACCAAGCCCTTACAAGTCTGTAGCAAAGAGGAAAGGACGGTTTAATCTTGGTTCATGCTAGGTGCAACAAGATACAACAACTCAATTACAGGAAAGAATATTAGGGCTTGTTATTAAGAGAACTCCATGAGAAGAGCTATTAAGTACTGGAAGAGACCACCAAGAACATTGGCAATCAGCATCAGTTTTAATAACCTGTTAGTCAGGGACAGTTTAAGACATAACTGGCCTCACTGAATGGATGAAACGTCCTCTAACAATGCTTTTCAGTCTCACTTTGTACAATTTGAACGCTGCTTATATTCTTCTGAATACCAGCACGTACAAAGGAGAGGGAGCAGATCTCCACCACCCCCTGCTCTGTGAAACACAGAGGAAAAAAAAAAACTTCTCTTCAATCCCAGAGCTAACTATGGGCTCATCAGGAAACACCATGGAGTTCATACGCACTGCTGGCAGCCCAGCAAATACCCCTTTACTGTATTCTTTACATCTAACAGGTTCCAAAGTCAGCCCAGCGCTGAACGTCTCTGCCCCTGGTGCCCAACAACAGCTGCCTTAAAGATCTCTGTAATTCCAGGCCAGAGAAACCCACTTTCCCCCAGACTCCTGCAGTGTAACAGTGACACCCAGTGACAAGTTTTACACTAACCTTCTCAAGAACTCCTCTGTTTAAAGGTAAGAGGCAAAATTAATTTGCCTACCAGTTACACATTTGCTCTGCGTGCTTCCTGTGAAAGCCTGGGTAGGAAATGGGCCTGGAAAGCAAGTTCTGTGCTGCAACCTTGGCATAAAATTTGTGCTTCGTGGAGAGCTCAGCAGCCAAACCCAAACCCCTCCTGCGACACTGCGGCTGCGTGCCAACTGAGCTGCAATAGCCTAGCAAGAAGTAATACAAATGCAGAGCACATTTATTACCCATTCCAAGATAAGTTAATACACTTTACATAAATAATTTGAACAAGGCTTGATAAGTTGGAGGCATTTCTATAAAAAGCTGGAGTAAATACAGTCCTGCACTCCACACACAACGTCATGCAGCAGCTAAGTATGCCCAGACAAAGCAGCAGCACTCAGACCTAACTCTAAATTTGGTACTGCCTTTGCTCACCCAAGCATGGCAGCAGCATGACTCCCCAGCCTCACGGTGCTGCCACATGCTAACTGGACATGCATCCCTGGCTCTTACAACCACATGCTTTTTCTGTTATACACCAGCAACCTTTTCCAAGCTTAAACATCTCATTTAAGGACAATTTCTGCGGAAGAATCCTGAAACTGTTAACAAAAGGTTGCCTTTACTCCCGGTTAACGAGGAGATGGGCTGTCATCCTCCTGTTCCTTGTTTAGTTTGAATCAACAACTACAAGGGAAATGAGAGGATAAGAACAGAGATGCTGGTTCAATTTCATCCTCATACAGTTGGTTCATGACGAGGTGCAGGTGGCCATGACATGCATCATCACCACAGTTCACAACTTTAACCAGAATATACAGTTTGTCTGAAAATTCATGGTCCTTTATGTAATCTGCTTTAATTTGGAAGGCTGGACCAAGGCGCATTACCTACTGGGTCAGGGAGAACCGGTGACTTGAAGGGAGAAGTTTAATTTGTGTGCGTGTCCTGCAGTATGAGCAGAATATCCCCAGTGTCTCAGAGAAGAGCAAACCTCCCGGGAAGTGGCAGGCAGTGACTGTTCCCATGAGGGTGCAGTTAGCCTCCGGGCCCAGGGTAAAACACCACGGGTGGTCTTCAGCTGCTGGTGGGAAAGGGAAGTCCCAGAGCACTGGAAGCTCCCAGAGCTCGAACTCGAGCAGGGATGAATGGGAAGTGAACTGAGCAAAAACCAAGAAATGGAACGAACTTGTCTCTGCTAATAAAACAAAGGCATCTGCGAGATGGGTCATTTTCCCAAAAACAGCCCCCCGTTTGACAAGGCAGTGTCACTAAGCCAAGCGCTGCAAGGAGTTTGGCACTGCACCAACGTGCTCAGGCAGAGAGGCTGCAGACACCCTTGCAATGAGCTCAGAAATGCAGGGGGAATGCAATATTAACCGAAGGCTAGAGCACTGCCCTGCGCAGGGAGGAGGTGCGGTAATTGGCATGTAAACACGGCCATGGTGGGTGAAGGAAGTACTCACAAGACAAATCAAGCAAAACGAGTTGGCTCCAGAAAGCATGATTTGCATTAATAAAATAAGATTATTGCATGCTTTGGAAATTAAAGGCCTTCTTTAGTCCTAATAGTGCAAAAGTTATTTATAGGTACTGGAGACATTTGCTATTTACTCATAATAAGCACCTCGATGCAGCGTAATTAAAACGACTGCCAGCTCATTGGTGTTGACACGCATTAGTGAAGACAATTTCCAGCTTCGTGCATCTTGTGAAAGAGCAGCCGAGCTGACCCGCCCGAGCAGGCTGCCCTCCTGCGTGCCAGCCATGCTGAACTCGCAGTGCTTCCACCACCACCACGAGAAGGACGCTTCCTTACCGAGTGCCAGCACAGAAAGCCTCCGCTGACCCTTGGGCCAAACAATATTTCGGGACCACATGCAGTGACCCAGCAGAGGCAGCAGCTGCGAGCCCCGGCTCTGTTGCAAGCCGGCACGCACAGGATCAGGAACCACAAGAGCACGGCGATGCTGGCAGCAGAGAGCTTCCACTCCAAAACACTCAGGAGCTGAGAGGGGAGGGAGGAACTCCAGCGAAGCACTACCTGGTAATGCTTCGTTCAAGGACTGAAGCAGCAATGAAATTTCTGTTTAGGTGCTCCCCTGATTTTTCCGGCCTCATTAAATGTAAGGCTTTCACAATTATTTGGTCAACACTAGCAGAGAATGGCCATCAACTTTAACTCTTTAATCATGGTCGTAACAGTTACTCATGCAAGATTCTGAGATGAAAGTAAAATGAAGGCGCAGACCATCCTTTTGCCTGGTCTACAAGTGTTCCTAATCTGTAGGAAAGCCATTATGAATTCTCCCTCCCTCTTTTCTCTTTATGTGTATTAAATAAAATCATAAATCCCCAGAGACATATGCACTGGAGTCGCAGTAAAGTTCCCTTCCAGAAGATCAAGAATTTTAATAAAAGACATAAATTCTGTTTCAGCCTTGAATCAGAGTGGCAGCTTCTCAGTGCCCAGATCACTGCATGGGTAAAACAGAAAACCCTCTACTGCAAACCTGCCTAGACTTCACATTAAATAGCCAGCTGTTGCTTCAACTTTGAAGGTAGGTTTATTGTATTCTTCAATAATTTTTAGCAACTTAGGAAGTCTGTTAAACCGAAAGGTATGGTACTTTTGGAAAGGAGTTACGCTGTCATTCCTAGAGCCATAAGCAGCATGCCATAGGAACACTCAGGGAAAAGTCTGCCTCAGGTCAGACTGCAGAAGTTTGCATTACATATTGAAAACTAACGCAGGAGTTTTTCACTTATAATCAGTTATTAATCAGTTTTTTTTCAAGACACTGTGCACACTCGCTCTCTCAAGTGTGTACACGAGAGGAATGAAGAAAAAACAGCTGGAACGTGATTGTTGGAAAGGATCACCTGAAGTGTTAAAATGAATCCACAACTATTTTCTTTCATCTTTTAAACTCAGATGTTCTCATGTAACCATGTGCTTCTCTTCCTCCGGTATCACACGCCCTGGCAACCATAGAAAGTTAGAACACTCCTTAACATAGTTCTATCTCCACTGAGTAAATGACACAATGGTGTTTTATCAAGTTATTCAGTTGCATGTGTATTTTTAGAGGTTCATCTGCTTAGAATTCACTACAGGTAGATGAACCACCACGCCTCTCCCGCCAGCTCACCACACCAAGTGCCACTGCTCTCTCAATGAGGATCTTCAAGTATTTAAGATATCCTAAAAGCAGCTCTCCTCTCGGAACTGCTTTATTTTTACCCTATCATTTCTTCATGGATAGTGATTCAGTGCAGCATGGAGCTTCACTTTACACTTGTAGAATGTGGCATCTATTTCACTATACACGTTCAACACACCTAAATGTTATGACCCAAAAACGAAGTTAACTGGCAGTGATGACAGAGGGGTCTATTTTCAAATCCTGACACCTAATAAAACAACATTCATTAGAACATCTTCATCAAAAGTCTAGCATTTTCTAATATTGCTTCCACCCTTCTCACTATGCCTGTGCTCTAATGAAATCCATCGGGGACCAGCAGCACAAAAAGCCCAGCAAAAGCTGCTCTCCTGAGCTACAGCCGATCGCCCCACGGATATGGTAGGTTGCTTTTCCAAGGCAGGTTCATCACTTTCATTTTGGTATTCTACGCCGGGGGCGACTGCCCCGAAGTGATAAACCTGCCCGGAGGTTTCTGTAGTGTGATTCAGAGTGACAGTGCTCAATTCATTTGCCACCTTTAACTGAATAGATGGCAGCGAGGATCAAACTGCAATCTCCTGAAAGCAAGGGAATCGTGAAATTAAACCTGGAGCTTGTTGAGCCACTTGGGTCCTTTAATATATGAGCTATCTTCAAATTGCCTTTACTCCGTGCATTTAGTAAACTGTGAGAGAAACTACCTCTGAGAAATTACCTCTGAGGGTAATTTTAACTCCATAAAAACACTGTAATACATAATTAAAAGCACTGGCACAAACAACTCATCATTCATTTTGTGTTTCCCTTTGACAGTATATCTAATTCTTTCGGTTTGGTGGGTGGGGTGGGAACTTTTCAATGCGATTAACACCTCCACATTGCTTTAAGCAAGGTACACGGCTGCAGCACATTATTCAGCACCATACATGCCTAACTTTCAGACTAATGTTCTTTTTTTTTTTTTAACAGTTTACGTTCCGTTGTAATTGAGACACAAATTCCCTGACAGAGGCAGCACACTGCACGAGTACCTGTAACGTACACCCTAAACCAGAGTCTGGTTTACAAATGTACCAACCAGGCGGTTAAAATAAAGATATAATTCACTGTAAATAATCAAAATGCTGGTAGCACTTCTAGACTTCAGTTTGAATAGAAGTTACTACATGAATTCTAGAGACCCAGTCACAATTAGCCAATGTGCGACAGCAACGCGGTGTTTCAGAAGACCTGATTTGGTATCAGAGGCACAAAAGACAAAATTTCGTGCTGTGCATTCTCCAAATGGTGAACAGTCACATCTTCACCGATCAGAATGGACCGGGATAGCAAAGACAACAGCACACATTGGTGACATGCACTGCAAGTGTGACACTACGCCTGCTAAAAGCCAGTTGTTCTGCTGCTATCACAGGCATCAAAGTGTGGAAAGATCCTAAGTCCGAGGACAAATTGAGGCTAAGTAGTCCACAAAGAGCTGCGCCTTTGCTTTGTCTAACCTCTTGGATAGAGCTACTTTCAGGCAGCTCCCATCTCTGGTGGCTCCAGTCTCTGTTTAAAAATTAGAGCTGATTAACTGGTTGATCATCCGTGAGCAACCAGAACTTTCCTGGTAGGAGCAGGGAACGTTCTTTGAAAATTGAATGGCTCTGGCCCTTCACAGCTATCCACAAAGAACAGATTAATTGGAAACATATAAAGACCTTTATCCTTGATCTATTTTTTCCTGGACTGAGATGCTTAAATTCTGGGTAATGGTGGTTTATTACACCTGCAAATTAGTAGAGTATTAAAATTAAGAGTATTTCACCTCTGCAAACACAGACACTAAATAATGATAAAACAATTTTACATAAAAGGCCTTGTGTAAGTTCAAAGTTTTTCCACAGACATTAATTAGAGACTCAACAGCAATCCAGCTTAGGTATTATCTCCCGCTTACACCTAGAGAAGTGGTTTTTGTTTTAGGAGATCGAGCTTTGCTGGGACAGGATCATTTATGACACACTGCTCTACATTCACGTCTCACTTGAGGGGGTAATTCAAGGTCTATTTCTCAGGCACCAACATGAAAGCAAGAAATGGTAATGAGGAGGCTACTCCAATCCATTTTCTGTGCTTGGAAATAAAGTCGAATGGAACTAAGATCCAAAGAAAGTTCCCAATAAAGCCAAATTAGAGTGCTCTCTGTGGGATCTTACCAGATTAAACAGCTCAGCACTTCCATGTAAGAAAATCATGACTTTAGAGGCACAAATTAGCATTCCATAGTACTATTGCTGGACATGCTGCAACATTTTTGATAGAGAGATCATCACAATCATGGCATCCTTTATTTTTACCATTTTAGGTGACAAGTCTATGGGGACAAATACATGACTGGCCTGTACTTCTCATGTTTTCAATGACAATCTAGGGAATTAAAACACAAAAACATAAAGCTGGGGAGATGAACACGTACTGCAGAACAGGTTCTGCACCCAAAAGCACCCAGGGAGTACTGTTTCACCTAAAGAAAAGCCAAGAATACTTCCAAGTTAAGCATTCTCATTGCTCATCGTTTCAAGTTGTATGGATCATTTTTACCTAACATGGAAATTATGTCATCTTCAGGATAAAGCAGTGAGTAAAAAATGACATGAAGGGCTTTACCCATTAACTTAGGTACAGGGTCTGCATGTTTGTCTCAACCTCGGTGCTTCTTCCATTATTGTCAGCTCCCAGGTCACCTGCAGTGAGATTTGATTCCTTTTTTCCTCCCCACACCTCCAACTTGTCATTAACTCCTCTCACCTCTTATCCTCAGTGGCCAGAAACCTGTCCTTCAAGTAACGCTAAGCGTGCCACCTCTCCCGGAGCTGTGTTCACCTCTCTTCTCCACTCTGTCCGAGCTGCCTTGGCTTCCTGTCCTTCCAGGACCCAAATAAAGCTGTACAGAGGCTGCCCTGTGAGCGAGATACCTTCCTCAGTCAAACTCCTCTGCATTTTCCTATCCTTTACCACATTTCATTTCCTCTCCATCCTCACCATCACTGACCACCACAAGCTGTCAACCAAATGGATAAGCCACCACTTCCTTACTTCTCTTATAGTCCCTTGGGGCTCTTGCTTTCACTTGTTTCTCCTCCAAACACAAACTGTATCATAACAGAAGCCAAAGAATTGCTAGAGAGAGAGAGAAACACTCAGTAATGTAAGACCACAGCAGAACAAACAAAGTGATTTTGCATCTGTTGTCACTGTAGAGGACTTCGTACAGCTTTTCACCTTGGAAACATACAGGGATGTCACAGGATCTCCTCTCAGACTGAAGTGCATGTAAATGACGATATAGGAAAAACAAAAGACCACTGAATGGCAGCAACTCTCCAGTGCCAGCTGTTACTGACCTTAGAGTTCAAAAGGAACAGAAGCACAGAACAGATGTACAATTACCTGTTGTGTACCACCTCCCACTTCCACAGAAATGCAAGATGGAAAAGGCTATACGCTGTTTTAAGCTTTGTGAGGTGATACAAGTGCCCACAGATTAGGATGTCTGACATGAATAACCACTCCAGCTGCTAGGTAAGCAATGACACCCCATCCCAGTTGCCAGGATTACGTTAATTCTTTGTAAGAGGTACACTTGCATTGTGGACTTGCTGGCAGGACATTCAACTCTAATGGGATATACACAGACAAAAAAAAAAAAGCACCTGGAAGAATTCATGGAAAGAAGAAATCTCGTCTGTCCTCATACTCTTTCGTAGGCTTCCACTATTGGCCTCTGTTGGAGACGCAATGTTTAACTAAACGGAGCTTGAGCCTACTTTAGTCTTTATCTTCTGCTCCTGAAAAATGCCAGCCACAGCTGAGTATGCAGATTCCTGCCACTAGAAAGACTTATGACCATGTTTTCTTTTCCTTTGATGACTGGCTGCATACTTACGATCCCTCCCACAATGACCTGCAAGCACCCGCATAAGACTTTCTTGTAGAAAGATGTGATAAATGAGTCTCAACAGCAACAAATCAGTCTTAGGGAACAGCCTTCGCCTCCCTAATACCTGCTCTCACCACACACACGGAATATAAACCACTGCTATGTGGCGCCACTGCCTCTGCGTCAATGCTCCATGCAGAGCAGCGCACGGGTAGCCGCCTGCCAGGCCCCCCCAGCCCGTCTGCGGTGAAGCTGGGCCGCGTTCCAGCACTCACTCACGCCGCTGATGCATTAAGCTCTGATTCAGATTCGAGTCTCTCCTACTTACAGGACTCGGTGTCCACACAGACTTGGAGATGACTACGGCTTCAATAAATTCAGCTACCACAGTTCAGAAAAATTTTAACGGCTTTAAAAAGTCAACGGCTGGCAGGAAGGATCAGCTCTGAGGCAGTGCTGTTTCAGTCAAGTCTGGGTTTGAGATGCACAGCGTAAAATGAGACTGGCTTAGCAGGCACACCAGATTTGTAGAGTACTCATAATGTGCTCCAGTGTGCTGGTGTGCATTAGGAGACCACGAGCTGGAAGCACTGAAGGCAACAAGCCACTTTAAGACATCTTGCCCAACGCTGGAATCCAGAGCACTGAATTTTACAACCAACTCATTAAGAAAATTGGCATCCCAGAATAGAGTCAACAACTGAACAAAGCATCACTAAAGTTAAGCAGCTGAACTCAGCAAGGAGCGAGGCTGGGTTAACCTCTTGCTCTGCCTCTCTCAGAGAATCTGAGATATCCCGCTTGGAGGGAGGCACAAGTCAAACATCTCTCGAATCTGAGAGCACTCTTTAGCCAGTCCTGGGGCCTTTGAGCAGCAAAAGGTATATCAAGGTGCCCTATTCTTGCATTACACAACTGGTCACAATTTTGCTTTCCGAAGTGAAGACAATATCTGCATGCATCTCAGGAGGGAGATAAAGTATTTTCTTCTTTAGCTCAGTAAGTCTTCTGCTCCTCCCTCTCATGTACTGAAGTCTATGTGGCTAAAAGTTCACGAGCAATTTTTGTATTACAGCCCGACATTATTTCCACAGCAGAGGGCTCACAATGTTTCATCTCAGTCACTTGGGGTTGTTTTTGTTTTTTGGTGGTGGTGGCGATGTGGTTTTTATTTTTTTCCCTGTAATAATTCTTCCCCCAGTTACTGGAAGCAGTGTAAGAGAATACAGACTGTCGATTCTATTTGCAACATAAAAATGAAATCCTTGTAATTTACTTCTTTTGATACTTGGTAAGGTGTCCGCTTGACAGATGGCTTCTCCACTCAGATACACCTGGGCAAGCCCATAACTCCAACATCAGTATCACGAGGCACAGGCTCCCCTGTAATTTACTTCAGAGAGCCAACAGAATGGTTTCCAAGATTCTGCAGTTCCTTTCCTCCAAAGGAAATGTCTTCAAAATCTCAGAAGCATTTGTCACTGTTCTTTGCCGTTTCTTCTTCTGAGGGCACGATCTTCTTTGCATCTACATTGTTTAATGTACCCAGAGGGTTCACAACGTTTTCTTTCACAATGCCATGGTCTCTGCTGGCACCCCAAAAGCAGCGTCTGTTTCCGGCATCCATATTCCACTTGTCAGCAGGTTATCTGCTAAGGCAGTTATCCCCTCCCTTCATTTCCCTCCTTTTTCTTTTTAAACTAAAAAGTTTTTATCAGGTTTAGGCAAGGTATGTCCAGCAGGTCACTCATCTGTCAAAAAAAAGTATCTTCGCCTTTCACAGAAAGGCTTTTCAGCATAAAATCTAAAAAGCCTTCACTTTGCTGATCCAAATTCCTTATGCCCATTTACTTGAGATTTATGTAGCAGCATTCTGTGACCTTTGGCGCCACCGGTACAGCATCACAAAGCAAAAGCCACCGCTGCCTTTCACTAACATTTATGATATTGAAAGAACTCTTTTACAGGATGTCCCATGAATGAGCCGGACTAGCCTCTAGTAAAAGAAAACTGCATAAATATTACATTGTTTGGTAGAGGAGAGACCGCACGCAAGATGCAAGACCCTCTAAGTTTTCTCTTTTGTTTGTTTTTAAATTTAATCCAAAATAAATGCCTATTACTGACAATGTAAGAAGAAAAAAATGCAGTTGTCTGTTTTTACAACTCTTAAATCATCCTAGTTTTGGTGAAATGAATGCAAGCAATACAGACTTCGCCCATTTCCTGATTTGACGAGGTCGAAACACCACTTTAAAGAATGCAAAGTTCATTTTTGTGCCTTCAGGCAGAATAAACTATTGTTATGACATTCTTAACACGTATTTGCCTATCATGTTATAAAGAACTGCAGGGGTGCAAACTCCACAGACCATCTTTTCTAGCACTTCACTATCTGTGATACTAGAAAGCTTTCCTCCTGCCGAAAACTAATGCTTCCTTTTTGCAATTTTAACCCCTTATTTCTAGCCTAGTCTGCCAGGACACAGAAAAGAGATTAATTCCTCTGTTTCTTGCAGAGAATTTTATATCCAAATATTGTATTTCCCCCATTTATTCTAATTATGCTATCATATAGCATTGTTAAATCAAGGCTGTGCTTTAATACAGAAAGATGGTAAAAGCGTAAGGACTCAAAGGGCAGTTGGATAAACTAATAATAAAAGAGTCCATCTTCAGTAATAAATACAAATGAACGTCTTAGCTCAAGAAATGCCTGCACTGCAGTCTGCTGTAAGCTGGGCAAGTAATCTGGGAGGGTATCACTTCATGCCTCTTATGCTCATCTCTAGGCACCCACTACTCCCTTTTGTCACAAACAAGGTACGCAGTTAAGTGGACCTTTGGCTAGAAGCCTGAAGCTTTATCACCTGGTATATTCCTCTGACAAACCATAGGCAAAGCGGGGATTATTTGGCTGTCAGTGAGATGGTTTCCTCGAAGGTATAAAACGTTATAAAACCTTTACGATTCCAGTCTCAGTACTGGACAGATACACAGCGAGTCAGACATCACAAACCTAAAACCTCTGCTCTGAAAAAAGCTGCAATCAAGTGATTCCACATGAATGCCCCCTGCCCTCTCCACCGTGCATAACGCGCCTGCCACCAGTTACATCTCTAATGACCGACGTTCATCTGAAGAAGTAGCAGCAATAATAAAACCTTGAGTTCTGGCAACTCTGGTGGGGTAACAACCTCAGCACAACCATAAGCAAATGAAACTATAATAATATGACAGGCTTTATGATGCCTTGGCCTGCATCCCATAATCCCCCTGCTGAGCCCTTGCGGCTGTCAAGTGCTCCCGAGCATGCCCCAGTGATCCCAAACCTCTCCAGCTCAGCGGGTGCAAGACCCGAGCGGTGCTCAGCAGATGTCTGGCACGGAGTCAGCAGAAGGAGCCAGCCCCACCTCATTAGCGACAACAGCGTCAGCACAGAAGGCAGCGAGCGCAGCTCCGGCCAGCACCGCGCTACGCGTGCTAACAAAAAGCAGCAGAATCATGCGAAGACAGGCTTGACATCCTTGCACGAGCGGAAATGCTGAAGTTCTCCTAACTAAAGGGGCATTCCTAACACTTCCTGCAGTGGGAACCCAAAATCCAGCATTCATCTCCAGCTGCATAATCGAGTAAATTAACTAAGATTCTTTAAGCTTACAGAACAGGAGGCTGTCTGGGGGTTGCAGGGATGTTACTCTGTTTCCAAGAAGAAAGCTGCAATCTACATGATTTTCAGAGCAAATACACAGTCAGTCAGACCAAAGCAAACTAACCTCATTATCTTTAACCGTTTACGTTCCCAATTTTTCCTGCACCTTCCCTGCTCTCCATCTAGCCTTGTCTACCAGCAAGCACAGTTGCAGAGAGGAAGGGAAATGTCCCTATGTGTTGGCTGAAGAGGACATTTGGGTGGTCCATTTGGATCACCCCCTTTACAAACCACTTTGCTGCTTCCCAGGATCACACCGTGAAGCAGAGGTACCCTACTGCTACAGCTCAGTGACAACGCCCTGGTGCTCTGGGTTCTTCTGTTCTGCAAACAGAAATCTCCATCCAGTTCTTCGTTTTATCTTCACATGGTGGATGACTTCTGAAGTTTCCCTGACACAGCTGCCACATCTCCACGTCCGCAGCGCTTCCAACGAGCACGCAGTCCTGCACGTAGACCTGGCACTGGCAATCACGCGGAATGGGAGCTGCACAGCAGCTGCAGAACGACACGCAGTTTGCCGAGTCCACGGAACACAAGGAAATCTTCAGACACATCACACAGCGAGACACTACTAGCGGCTTAAGTCCACTTTCCTGAAGTCAACCTACCAGTTCCCTCCGTCATCCCATTTTCTAAACGGATAACTTTACAGCCAGCCACTATATCCTCCCATGGCTACAGCTTTCTGCTTGTTGCTCTCCCCTTCCACCGCAATTCTCCCTTTCATCTACACTCTCTAAGATCCTCTGGCCTTCTCCCAGAGCATATGCAGAAAAAAACCCTGCTGGAACTGGAGTTCTGCCAAATCTAAATTCACTGACACTTAAAGGAACTCCAACTGTCCTCAAATCAGACTGAAAAGAATCTCTAATGATGGCTTATTTTTAATTCTTCTTAAGTAGAGGACTCTAATGAATTTTCTTGAGATACTGGGGGAGTAAGGCAGATCTAGGTTTTCACAGATTCCTTCATGAATATTTCTCACTACATACTGGATGTCATTATTCTACTGAGAATCAATTAGCCCAAATGTTGTTATGACAGTTACAGAAAAATTGTATTTTTAGCAACAATTTATAGTGTTCTGTCTCTTCCCAAGCAATCTTCACAGAAATTCTGAGAACTTCAAACCTAATCAGGTGGCAAAAAAAAACTCTTTGATGAGAAAGAAATATGTGATTGGGAGGGTTTCTGAAAGAAAACAGAAGCTTTTTACTCCTAAATGTAGTCTTACTTTACGGGAATCCAGCTGAGAGTATAAGCAAGCCAAAAAAAGGCAGCGAAATTGGGATTTAATTTATTTTCTATTTCATTGACTCAACTGTAGAAATTCAGAAGACTTTTCACAATTGACAAAGAAGCAATGCCCTCTTTGGCCATTTAAAGCAACAAACGCTGAACGATCATTTTCCATATGCTGTAGCATCACAAATCCACCACGCTTAAAGCACTTTCCCTGGCAACCCCCCCAGTTCTCTCCTGTACCTCCGCAGCTACCACCAACATCAGGAGAAACACAGCAACCTGGGAGATGGCTTACAAGGCAAAAGTCCTGCTGTGTGCTACTACCCGCATTCCTACAGAAACTGTTCCCACACGGTGGTATCATCGACTGATGAAAAACAGTGATTAGAAAGGAACAAAAGCACCTCCAGTGGCAGCAGAGGACTTCCCTCGAAAGAGGCTACCTCTGTTTAGTAGTGAAGTCACGAAGCAGCAACAACCATGCTATTTGTAACAGAACCACACCACTTAAATATTACGAACTTGAAAGCAGGTCAGTAAAAAAATCAGAGGTCTGTCCTGTATCGTATGCTGGACCAGACTACCACCTGATCTGCTAGTCTCTGTGACCAGCAGTACGTGAGAGGGAGGCTTGTGTTATTTTCAGTCTCCTCTCCTTAACGCAACTCTGTTCTTTGTCCGCCACTGACAGACGCACTTCAGGTGTTCTAGAAAATGGTGAAAGCCATTTGGTTTCCCAGGCACATCTGAGCTTGTTGCTCAGTTCATCAGCTCTTTTCTACACTCTTAACAAAACAAGGGGGACAAAGGAAGAGGAGAAAACAGTGCTTCATATGAAGCCCCTCTACTTCACCAAGAATTATGAACAACCTCACCCTGAAGGCAGTTCCCACACCAGAGGGCTTCCTGTGTCCTGCCTCACTCCTGTCTTCTTCAGTTTAAAGTGACTGACTCTTACCACGAACCTTAGAACTCTCATTTAATTTAACTTTTGCACTCAAAATTCACGCTACCATGCACACCACTTGAAAAGGTAACGTTCTAGTGGACAAGAAGATATTTGGACTTTACATCAGGTAATACAATGACTTCCCTCCTACCAGCCACGAAAGTGTTACACTGAAAAATGAGCAGCTGCAGTCCTGTCACTACTCAGTGAACAAAACCAAACGGCACCAGCTTAGCTTGTATGATGGCCATGAAATCACTGTGCAGTTACAACAAATGGAGCTGAAAATGTGTCTGTTCTCCCCCCTAATGCACAGCGATAGCCAAACACAAATATATTTTCAAGGGTGTTGTTGTGAGCACCGCAAGGAAAATCTATGTGTTCAGGCAGATCCAATTATCTAACATTAAACATTTCTTTAGCCTCATCCAGGGTAGCAATTAACAAGTTCACAGTACTTAGCAATTGCTAGTCTGTTACCATCCAGGCCAACAGAGGAAGCACATTCCCTACTTCCCACTACACTGTCAAACAGCAAAAAACGAGGCCCAAAAAACGTCCAAACATTAGATGCAAAAAATCCACTGTTGGTAACAAGCCTAAGAACTTTGTAAGGAAGTGATTTACCTTTGCACTTGTGTTCCTTTGCTCCTTTCGGACACCCTTACTATGGTGCTTTTGCTTTAAACTTTACACCCAAGTCTCCCAAGCTTTCATTTATAAGGAAACTGCTAAACTTAACACTGTTCATTAGCCTGCAATACATACCCCGTTCCTTGATACAGAGGGAGTAACTCTGCTAGATGGCAGCTACTGGCACGTCCCTGTTTATGTGGAAAAATCAGATGCTTGGTCAGTAGCTCTGCTGAAGGCTGTCTTGTGCGCCCGTATCACCTACCTTCATATCCATCCCTAAACCTTCACATCGACGCACATTCCTGTTTGAATTTAGAGCTTTCTCAACACCCACACACCCTCGTGACACTGGCAGCCAAGAAAATAAGAGAAAAAAAAATTGGTCTCGGTTGCAGTGCAACAAGGAGCTGACAGCTAGTTTGTCATGACTCAAACAAATGACAGCCACTAAGCACCGAGCATGACTTAAGGCAGTTGTTGGGGTGGAACTAGGTTCGATTTGAACAGATGCCTTTTTCTTTTGCTGAGAAAGAATGCTGAATTACCTGCTTGCTTCAGTCCCAACATGCTATGCTGAGATTCCCTCTCTCCTTTTTCTTTGGATGCAAAATTGAGGGGCACTTAAGAAAGAGGCAGGACTACTTCAGCATGAAGGCCCTGGAACATACAAGACAATCATTCATCTGTTTCCTCTACCACAGTCTAGCTTGAAACTCTAAGGGTAATCCAGAATTCTTGAATTTTCTACCCTAGCTCTCCTTCTGTAAGGACAAATGTCTTCTATGTCTTCTCCTCAGCTCTTTTATATGGTCCTTTATACCAGCCTCCAATCTTTTAACTGTTTCAACTGGTGATGGATTTAGCACCTAGCAGACTTGTGGAAGCCAGGAACTTCTTAGCTCCATTCCGGTGGTACAGCAGCCATGGAATATGGAGTGGCCTTGTGTCCCAGTTCAGTTCCCTGTCAACAGTACACCTTGTATCTCGCCCCTGCCCTTCCTGACTCACCTCCTAGCTCTAAGCACATTACAACGAAAGCACAGGCAGTGAGCACAGATCACAGTTCCCAGACTTTCTTGTTTAATCGCTGCAAACCTCTGCTAAGGAACAGCAAAAAAGGCAGGCACTCTTTCAATGGAAGGAAGCTGTAAAGCCATCAGCCTGGTGGCAAAACAGGTTAAAAACACGTATTAAGAGCGTTGGGCATTTCAACATTTACTACCTTTCAGCAGAACCACTCTTTCCAGGCCAGAATTAAGGAAGACATCTAAAATCAGGGCGCAAGGATGTGCACCTAACACCAGAACGGTACTGGACTGCCCTCCAAACTACAATTCTTCAATAGAAAAGCCAAAAACGATCAAGATCCCCAAGTCCTGGAACTGTAATTATTTTCCACGTGATTGCACCAAGTTCTCTGCACTGCTCTTGCTTTCTGGGGAAGCATATGCTGCTTTACATTTGAATCAAATCTGGAGCCTGATTCAGGGACAAGGACATACTAATGAGTCCTAGATAACAAAGCCAGATATATGCCAAAGCATATATAAAGCAACTCTCATGTAAGCTTTTGCAAACCCAATGATAACATTTTTAAAGCTTTTCCATCTATTTTTCCCCCAAATCATAGTATCTTATTTTCTTACTACTGCATTAATGTAAATAACAACAGTGGAACACAAAAAGTTATTAAATTATTAAAGAGAGAAAGAAGCTTTACTGTATTTTCCACTGACTTCATAGGAGATATGACAGCAACTGGTAGCCTTATGTTTTGCATTTCAGCTCAGACATGATGGCCAGATTTCCTTCCCAGGAAGATTTCACAGAGCAAAAATTCTGCCTTGTGGATCGTATCAGTGGCTTTTGTAAAGCCATTTGTTGTGACATACGGCTGCATGCATGACATGCCGAGCCCTGCCCCATGCTATTACTTACTGCTGCACCACAGTGCCAAAAGCAGCAGCATGAGAAAATGCAGGGCAGAATTTATGCCTGGAGACACGAGCAGTCCCTGGAACACACAGGGTAATCAATCTCATGCTGAACCGGAGAAAAGGGTTCTGTCACAGCATACTGCTCACTGGAAACTGAGCAGACAGCAAGTAATCTATGAAGGAAAATCATATACGGACGTGAAAACAGTCATGAAAAACCCTTTCCATTCAAGACAGCAAGCCCTTGGTTACCAAATGCACAAGGAGCTATCCCATGCATTTATTACTTTAAAATTATTCATTTACAATTGTTAATTTACAATAATTTTCAGAAATTTTCTCATTTCATTAAAAGGGGATTGAGTCAAAAGTGGAACAAATTGAACTTTTATCATCAGCCACATACAGAATTCACCAGTTCTGGGTCACTAGTGTTACTAATGTTACCACACAACAAAAATGAAAACATATTTGTTGAAAATAAATTCAGAATGTCCTCTAGAAACATTTTAAAACCAAACATAGTTTGATTTCAGGGCCAATATTTTAGCAAATACTGTGTCTCAATTTTTTTTAGTCCTATTTGTACAAGAAGTAGCAAGAATACTCAACTAGATGTTAAAATAACCTTGGAAACGTACCTCCAAGGGCTTGAAGATTCTTGTGGCTAGTTTTCCTTACAGTTGAATAGTATCACTCATGTCAGGCAGTACAGTCCATCTCAGAAATAATCTAGGGGAGGACAGATAATCTGGAAAGTGGAAATTAAGCACGGGGACTTCTCACTGTAACAGGTGTCTCTCTACAGGTGGCAAACTACGGAAAGCACCAGAAAAACCACAGCTTGGGGCTGAAAATATTTAAGCACATAACTGGAACGGTGAGGAAGCTGGATTTTAATCCAAATAAAAATATAAAGTAAAGATGCACCAAAGTGCATCATTTCAGAATTTAAATACATTGAGGAGCTATGACAAACAAAAGCATCAACATTTTTGTTTCTATGTCCACAGGTGTCTGTATGCCTGGATGTTGAGTTACCCACAGTAGACAAGATGAGAAGCAGCTTATGTTTATGAACATCCTCACAAAAAGAATAACCGGGTTTATACCTACACAGAGGGAAACACTGACACAGCTGCAATGACAAGACCAAGAAAAGGGAGACCAAAGGGGACATTAAAGCATAAGACAACAAAAAATTCCAGAAGAGAGTAGCAGAAAAACAAGTGGCCAGAAAGGTGCAAGGAGAAAACAAGACTGGTCCTCAAAGGGCCATCCTAAAACATTCACCTAGGGAGCGCTGCAGGAAGCCAGGCATGGTGAGCAATCTCAGTGCATGGCACAAACTCCATTCATTCTAAAACCAGGAGAGAAGAAATACTAAGTTACTAGCTGGTTCTCTAAAAACAGTGAAGCTGGTTACTTTACTTTAATCAAACTTTCACCATGTATAATTAAAAAAAAAAACAACTTCACAGTATACCTTTGTCTACTAGGAATCAATTAAAAAAAAAATCAGTAAATAAATGCTCTTAAGAACCTTTGCTAAATACTAGTTCTCACAGAGGCTTAAAAGATTGCTTTTCCTGTGGAAAGTTCACAGACCTGGTACAATTTGTTATGTTCCTTTAAGTCTTTGTTGTTTAAATAGGAGTTACAATTCAAAGCTAATTTGAATAACTGAATCACAGGAAAAATACCCTCCAACCATGAAAAATGAATATTCAACATTCCCACCTTATCTTATATTCTTTGTAGTTCTGTTTCTCCACTGCATATTAAATGGGCCCCATCACATGAAACTAATACTGCGTTAGCTCTGCAAGAGGGGGGAAAAAAAGTTGTCAGCGATCTGGAAGGTGCCAGCTGCGGAACTGAAACCCTCTTTGATAGGCTAATTCCAGACTTACATATGAGGTTTTCTTCAATTCCAGAAGACAAGTATAAAACGATTAACTTCCCACCAATTGCTGTGCAGTTCAAGTACCAATTATTAACAGTCTGGGTAGCCACTGGTAACTCAGGACCTGAGAAAGCTAACCTTAAAAGCCTATTGAAACACAGCAGATATAGCATGTGATGTCTTCAGATTTTTTTTTTTATCCATAGTCCGTGTCAGCAAAACATTTTGTCCCTCAGCATTTAAATACAAATTGCATTGTCTTTCTCACCTATAGAATCCACCAACTTCTCCAAAAACACCTGATACTCGAAAGACTGCAAGTTGGCACTGAAAGGTTGGGAGAAAATGGGAAAGCTGAAAATCAGGTGGAAAAAACATACAGGGAGTAAAGGAGAAACCACCACCACCATTGCCAGATATGTGCCATTACCTATTAGAGGAGAAAGAACTTCAACAAAATGATGAAGACTGACCATCTTTAACATCCTACAAAAGCACCACCCTCACCTGAAATGGTTTCTAATACAGGTTTAAGTTGAAAGATGACTCGATATTACATTAAAAACAACAGTTATTTTAACAACCACAGAAAAAGAGCGCAGCAACTTCGTCATTTGTAATTGCAATGGAACACCGATCTTGGCACAGGAATGTCACGGCGATTTGTATACAGCATCTGGAATAATAAAACAAACGGGCACCTGACAGCAGTTTTAAAAGAACAAGATCTTAAATAATACCAGGACACTACAGCAACCCAAAGACACGTCCAGAATTGTAAAGAAATTGTCAAGTTGTTCATTAATCACCTTATGAACAGGGCGCTGAGATCCCTTGGAAACAGAAATAACAACTCTGTGGAAAAAAACAAAGTTAAATTGCTTCTTGTACTAACCACTGAAGGACGATTAAGAAAGGAAGTTAAAAACTGCAAAAAGGAAAAAAAAATACCCCTTCCTACTAGTTGGTCTAAAAGCCAGAGTTCAGAATTTTGTAAAATTACGGCAAGAAATTCAACATTTTTAGTAAGATGCAATGAAAAAGGAGCAGCCCATATGACAAGTCCTATACCAGAGAGTATCAGCACGCACGTAACGTTCATGAAAAGCTAATGAGAAACATCATAGGTATCTGAAGAAAAGAAACAAGCACAGACAGAGCATTGGAAAGAAGTCTTGAAATGACCACAACTTGAATAGTTGATCTGACCTAAGATCAACGTGAAGATGACAACGAAGCAGATACAACATATACTCACGACAACCAAAAAGAGTCCAGTGAATTCTGGCGTACAATTTTTAATAATTAGTGTTCCAGTGTCAAGCATTTCAATTATGTCTACTGTGAAGCAGTCTACATTTAAATAGATAAGGTTAAATGAGAGGTTTTTTTCATTTTTTTTTCCTTAATGTGAAAGAGGTTTGCATAATGATCCAGTCTTAGCACTGACACCAAATGTACCCTAACCAGACACCTGAGAAGAAATACAGGAAGCTCTGCAGTGGTGATGGTCACTGCATCCTGAGTGCGAACCGCTACTGCAGACTTCAGGAAGTGTCTGTCACAACTCATCTATTTTGATGTCCATTATGAAACCCTCCTGGGGTTAAATAATACACAGATACAAGACAGTTCACCTCCAATGGAAGGGTTTTTAAAAATGAAATTAGACATGTTTTTGAGGCAAAAATCTTTTGCAGTTAACTCCCCAGTTCTGCACATATTCCTATAGAATCTGTGGCCAAAGGAACCTCCTCTAAACCATTTTCCCATCACCTCCTCTGATCTGTCAACTTCAATTGCTTTTCTTGTAGCGCTGCTTGTCCTATATTGAGAGGATAACAAACAAAAAACAACTCAAAATTAAATCCTTCTAAATTTGTAACTTGATCTACAGTCTGTATTTTCTTCTGCTGCCTTACAAGTCTGAACTGTTTCAACATACAGGATTCACTAGTGCGTGCTCCAGACTCGGTGCTTTAAATATTTCCATCATTTGTTTCTGCTCTCCTAGTAGCTGTTGGTACAGAACTATTAAGGGAGTCATTTTTACACTTTTAAAGGCTTCCTCTCTAATAAAATAGCTTGGCAAGGGGAGAAAAAAAGGACATGCAGATATTAGCACACTTTACTGATCAGTCAATTTATTTTTAGTGTTTGCTTTATTTTTAAATTATCTTATAGTTGGAAAACATAAATTGAATTCTTCTGAATAGAATTGTCCAACTATCTCTCTCCTCTGGGGGCATTTTAGGAGGAAAACTGTATTCTAAATCAGATCAACTGGAAAGCTACAATAGCATCTTACTAGTTTGACATGTAAAGCGTGAAAAAAACATCCATGAGACCGTACAACCAACATGCAAAAACCTTGCTAGAAAATGTTTAAAATAGAGCTAAATGAAAATGAAGTAGACCAAAATTAGAAATACTCAAAAGACAACTTGAAGTCTCATTATTTGCTTTCGGTTTCCAGTGGTCTACCAACAACCCAGAGCAAATGGCATTCATTATCTAGGAGACTGGGCTAAATCTTACCAATTAGACATTTCCAGCAAGATGTTACCATTGCCCAGGTAAGGCAACATGATTTCTAACGCTCATTTATTTGCCATTCCCCAAAGGCACATTGCTCTCGACTGGAAGGGACGACACTGCTACAGACATAAGACTTGTGCCAAATGTTCTGACTGAGGAAATAGTCTCTGATTTTCATTTGATTCATAACTGAAACTGAAGTCTTCATACTGGGATCTTACTACATCACTACTTTCTACTTGACCTTTACATAACAATTAGGCAAAGGCCACTCTGTCCAGCAGTAAGCAGAGGAAAAGTCACAACATTGTTTTCTCAAAGGCACTCCCTTGTTGCTCTTATCCAGTGTTAGCAGCTCTTCCTCAGTTTGCATCACTCACTTTGCACAACCACCATCTAAGAGTTTAAATGAATGATGACCTCCCCCCCCCCCTTTTTTTTTTTTTTTTCAGAGGGGCTTCAGACTCGGAGCAACTTGTCCACAGTCTGCTCTGGCTTCTACAGACTTCCCAGATGAGTTTCATGGGAGCAGCTCTCATTTACCCATTCTAAATATTCTAGGTTACCATGGATTGCTTTCTGTACCTTCTGTAGAATTTTTTCAATGACCAGCCAATGCCTCGGAGAGGGAAGTACTCCAGATTTCTCATCTCTCTGTACCCCATCCACTCAACAGCAATTGTTGACAAATATATTGCAAACAAGCTGTAAGAGAAGATGAATAATTTTCTGCTAAATGCATCTTCTTACAAACCAAACCTTTATAAATGAGCAACAGAGCATCAGAATTGATGGTAGAAAGGAACAGGCAATTGCTGTCAAGTCACATCTACATTTAGCACTCAGTAGCCAAAAATAGTAACTTTTCAATTCTCTCTTATTTTGACTAGCAAACACTGGTGCAGGTAATGGAAGAAATGATGAAGACTCCTTTATAATGGTCACTATTACAGCTACTTCCCTCAGAAGTATTTTATTTCTTATTCATTGAATTTCTTATTCATGGTCTGCTAGTAAAGGAGTATTCAGAAAATTACATAAGCATAAGTTAAGCAGACAGTGTTTGTGTATACTGACTGCAGTCAAATAAGCTTCCTACACCATTGCTTTATTTTTTTTTCTGAATAAAAAGAACTCCTAGAATAAAACAAATCTGTTCAGTCATTCCTAACACTTAACCAAATATTCCCTAAGTACTCATGTATCACAACACAAGGACAGATAATGGAAAAGCAGTATCATAAATACTCGCTTTAATTAAGAAAAGCAAGTTTGCTTGAGCTGTGTTCAACTCATTGCTGTGCTTCTGTTCCATTAGTATATTAGCAATTAAGTGGTAATTAATGATCATACAAACAATTAAACTTAGGTAAGCAGGTGAATATCAATAAAATGAGCACCTTGCATGAACCGGGACCAAACAATTCCAAATGATACCCTGCTTGTGACAGTTAAGTAACATAAACCAATTTTAAACTTCAGACCAAAAATTGTTTAGGAAATTAGACAAACAAACCTAACAAAACGTTGTCTGCTTATATATGCGAACTTCTATTTAAAATGTTTATGCAGTAGCAGTATGATTAATATCAATTTAACTACTAAAAGATCAAACCAATAATGAACCGCTAGAAACTCATTCCTTATACACTGACTACACCCCGAAGTGATTCTCTCTGTACTGTATTGCCTGGTGTAAGAAAACCCATGTAAAGGTAGTCAGGGGGCTAAGAGTTTAACAGCTGGAACAACAGAAGACTTGAACAGACACAGAAGAGCAAGAGCATGGGAACAGACAGACAGACTGGATTCAATAGTTTTGAACCTCTCTGCTCTGACTTTTCCACTCTTGCAGTTCCCTAAGCTTTCCATCTGGCTGTAACTTTTCAGATCTCCATTTGCACCGCTTGCTCTCTTTGGGGCAAGGAAGCCAATGTGAGTAGACTGCACCATGTGCTGGGGACCTTCACATTCCAACCATCTTTGCAAAAAATGGTACCTACTGACATTCCCTGTCAAACCAAATACCAAATCAAATCCTGACAATAAAAGGCAAATGTCCTCATATGGTGCCAACCACAGCTAGGCAGCTGTACTCTCCCCATATCGATCAAAAGCAACAAATCTATACACACACTTTTATGACTTCATCTCTCTTTCACTGCACATATAGTTTGGCCTGTGGTATGACAGATACACCTTCTACACTTCTATACATCTCAGACACACATTAGCAAGGTATTTCCTTCAAAGTAAGAAAATGATTTTTCTGGTCATGGAAAAAAAGAAATCTTCATTGTGAAAGTATCTGGTTTGATAGACACATCCAATATTAAAGGCAAGGATGAAGAAAAAGAAAGAAGCGGTATTTCAACTTCATCAGCTTGGCAAACTGAAGAATCAGAAAACCACTTGAAATGGAATCACGAGGCATGGGAAAAGCAGCCTTTATGAAGCACTCCAAAAACAGATGACAGCTTTGTAAGGAACATGCCTGCAGGTGCTGTGGTGCTGCTTATCTCAACATCGACAGCTATGGTCCAGTGGCAAGAACAGAACTTCCAAACGGGCAGATTAAAGAACTGATTTGTGGCCCAGTGCCAACACAGAAGAAACAGACCCTCAGAAGCTCTTAGGAAATTGCCTGTGTTTAGATTAACTAGCAGTATTTTGGTTTCCGTATGGCCACTGACTGCCAGGACATTTTAAATATCTTGATAGATCAGATGCGTGTTCCACAAGCAGACTGAATTCCTTTCCTTTATAAAGAAAGGGGTGACCAACATGTTCAGGACCAATTTTTGTCCTATTCACTTAATCTATGCTGGGCTTGGACTGGAATATGGGACACAGATGGAGCAGTGGTGAATATAAAAATCAGTGAAACAGAGAAAAAAGCATTAGCAGCACTACAGAAAACAGAAGGGAAGCAAAGATGACTACTGCTGAAGGAAACTGGGTTTGTATGTTGGACGCGGTCATTACAACAGGGAAATAAGTGACATAAATGATAAAGGGACACATGCACAGGGAGAGGTACAACGGGAAATCATGAGATAGTAGGTCATGCTGAACAAATCTGATTAACTTCTACGAAAAAGTCGCAATAAGAACTGATGGAAAAGACTAACAGACATAATGTATTTGGACTTCAAGATGGCTTATAATACTTCACAGCATAAAAAGCTAGGGTAAAAGGTCAGTAAATACAGTGCAGATAAATGTGGAAATTCCAAACCGAATACAAATCAAGGTCAGAAAGAAGCAGCAAACAGGTAAAGACCAAACAGAACACTGACAGCTGTGCAAGTGGCTGAGGGTTTGACCCCCTCATACTTAGAAGGGGTACCAACAAAAACCAGGGACTTCTGAAGAAATTAAAGCTGTGGCCATAAAACATCCAACTGGAAGGAAAGTTTGGTAACGAGGGTGATATGGTCAGAGTCCAAGTGACCCCGCTTAAAGCTCAAAACTACATGATTTGCTTGCTGCTAAACTCTTGCTTTATTAAGAGACATTCAGTAAGTATTCCTATGTTTACAGTCATAACAATCCTTTTTAAGCAGCACAGTGCCATTCACTCCCTCTGCTTCCCTAGCAGTTTGTTTTATAAACCTGCTATCAATCACAGCCCTTTAATATTGTAAAAGCTGTTTGAGACTAGAACTGACTTCTTAATTTTGGTTTAGAATCTTATTTATACAGCGTTCAGTATAGTGGGATTCTGACCATAGACTTCAAACTGGAGATATAAATGCATGATCTTTAGGAAGCTCACCAAACATCCCATACACCTTTGGATAAGATGGCTCTGCCACACAAAAACAAACAGAAGGTAAATTTTTGAGGGTCAGATTATGCAGGTATATAAGCATGTGCACACTGTGAAACAATGGACTTTGAAGATGACAAAGGGTGGTGACGATGGCAGAAGACAGGCGGGGTAACCATTCTACCACCTTGAAGCTGGTAAAAGAACGCTTCCAGTATTACAACAGAAAAAGGTTTTCTTTGTGACGTTTTAAATGTAGACCTTAACATTTGATTAATATATTCCACTGAAATCTTCAACAGATTGTATTGAAATGACAAACAGTGACATAATTGTAGATAAAACCTCCAAATGCCTAATTAGTTTAGTTACTCTTTCATAATGCTCCAAGACATTAACAGAGCCCCTGCCTTGCATTTTTCAGCACTTGACATTCTTCATTTTCAAAGTGCTCTCGTGAACTGCAGAAGTGCCAGACATTTGCCCCAAGCTTAATTCAGACTGCATTGTGCATTACTCCACTTGTGGGTATGGATCTTTCTACAATTCAAAAAAAGGCACCTTCTTTACAATGTACGTGTTCAATACTATTTACTTACAAACCTGCTTATCTTCTAAGCCTATTTCTCAGCATTGTCCTCTCAACAGTATCAGGTTTTGCAAAGTATGTTAAAAGACGTTACCGGTCCAAAACGGAAGGGGACAAATTATCAGCAGAGAAAACCCATCAAGGATTTTTAGGTTGAACAACTGAACTTCTGGCTCAGGAAGTCCCATAATTAGAAAACACTGAAGACTGAAAGAGAAGGGGAAAATGTAATAGAAAGGAAACAGTACACTCCATAGAACACACACACAGGGAGCTCTCAGCAAAACATGAACTCTTGAGAAGTTCCCTAGCCATGCTCATAATGCTGACATGAGATATTTAGGCTTACCAGGATGTGCGCTGATGCCCTGACATCATTTATCAGCCAACCAGGGCCAGTACAACTTCTGTGCTGCACGTTGTTCGGCTGAAATAAGCCAAAAGGAGATGACTTAACACTGCTCACCTCTGACTCCTTACCAAAACAAGGCATATAGGAGCACTAAGAAGCCATCTACCCAATTCTTCTTCTGTAAGGAAATGCCCTGCAAGTTTCACATAAACACTAATACAAGATCCCAAACCTCTTGATTCCAGTGCTTAGGACATTCTCTTTCTTGTCCCCATATACACAGGAATTCAATTATGCTGTTTCCATCACCTAAGAACATTCAACTACCTCAAGCCTGTTGCTTCCAGCACTGTAGGGACGAGGCAACTTCCTCAGATGATCGCTGTTCCGTGACCCCTTGTCAGACTGAATCAAAAAGCAGCTTTAAACCAGACAGACATGCACAAATCCCCCAGCCTGTAAGCATGTGTGTATTCTGAACATCTCCCCTCTTGATAGTGTGAAAGTAGTAAGTAACAGAAAGAACTGTGCACAGCACAGTTGCATGTAAACAAAGGCAGTTTTATCAAGCCCTAAGCCCTGCTGTCTCTGCAAATTTTTAGTCCTAGCCTCAGCCCCTCTAGACTGTCAAACATCCACTGTTCAAAGTTGAGCCCTCCCAAATATGTTTACTATTTGCAAGAAACAACATTTACATTTTGCAGTTAGATTACAGCAAATTCAGTCATTCTAAGACTCGACACTCAAAAGCTGAGCGCCTGATGCTTAGAGCTGTTGTGAATTTGTACTACACTTTACAACAGCTTATCCTCCATGGCATTTATTTGAGGGCAGAGATCCAAAGAAAAGACATCAGCCATACAAAGTTCCTTTCAATCTTCTGAAAGTATTGATCACATATCATTTATTTACATAAGACCCAAATTACTTACTGCCAAGATCTTCCAGACTGCTGTAACAAATCGATGAATAGGCTCACCTTCAGGCTAGCCTGATTAGCAAAATCAGAACTTCTACATTAGGTCACTCTCTGGCCCAGGTGTTAGTGAACTTTCCAGTTCTTTCCACAATAATACAGGTATTTTTTGGCTTTCGACAGCAGAGGTACAGAAACTTTCAAATATCTGGAAGTCCACAGACAAGGATAAAAGACTACAGAATTCAGCCATCTGACCTAAAGAATAGAGAGGTCACCACAGGTAGGAACGAGAACAGAGGTACGGGTAGCATAATACATTCAGTTACCCTTGTAGGCACTATTAGATCTGACAGAGCACACACAGAAACCTGGACTATAGCTAAAAGGCAAAGCCAGGTCAAGATGCCAGCATAGCAACTACAAGCACACGTACACGGTGACCCATATTATCACTATTAACTCTCCCTTTTTGCTTTAGAATATAACCAATGAACTCCCTGCCAGCTTCTCAAATGAAACGGAACAGGGTTAGTATTTTAGCTAAACCAAGTGAGCATGCCAGATAGAGAAGACTATTAGAGAGATGAAAACGCGATCACTGTTTGAATCCGGTCTATTTGTTGTATTAGATCATTCTCCAGGTCTGATCAGTGAGAAAGCAGCCCGTTTACAAAGAAAAACACATGACTGTCAGCAATAGCAAGCTTTCTGCTTGCTGTATTTGCTCCTCCAAACCTGCATCCTTCTGAAGTGGTTAAAAAATGAAAAAGATTTGGAACAAATGGCTGTGTTGGGCGTAAGCATGGCCTTCACTTAAACAGACCTATAAATCAGGAGCCTGACACTGGATGCGAACGACTGCTGGCAGGGCTAGCGCTGCTCCAGGCAAACTCCACAAGGACACACAGTGCATCTGTAATGAAACAGCACCCAAATGACTATTAACCCTGTGCTCTCTTCCCGAGGAAGTTTCTGTTTGCAAGGTGGAGCAGAATCATCCTGAATGGTTGTCCCTTTCTATACAAAGCTCAACCAAAGTCAAAACTTATGGCAGCACCAAAGTAAACTTAAGATGAAATCAAGTCACCAGGAACTTTTTTTAAATTAGAGCAGAAACTTCTAGCACATTTACAAATCATACTTTCCTTCATTTAAATTTCCTTGCAAGTGCTTTTTTCTTTTCTTTTTTAATTCATGAGAACACGATAGGGTTTTCCTTTTCCTTCTTTAACCTTCCTAGATAAGGGGTAGAAGGCAAAGCTGAAGAAAGAAAAAACAAAAGGATGAGCTTTTTCACTGAAAAACAAAACATTCGTGCATATGAGTATTTTCCCTGAAATTTTGTCTAACAACTCAACTTTGACCAAAACAAAATATTTCTACTGCACATTTGAAGTGCTCATCACGTTAATCAAATGCAGGTTTTTAAACCATTACTAGTGTGCACATGGCACGTCTATTACTTTTTCCTGTTAATATTCCTAACAGGATGCTAGTATAATACCAGGTACTGCCTCATGTAAAATACATAAGTGGTTCAGGAAACAAAGACCAGAAATCAGGACTCTTATTTCACACAACTTCCCCAGCCACATCTAATCCCTGATCTGGAATTTCTTTGCTGCTCCGACAGGAGTCACAAGATGTCCTTACTCAGGATTGCTCGTAGCCTCCACGCAGTTTCACAGAACAGATTGGACATCTGAACCCTCTCAGGCTAACCCTGAACTTAGTTTGGAGCATGTGTTACTGTCTCGACGACGCTTCCACTGAAGTGCACGACTCTTTCAGCATAAAGAAAGAAGTGCCTAACCTGGATGATCCGGAAAATTTTCCCGAGTCCCAGTGCCTACTTTTTAGAATGCGTAACGCTTATAATAGAAAAGCACAAGTTTTTTTCTTGTCCTCTTTTCTTCTGAATGGGATGCTTTCACATTTGAGTACACTAAAATTTTTGTTGTGCGCTTCTGCTGTTTAACTCCTATAAAAATCACCCTAACAAGTTCATACCAGAACAGCCTCTTCCCTAAATAGAGATGAATGTTTGAAAGGACAAACACATATAACCAAATTATCTAATCTGCAAACCAAAAAAAGAGGTCTGAGGTGCCTCTCAACATAATCAAGGGAGTCCCCATTGTCAGAGTAAGAATGAGAGCACTCATTCTCCCTGGCGGTGCCGATGAAGAAATGGCTGGTTGTCTCTCTGAGACAGCTGACAATTCCAGGCAGTGCATCAGTACGAAGCTCCACACTTGATCCCACCTACCGTTTACTGACCTTTCTTCATCAGTCCTCTATTCCCACTCCTTTTCTGGGACATTCATGACAATATTTCCCTATTTTCATAAACAGTCTCTTATTATGTCCATTAATCTTATCAATACAGACCACCAAGTGACCTTTCTTCTGAGGGCTTTCCCACCATAACCAACTTTGCGCCTGCTTCTCAAGCCAAGGTGACTGTAAGGTCCCAGGCTTCACAGGTGCAAGGGTTTAGAAGCCAACCTCATGTCTGTGCGTGTTAATCGGGTACACCCTGCTGTACAGTCATGTACAGGCTGTGGGTGACAACAGGGGGTACAGAACCAATCTTAATTTTCCAGGTAATTAATTCAGTCTGTGAATAAAAACATTTTTCCTTCTATCTCTGTGCACACGAACAGAAAGTTAACTCATTTCACAAACATCTTTCATTCTTCTCTTTGCCTCTAATGATTCTGCACTACTAAAAGGCCTGAATTTGTAATACTATTTCCTTCCTCACCAGAGGCTTTGTCTTGCCCTTGGTTACTTCCCTGTTGGCTGCAAAGATGGGCAAGCACTGCCTGCAGAGTGAAAGTGGCTTTTGCTCTACCAGGCTCTGACAGCTGTGTACATCGTCTGGCTCCATCCTCCCTGAAAGCTGTTACTGTCACTTCTGCAGTAAGTCTCCACCAGCCAAAGGACCAAATATGCCAATTACAATCCTGAGCTGTGGTGAACTAGCTCGCAGCACTGTAAGAAAAGGAACAGACACGTTTTTATAAAAGCTAACACATTAGCCTTTCACCTTAGAACTCTCAAATAACTTTAATATGAAGTGGACTTGTGCGAGGCCTGAGTTGCTGGGTAAGGAATTGGCTGGATGGTCGCACTCGGAGAGCTGTGCTCAACGGCTGTGTCCAGGTGGAGATCAGTGATGAGTGGAGTTCCTCAGGGGCTGGTACTGGGACCGGTGACGTTTAACATCTTCGTCGGCAATACTGACAGCAGGACTGAGCGCACCCTCAGCAGGTTTGCTGATGACGCTGAGCTGTGTGCTGCGGTCGGCACACCGGAGGGAAGGGATGGCATCCAGAGGGACCTGTACGAGCCTGAGAGGTGGGCCTGTGCGAACCTCACGAGGTTTAACAAGGCCAAGCGCAAAGTCCTGCACCTCGGTCAGGGCAATCCCAAGCACAAACACAGGCTGGGCAGAGAAGCTGTGGGTGAACACACCCTGAAGGTGTTCAAGGCCAGGTTGGATAGGGCTTTGAGCAGCGTGGGCTGGTGGGAGGTGTCCCTGCCCATGGCAGCAGGGTTGGAATTAGATGATCTTTAAGGTCCCTTCCATCCCAAACCATTCTATGACATACCTGGGAATTCCTTGGTATTGACTTGACTTCTATTTTAGAACCACTCCGTAGTACATCCTTTCAACGTTTTCCTTTCTATCCTGACTCATGTTTCTTCTGTACTGTAATTCTGGGGCGTATAGTCAGGGTTTAACAGAGTTCAGCACTGCTAACGTACCTTCAACACTAGCATTACGAATTCCCACAGCACGAAAAGATGATTTAAACTGACCACATAGCATTGTATTTTTAAAAATAACAAAAAGCAGTGCCAAGCATCTCTGTATTTTATTTTGACAGTTGTTACCCTTCCTAGCTCAACACAGAATCAAAGAACCATTTAGTTTGGAAAAGACCCTTAAGATCATCAAGCCCCACCGCCAAATATGACCTGCTGAGCCCCATCACTAAACCACATCCCTTAGTGCCTCCAGGCATCGGGACTCCATTGCTTCCCTGGGCAACTCATTCCAATGCTTGGCCCCCCTCTCCGTCAATAAATTCTTCCTAACATTCAATCTAAACCTCCCCCGGCACAATGTGAGACCAGTTCCTCACGTCCTACCGCTTGTCACCTGAGAAAAGAGACCACCCTCCTCGCTGCAGCCTCCTTCCAGGTAGTACAGGGAGCGATGGGGTCTCTCATCTCTCCTCAGCCTCCTCTCCTGTGGACTAAACAGCCCCAGTTCCCTCAGCCGCTCCTCCTAACTCATTTTCCAGTCCTTTCACCAGCTTCGTTGCTCTTCTCTGCACATGCTCAAGCAACAAAATGTCTTTCTCGTAGCAAAGAGCCCGAGACTGAACACAGTGCTCAAGGAGCAGGCTCACCAGTGCCACGCACAAAGGGCCAATCACTCTCCCAGTCCTGTTGCCCACACCACTTCTGACACAGCTCAGGATACCTGTACACTCTACGGACCACCTCCAGTGCCCATGTTAACATATTTTGGAAGCGTTCTGGGTAATGCCAAGCTTTACCTACGAAGATGGACACCAGTCCAAGTTTTCTGAAGAGACCAGTGCTGAACCATCCCTTGCATGGTACTGACAGCTCCCTCACACCCACACGAACCAAGGGGAGAAGCACTTTCAGGGGCATGTAAGAACAACCGCCGGTTCCCTACGCTAGCGGATGCTTACAGTCACAGCGGGAGTCGTTCTGCTGCTAGAGCACCGAGCACTGCTCAAACAACTGCTTGCCTGCCTCTAACAGAAAGGCAGCGAGCCAGAAAAAAATGTTCTGTACACCTAGATGTTTCAGCTCCTACTCCAATGTACCTCCTGGGATCGGCATTTCATTAGAGCACCGCATCCTAAAGACTGTCTCCCTCTAGTGTGAGCTGTCAATAATCTAATACTGTAATTTGAAACACCATGATTCAATTAGTTTTCTTGAATTAGGCATTCTCAGATACTCGCCTGGTATTTCAGTAGTGGGTAAATCTTGCCCTGAATAAAACATCAGTGATCCGCTTTAGTGGTTAATGTAATAAATACATATTATGTTCAATTAAATAATTTCTACTTCTCAGTAGGGATTTGATTTCTCTCACTTCCAACTAGAAAGTTCCCAGTATTTTAATAGGAATACACCTACATAAAACCGCAGCAGCTGCCCACTGTTAACAGACTGCAAATAAGACACTGAATTGACAGAATTTGCAGTCTCAGTACTCTCTTGATCAAGTTCCAGCCCTAGTAACTCTGCATCCTGAAGAACACACATAAAATGGCAAGCTCTGATAAGCCCTGCATTAGTACAGTAGTCTACAATTAAAAACTGCATAGAGAATGCTTAAATACATTTTAAGCTCCTGGATTCCACAAGCACAAAGCTTCAACAAAGACTTCAACAAGAACCAGTTCTGCTCTTGCAGAGGCTGACTCCATCCAGATGCCTCCTCTACAACACCCAAGCACAGTTCAGAGCAGGAAACCCATTTTCTCAAGGCATTGACAAGTGCAAATATCCAGCTCCTCCTCTCCCAAAACACCTGCCTATTCCATCCCCACGCTTCCATTACCTGCTACATTTGTTAGGTTTGATTTACACTCCTACCCTCCATATTAACTAAGTCTCCAAGGACAAAAATTCGCAAGAATAGGAGTTTCTAGGCAGTCTCTGCCTTCATTCTCTTGCTCTCTTTACAGGGAACTTACCCTTTACGTAATAAAGTATTATGTAATAGAGTATGTATTACTTCTATCAGAATAATTTGAATGTCATTAACACCAATTCTTAGATGCCTCCGTAACATGTTTCAGTGCTTAAATTTTGCCTACTTATGCTTCATAAAACAGCTTACGAATACCAAAGATACCAAAGAATGAAAATAACAAGGAAGCTCTCAGTCTCTCTATATACCACTTACAAGCATATATATAGTAACAATTAGTAAAAATAACAGAAATAACTAATGAAAGATTATCTGTTAAGAATTAGTCTGTCCTTTGCAAAACATCCAGAAAATACCTCTTGAAAAATGGCCTCTCTCAGAAAGAAATTAGGAAAAAATGAGAGAATATCCCTCACTGCTATGCACTCCGTGGCAGAGTAACTTCCATCAATGCAATCAATGGAATAGAGAACCATCATTCCCCCAGGCATACCTTTATGACTTTGCACAGGTATAAACAACTCCAAAGGAAGCATGGAAATGGGAAATTAAGTTCCAAAGTTTTCCTATTTAAGTCTGGCTTTGGCAGCATTGCATATCAGAACACTACTGTAAGCCAATTAAATGACTAAAATCTGTTGGATAAAGTGCATTTAAGTTTCTCTTTTATTTTAGGAACTAATTCTGTAACACGATGCACTTAAGAATTTAAGCCCAAGCATACTTTCTGTTAGCAACGTTGAAGAAATGACTAGATTTCCAATTCCTGAGCTGTACAGATTTTAACTTTATCCATACCTCTAGCGTAGCACGCTGCACAAACCACAAGTGACAGATTTATTCAGCTGTGAACAGAATTACTCCCATTTCCTTCGGAGGACAACACTGGGGAAAAAAAGGGTGGGGTGGGCTGGGGTAAGGCTGGCCTGCAGCAAAGCAACTGCTGCCTCCTTCACAGAGAGCTTCAGAGATGGCTCTCAGGGGGCAGGCAGGTCAGCTCCTGTCCCAACAGTGCACGGGAGGAAGCAGCCCTGCACTAAAACATTGGCAAAACCAGAGGCGGCAGTAAGGCTGAAGCACCTATGTTATTTAGCAGTGTATCTGGTAAAGAAATCGTGGAAGTTCCCGGTGTATTTAGAACTGTGCACTTCTTTAAGTCTCTTGGCGTGTCTATATTCAGAGCATCTCGGTGCCCAGAGCACTTGTTCTCTGCAACTGTTAAAACTGAATTTGATCAGAGACTGCTTTGGCTAGAAGCCATTTACTTCAGAGTCAAAGATTTGTTGACAAGTCCTAGGGAACAGAAGAAGACAGGCAGTTTGAAAGTTAAAAATAAGTAGTCCGTTCGTTATTTGTAATATTTACATCCTTATTCTATGTGCCCATCTTTGCTTTTCTGAAAGCAACTTACGTGAATTTTTATAAGTGAACTGCAAGTAAATGCATGTTGGTGGACTACTTTGTTTGACCTTGAAAGACAGTTTAAGTTCGGTGACACTTGAGCTATGAACTGATACAGGTGCAAAAAGGGCTACCAAGTCAAAGAAACACATCAAAATTTTCTGATGTGAGAAAAGGCTGAAATGAAGCGGGCGTTTTATAGTCAAATGACAACAAGAAAGCTGAGAAAGCTAATCAGATCAAAGACAAACTGGTTTAAATTAAAAAAATAATCAATACTGAAAGGTTTTTGTTTGTTTTTTTTTAATCCTACCAGAGGAACACATTTCTGAAAGTGTCTGAATAGCAACCAGTCCAGGAAACATACTTGCGTGTTGGTTTGTTTGTTTTTAAAAGAGGAGATCACCAAATTCAGTAATGGGATTAGATGACGTAATTGCCTGCCATATCAGGATATTGGATATGAAACTGAAGCCTGTAAAAATAAAACAATAAAATGGATCTTGGCAGATATGCTCAACAGTAAGGATCTTAATTAGCTGTGCCAATATCTTGGTCTAACTTGCATGGCTATCTAGCTTTTCTGAGACAAAAGAAGTCTCAGGATACCACCTACAGCTAGGCCATCCCTGCTCCCAGCGTTAAAGGGGATCTAAAGGTGGCACCCATGTGGAGCACTTGCTTCATTTCCAACTCAAGCTGGAAGGATCTCCTTTCCTTCCCTTCTCTGCCTGACACCTGTCCACACGACCCATGACTGAGTACTGGGCTCCCAAAGCAAGATTTCCTTCCTTTCTTCCTAAGGTCTCCTGATTATCACCTCAGGTGTACCATAATTGGCCCAGTTCTGCCTTTACACAGCTTTCCCATATTATAGTATCACAGTAATTAAAGAAAAGTCAACCATATTAATACCTAAAGCAAAGTTTCCTATGCAGCAATCCAGGGGATGAAAGAGAAACTCTTTCTGCATCACAGAAGCCAGGAAATACACTTCAGATTCTCTCATAAATCCCAAATTACATTTCCCCATGCTGCCAAATAGAGTGGTGCCTTTTTTTTTTTTAAAGGCTCCTTTTAAATAAAGGAAGTTTCCATGTGACTTTGGGTTACAAGCACCTGGCCTTCAAACTCTCCAGCAACTACATTTTGCATGGGTCCCAAGTCCATTCACACCTGATAATTGTCTTGGCCCCAATTTGGGGACAAAATGCCAACTTTCAAAGGGCTGGTGCAAAGCTTCTTCAAGTTGCCCAGGTCAGACATGACTCCACTTTACTATTTCCATTTATATGGAGTACAAAAAAGCCAGAATTACTGAAAATAATTTTTAAATAGATTGCTGGGCTACACAAGGAGTTACACCCATGACTAGATCCTGGAGCACCACAGCACGCACACAGTTCTGCCTTTCTTATTCATTTCCTACATGCAGCAAGCAGTTAGTCCCTCGTGCAGTTATATGATGAAATCTTAACGTGCTAGACCGAGAGTGACTGTAAGCAGCTCTCAGTATCAGAGGTTCAAGTTTCTATGCAATTAGCCAGTTCCAAATGCATTTAAAAAACCCCAAAGCCCACAACATTTTACACACACGCACAGACACACACACAGACGCACCATCTGCCAGCACATACTGGAAGCTGATACAACTTCAGGCCAGCTCTGAAGCTCAGCACTGCTGCTCCTGCTTCGGTTCGCAGGAACTGATAGGCACCTTGAATTATGCGTTTGTTCAACAGCACCACCTCCAGGAGCTTTTTACAACCACAGCAAAAGGGAAATGCTCTGGTTGTCCCTACTACTGAACTAGTTAGGGAACACATTCTGTAGAGACTTAAAATCCTCTACTAAACTTTCATGTTTATGTTTGACAAAACCTGCAGATTTTTTCTTATGAACCTTGCCACGCAGCAGTAACACTCTGCGCTTCCTAACACAGAAGGAAATGCTCCAGCTAACTATCATGAGCACATCTGAAAACTGTCAGCATCCAAGGCAACGGGCACATGTAATCCAGCAGGGACAGCATGCAGAGAGGCAGGGGTGTGAAAACGCATAAACGCTGACCACCATCTGCATCCCTACTAAAACACAAACACAAATACCCCCA
Organism: Cygnus olor; assembly: GCF_009769625.2. NCBI lineage: Eukaryota > Metazoa > Chordata > Aves > Anseriformes > Anatidae > Cygnus > Cygnus olor. The sequence continues at coordinate 3,649,407 of NC_049191.1, forward strand.
GCACTGTAACGCACACCCGTCAGTTATCACACTGGTTAAAGCACCGAATGTGGTGTAAGCCAGGGCCAGCGTCTCCTTGAAGTTCTGACAAACAGCAGCACTGCAAAGCTTACCTAAGTCTGCAAAGGTATTATTCCAGTTCTGCTGGCAATACCTGGCTCTTTCACACTTAAAAAGAAACTGAATTGTGGCCACAATGCCTTGAGATGCCTTAAATGAGCTTAATCCCGTCCAGGTACAGCTAGAATTTAACTGAGGACTACCATAGTATCTTCTCTGTTGGAGTGGTATGTAAGCATATATTCTTAAAAAAAAAAAAAAAAGACAAAAAATAGAATGTATAATTAAATATGATTATTTTGCTATCATGATATGAGATATGAAACCCACTCTACAATTCTAGAGTCAGTAATCAAAATAGTTCTGAAACTGAAAAGCTGTAATTCCAATTGTAGTGGATGCTGAACCAGAGACTATATTTAGACTGGGGAATACACAATGGTAATATGCAAATGTATGTTTTGAAGGCTTCCTTTTCCCAGCCACTAAATCACATTTCAGACAACTTTAAAAATATAGAGGGTTAAATACTTTCATTATATTTATTTACTATAGAAGAAATTACAGTAGAGAACACTGGAATATTACAGGCTGGCAAATGGCAGAGATGACGACCTCACAAAACATCCCTCAAGGTGCACCACTCTATAAAAAAAAAAAGCCTTGAGAATATCTGCAACCAGCTACCCGATTTCTAGCAACTGCAGTAATGCATACTGATGAAGTATTGTGTTCCTATGAGAAAAAATGACAACTCAGCAATGGGAAAAATGCTTAACAAAGAGCAAGCGAGTTGTGCAGATTTTTGTGGCAACTGGTCACTACAATGACTCAGGTACAACTACAGATATGACAGTGAGAGTTCTTGCTGAAGAGAAAGGATCTGACTTGATGCTTTGGGGTGGAGTGTTTTTTCTGTTTATTTTTGCTATAGTGCCTTTTCTAGTACATTCTATCATATATTTGTATTTACTACAGCCTAGCAAACCATTTTTTGTGCTGATTGCCAATAAAAAAAGCTTATTTTAAGAATAGTTTGTTTACTATATGCCTTATAAATCACCTATGTGGTGTTTAGTGCATTACAGCTTAAAAGAGAGCCTGAGTTTAGTTTAATGACTGGAGTAATAGAGATGCCACAGGAACAAAACCAGCGTGAGTTGATAGTGTGGCTTCCCAGCAGAAACATATGCTTGCCACCACCAGCATACCAGTGGAAAAACCTGTTGCTTTCCAACAAGTGCAAGAGAAGCGAACCTCTCCGAAATGCAGTCAAGAAGTCAGGAACCAGCACATCTCAGATGTTTAAGCAGCTTTGACCTCTTTTCTAGGTGCATCTGGGCTGTTAAACGAGAAAGTGAGAGCTGAACTGGCAGGATTTTTTCTTGAGGTCTGAGCTATCCATCCAAGCCAGTTTATTTAGGCACAGGTATTTTACGTGTCTTCCCCACCAGCTAATCTCTACATAATCATGATGTAAAAAAAGGAATATTCAAGGTAAAGATATCTGAATCCTCAAAGTCTTAAACAGATTAGGTGCTCTAAGACTTCCTTATAAGCGGGAGTATTATAAACAAACACAAAGAAGAGAGAGAACAGAGGAGAGTGAGATTTTAACTGCAGTCCCATGACTTCAAACACTTAGTGTTTTAGTTCCGTCATGTCAGTATTTATAACAAGTAAACAAAATGATTTAAGCAGTAAAATTTTTCTACCCCTCACCAGTAGTACAGAACAGTACATATATTTTAATAAATGTACTGCTTGGGTTTAATGTGCCAAATGTATCAGTCATCCCTACAAGGTTATAGATCTTTCTCATTAATAGCTAGATTGCAATTAAAATACCACAGCACTTTCGCAGACAACCATAAAATATGTCAGCAGTACCACTTTATGCTGGACATAATGGGGTCTCCAGCACAGATCACGAACGCTGAAATACAAAATGGATTCAACCACATGCTAACTTATTCGGTAACAGAGAAAAAAAAAGGACAATCGGATGAGCAAAAGAGAAGAACTGACAGATAAGGACACCTTGGAAATAAACTATTAATCGACTACCTTATGATTAGAAATGCAAAGAAATTCAGAATGTAATTAAACCTTTCTTACTACTTCCATTACATGGCTGTAAAATTCTTTCAACCTTTGTACAGATGCAATTAAATAAATTTAAAGGCAACATAAAATAAATTCCAATTAAACATGCCATTTGCAAGTGACTTCACAAATGTAAAGGCAGACCACTTACGTAAATTACAAAAAAAAAAGTAAAATTAAATGTCATTGTCCAAACACACATCTGAGTATAACTAAATAGCAGAGAAAAGCCAGAAAGAGATTCTGCTCATAGTAAACGGCACGCCGATAAGCAGATATGTACAAATGCTTTCCTGAGCTGTTAAAGCAGGGCAGCAGAAAGCACGGGAAAAAGCAGGCAATCTCAACTGCACTTCTTATTTACTCTGATGAGAAACACAGCTTGTGGTTTACACTATGCACACATTTCGTTTTCTTTCTCTTTGGGAAACTCTTCCAGCAGTCAGTGTCCCATCCTTAGTGGCGACTTCTCTCTCACCACCTGAGCTCTGCTTTGCTGTCTCTCTCCTTCCCTTCCGCAGCTCACAGGCTGGTGATTTATTGCCTCCTGGGCACTCACCATTAGTCACGCAGACGCGCATTTCTCCCACGCCTCTCTGTACATTCTGCTCCTGGCCTGCCTTTGCTGTCTGAAACCCAGAAGCACCTCACTTCTATCTGTGCCTCCTTCTGCCACCGAAAGCTGTAGCTGTTCAGCACGTATTTGTGTTCAGTGTTTCCATACCAGTTCCCTGTGATGGGCTAAACTTTCCCTGTGATGCCCAAGAGTTATACGCGTACAGGGATCGTAGCAGCTGCTCTACCTGGGCACGTTTGCTTCTACAAAGCAATGACCTGCAAATCTGATCTCGCTCTTCATACCATGCTGTCAGTTTGCACTGTAACTCATACTCAGTCTGCAGTAATATTTCTTTCATTCGCCAGTCTTTTAATGTACTGATAGACCGCATCTTAGCAAAAGAAAAGAAAATCTGTAGAATTTTCTCTTAGATAGTTTTTGAAATCAGAAAATTCTATTTCAAGGAACTACTGCCGCTGGAGGTCACCATCTCCTGGAGCAAGAAAAGAGTATGGTCCAAAATACACCTCCAACCCTAAACAAAGCCACTTTTAAGAACCAAGTATTCCCCATAAATCTGGCCAATAGAGAGAAATCCAGTAGTTCACATAATAGGAGCTACAGTATTGCCAAAGTACGGGCTGCTTAGCAGAGCCAAGATTGACTTTGGAGCAGTTAGACTTAGCTGCATTTTGTACAGACCCTGTGCAAGATGCTAGCAGAGAGATTATGTCCACCCCTAAGTTTGATTTACCGAGCCTAAGTATCTCTAGGTCAATATAATGTGATAAACCTTTAACTCACCTACTTACCTACCAGTCAGGGCTTGAGCTGGTATAACTGACAGCATTTGTGTTTCCTGGTTACTTACAATGCCAGGAAAAAAAAAAAAAGTCAGATGTGAATGTAAATATGTCCAAAAAGTCTGTGTGGGAGTTGAGCCAAGTATAAGAGGACCAAGAGACTTGACTGTCTTTCACCCTTCAGCTGAATTTCACAGCTCTACCTGTGTACTAAGATGTGGATTGTTCAGCTACTTCACTTACGCAACTCAGAACTTGGGTCACTTTAAGGGAAAAATCAGTCAATGGTTTTAAAACCAATGCTGAATACCTAAAATAAATGTTTTCCTCGTGTTGGTATTCCCACACCTGACATTGGAAGTTAAAATATTAGCAATTCTAGAGCCAAAGTACTCTTTTATGCATAGATTTAGATTATATGACCACAAACATTCCCAGTCAAAACACGAGATCTGGAAATCTCTAAATCAATCGATCCTTACTTTTCTTGTCTAGAAAGATCCAACTTCACTAGACGAAAATGGGAAAAGAAATTAATGGGCTTGTCATTACTATGGTGGTTTCTTACCACATGGAGTGATATTTCTATAAGGCGAAACATATCACGTTTAGTAAACTGAATTCCTAAATCATTTTAATTAATCTGAATAGGCTGACATGGCCCACACTCTACGAAAAAAAAAAAAAAAAATGTGAAGTTTGCAAGTCATTTATCAGAAACTGAAAAAGCTCCTCAAAATGTACAGCTGAAGTATTTAAATACAAATAGCACACTGGTTTGCAGGTTGGTACACTACACACAGATGAAATATATCAGGTATTATTCTAACATTATAAATCCCAATTTAGGCACACTTCCCGATAACAGTACTATATGCATGAAGTTTCACATGTATATCAAGCGTCGTAGAGACCTTACTGTATGCCCTATTTCAAAGGCTTCTTGGAGAGTAGCGTTTCTTATAGACAACAAAATTAGCATTCTTGGTTTGTGGCAAAGAACAGAAACACTATATAAAAAGTGGTGCTGATGGCTTGTAACTACAGGGAAATGTTCACTGAATTGCTAATGTGGCTGCTCCTTGTTTTAAGGAAGGACTGCTGTAAAGCTTCTTTGCAGCACATGAATGACAGACACAAATTTCTTTCATTCTGATTGTTTTTAATGGAGTGTAAAGCAAGGAAGTTTCCCACTGTTTAACATTTTTGGGCATCACATAATGATGAGTTATGCATCTTCAGGCTCTGTACCCAATGAGAAGCTGAAGAACGTTGTACCCATTACAAAAGAAACACAAAGCAGACAATCAGCCATTTGTGTCCATGACAACGAAAGAAAAATGTATTTTGAAATATAAATGAACCAAGATTTATCTATATATTTTAGTCTTTGTCAGTTTTTGTACAAAATAATATTTCCGAGCTCTATCTAAGGCTTTCTGTTGTTTTTGCACTAAAGTGTGAGAATTGCTTAGGCTGATGTAAAAGAAGTAACGGTGTACATCATCTGAAACTGTGCTTTGCACATGCACTGATACAAACACACTACAAGCTTTCATTTTTCACCTTTCAGCAGATGAACTGAGCACCACATCAGGAAAGAGCACATGTTCTTTGCAACAAAAACCCACTAATTGAAAGTGGTTGATCTTCTCTCTCTTTGCAAAAAAAAATGCATACGAAGCCTAAACTGTCATGCAAGCTCTGTTAAGGAAAAGCCTTACCCTGTAAATTCAGGCAGTTTATTTCAGGCACACAGTCTTAGTACTAAGTAATCCTGACCTGATTTACCCCGCTTTATGGTGAGATAACTTATCTCATGCAAACAAACTTTCACAGCTTCAGAAGCGAAGTTGCTTGTGTCCGCAGAACTAAATGTAGGTGGCAGGATGTGCATCTGCTGACACCCACTCCTTCAAACATGCCCTAAGACCCTAGGAGCATGAGCACCCAACGCTGCTTGTTGTACTATTCTTCGTAACACCTGCACTATGCTAGTACCCAGACAGTTGTTTAGGTACCCACAGCATTTGGAGAAGATAAAGGCAAAGATAGGGTCATAGCTATGCTCCCACAAAGCTTTTCTAAGAGGCAGAGAGCAACCCATTAAAAATCTACAAAATACTTCTCTGACTGTGTACTGGTCATAGCTGGGATAGAGGTAATTTTCTTACACACCACCAGGTCATTTAGGGAACTAAGTAAACACAATGGCCAAGAGCAGCCAGACCCAGCTCTGGAACTGTAACATGCCATGTCCCAAATTCTTTGTACTAGGGATAATGTTTGAAACACACATCGCTAAGTAGTAGCGTTAGATACAGGACACTTATTTTAGCTTTCAGGAAACAGTTCCGTCAGACAGACACTGCAAGATCTCCCTCTCTATATTATCTTCAAACACATCTGAGTGAAAGGGCAAACAGAAATTTGAAAGAGATGATTGCTTCCTTTGTGGGGGATACGGTTACCCACTGAGACAGGAACATATTGAATTCCGATTTGCAATCATTTCCACTATTTATGAGGTCACTGGACTTGCTCCTGCTGAGCTCAATTTAGCAAGAGCTTTGGCTAGATCAGTGAAGAGAATATTACAATCACATTGACTTGGTGATGTCCAAACTACCACGGATAACATAACTCAAAAATATCAATAGGCTGAAAGATAGAGGCATATCAGGAGACAGCCAGCTTTTAAAACTTGAGATGTAAATGCAGACGTTTTTGTTTTTAAACAAGACTTGGAGCTGCATCATACGGAAATTAATTATGGGCTTAAAGACATCAATAATTATGAGCCAAGAATAAAAAGGATGTATCTCGGGTAGGCACACTGGAGCCAACAAGAACTTCCAAGCCACCAAGGACAAGCCTGGGTGTCTAACCCCAGATGTATTACAGTACTAAGCACTTACTGAGTCCTTCTCTGGATCTTGCCCCATATTTCAGAAATAATCTACAATGTAAATGAAGATTAAGAATATACCTCTTAACCAACAAAGTTCACATTTGTAAATGGAATTCAGCAAACCTGTAATACTCAGACTTGCATGCATAATTTTGGAGCCTATCAAAACTAGAAACGGAACAAAATATGTCAAAACATTTCAGCTATTTAAAAATTTATGCTTAATTTCTAACTAATAACTATAAGCTTTCTACTTACTCCTGTTGTCCCAATTTTTAAAAAGCAGTAAGATAAAAATTAGAGATGTTGGGCAATGACTTAATTGGAATAGCATTCCACATTTTAAACTACAAAGGCAAAATGATATAAATACAAGCTCAATGGATCCAAGGAAGAACGTTAAAATACACAGGATAACCTATGGAGGTTATAATAATCAGGTCATCCTCTTTAAGTTTCTTACAATCTTTTCCATTTCTACTTATTTCACAGCAAAACCGTAACAGTATAACCTACAGATCTTGCTGGAATGCAATGATGAAGATCAGGAATATTTTTATTTTTATTTCTTCTTTTTAACCCAGTTGATCCATGCACAGCTGAACTACAACTCCTATCGGCTCGAGAGATACATTTGCCATACTTCCCCTCACCAGCTGCAAAATGGCTCTAGATCAGAACCACCACGTGTAAGAGGACAACCTGGTGGCTGCAGTTGAACAAGGCATGTTACAGTCCTTCGGTGTAACAGTGAGGGCTCTGAGGTACAGAATCTCTTCTTTTAACTCAACCATCAATCTTCCCAAAGCACAGAGGAACGCAGCATGTTTAAAGTTACTGAGTTACACAGTTCCCATACAGATGTCAGAGCAAAAGCTGCACTCCTCCAGAGGCACTTAAAAACTTTTTAAACACGCCAATAATGACAGCTTTGGTCAAGAAGATCTTGCAAACTAGGAGAACTGGACATTTCTCAAATATTTCTTTTCCTACATAACTGTCAACCAATGATCATTCAATTGAAGCTAATACTTCAATTTGCAAACAGCCTTTAAGACTTAAAGTTAGGTTTTATGAGCCCAGCTGTGTAGTTTAGAAACACAGGGAAACTTATTTTAGAGTGGCCTCTGGGGATCATCCACTTTAATTACATCCACTAACTAATCCACTAACATCCACTTCAGCAACAAGCACAGGAAACTAAGGTGTGAACAGGTTGCTCAGGACTTTGCGTGGTCACCTTCTGAAAAAATCCCAAAAGGTGGGGGGGATACAGCAACCTCAAAAAACATTTTTATACCTATCCGTCTTCTTGGAAAACAAGGCAGCTTTCCCACAGCACGTTTTACTCCTGGAATGAATGAAGGAGGAAGGCTTCAAATCTCCCACCGGTCTTTTATTTCACATGGCTTACAGTACACTTACACGTCCTTTTCAGCAGTTAAGCTCTGCGTTATAAAGGGAAGTGACAGATCATCTACTGGATCTGAGAAGTCATGAAAATAGACCTCATTCTTGCAATTTCATTCAGCATAAAAATTCCATACAATAAAATTCCACAGAATAATTTACCTGATTGGATCCAGTCCCCCACCTTACCATAGAACTGCTTTTTTGGTCTTTGTAAATGACTAGTGATTTGTTATCTTGTACAGTTTTCAGAACCTGAGAAGTATATAAATACCTGAAGCAAACATCAAGGTATTGCATCCTTATGGAAGCAGCGATCTCTAACAACAAGATACTGATTTCTTGTAAAGAGTCCAGCAATCCAAGCTATTTTGCTAAGGTATCCTAAGGACAAAGGATACGCTCCAATTAAACTGCACAGGGCAGCTGGTAACAGGGAAGCTCTGTGACTGAGGTACCTTCTTTGACCAGTATTAGCCACTAAAGCTTATTTTATGCAGCATTAACAATGCAGAGAGTGCCTGAACCCAAGGGAGCACAGAACAGAACCGTAGGCTTGAGGACTGTACAAAAAATCTCACAAATGTTTTTGCGTAAACTAATGGACAAAATAGGCTGTGAAGGTATAAAAGAACCAATACTTCCACAAAAATCTACAGAGAAACAGTGGGGGCAGAACAGAGGTGAAAAGAGAAATTCATTAAAAGGAATGTACAGTGACATACTATTAGCATAGTTTTAAACCTGAACAATAGCTAGTGTATAAATTTGCTCATTAGGAAAGTTAGCGCTGGAGGCATCAAAATGTATTTTTTTCTCTTCAAATGCATTACATCATTTTTCTGAAAAATATTACTAGAGTCCATAAACCAATAATGTAAAGGAATTTCAAAATACTAAACAAAACAAAAAGGAAACTTGTTCGTAAGTCATCTGAATATATGGAACATAAAAGAATATCAACTCCGACCTTTAGTAAAAAAGTTTACATTTCTACACACATTCCACTGTGTTAAAAATCAAACTGGAGAACAAGTTTCTTTGGTAGTCAAGTTACAAACACGAACGAAAAATCAAATATTTCAACCGATACCATATCTAAATTAATAGATTACATATGCTTCTTACTGGCAAAATCACTTTTACAGAGTAGAAATTTGCTATTTACTAACTTTAACAAAACAACACAGTATTTGGGTTGAAAAATCTGTAATGTACGTTTTACATTCCCCCTTTTTCACAATAAGAAAAATCCCCTAGCTCTTACAGACATCTTCATGTCCCAGGCTTTTGTAGAAACCTGTCTATCAAAACAGCGATAGCAATGGAAATTGAATCAAAATGTTTTCTAGAGATGTTGGCTTACTCTTTTTTTTTTTTTTTTTTTTTTTTTAAGTGCAATCTTTGGTTTCATTATGCTCAAGTATTTTCTATTGGTGTTTGCACAGAAAAGCAATGTGCATTTTAAAAGAACCGTGAAGACTGCTATAGACAAAGTTGAGAATAATGTGCCTTTTCTTCCTGGAAAACCAGGCTCTAGGAAAAAAACACATTCCAGTAATTTAGTTTATCCCTAAGTATAAAATAACTGAAGTCAAGGTGCCTGCGCTGTTATTATTTTTTCTGATGTTTTTGACACCAACGTGCTGAGTTTTATGGCATTCACAGTTTCAAAAGCAGCGAGTTCCCACTTGGTATAGTCGTAATACTCCTTAATATTTTCATTTTGATGTAATTTGCGGCCCCAGCTTTTTAAATATCCGCTCTGTAATAATGTTTAATTTCAGGGGTCACTCCGCCAAGGAGTATATTAAAGCTTATAAAACTCATTTCCAAAGCTCAAATATCAAGCTGTGATCAGGTTAGGAGGGCAGCATCTGTGAATATTTCATCTTTTATCATGCTGATAATAAGGAGATGACAGAGGCACATTATTACAATGAGAGAATTGCTCATTTCAGCCCTGGCTGCTGGAAGCTAGGGTCTGCAGTGTGTGTTACTCAATAAAAGCAATTCTGATATGAAAAGCAAGTTTACTGAGCCACCACTGTGTCTTATTTGATTGTAATGAATAATATATGGGCCCAAGAGCTCGTGCATCTGGTAGGGAGAAGGAAAGGAAAAGGTTTAAGTTTGGAGGGGCACTTGAGTATAGACAATAATTTATCAAACCTGTATTTTATTGTTTAGAAATAAAGTTATGAGACGACCATTTGTTAGACTTATTATTTTGGTAACAAATCTTAAAGGTCCACTAACAAAAAGCCAGGATGTTAGTCTATAATGGCAGAACAAGTTCCATCTTCCACTCATCTATTTATGCTCAACAAATAATGACCAATTAGTGTGCCAATGTAAGGATTGCAACAGTTTCTGCTGCAGTCTCTTGTATCCTCACTCTCGTTTGGCCACATTTCACGCTAATCACTACCTAAAGAAGAAATACTTGAAGAAAAGTTTGTCCATCACCTTGCATAAAAAAGGCAAAACACTCTTCCATTTAAAAGTCTTAGTGTCATGCCTGTTTTGAGAGGGACATAAGAAAAATAAAAGATTCTCATATCTCTTGGGTTATTTATAATACTACCTTTGCTTAAACATACTTACATCACTTGAAAGTTGCAGAAAAAAGACAGAAATCTGGTTCATTTCACAGAGCAACACAAACTTTCTGCCAAACCTGTTAAATTTAACTGCTGATACCATCATACCTCCCAAGCCTCTTTTCTTGAAACTTCATTTGTTTCTTGACTAAGATGTCCAATTCAAACAGGTTTGTATCCTTCAAGCTATGAACAACAAAAAAATGATAGCAAGCAGTCTTGTGCATATCCACGTATAAAAGTTTGTACGTTCTTCATAATCTGAGGTACTACATTCCCTGTTATTATGGGCATTTTCTGTCAACTTATTTTAGAATAGAATGGTACATATAAAAACTACCTTACAGGTAGTTTTTTGATTATACACTTAAATATTCTCACCATGAAAACAGCTGAACTGTCAACTGAATTAAAACAAGCACCATTTCAATGCAGAAATGCGTAACAGTTTTAATTGCAGAAATAGACAAATATTATAATTTTCAGGACTATTGCATCATAGTATCTAACCCTCTACATCACTCGGTGTCGTAAGTGTGCTATATAATACACCAGGTTTAGAAAAAACAATTATAATTTGTCTGGAAGTTTTTCTCTTAGTAACATTGCTAGTTAAAGTGTTCACGCTTATTCGTCCCTTTTCCAACTATTTTAAATAGGACAAAAGCTCCTGGATTCATATTTTCCACAGGCTTACCTCTGCCACCATTACACACTGACCTCTGTCATGAATCACAAGTTAGGAATCAGAACTAGAGAAAAAGGATTTTACAGGCAAGTTCTGGCTTTCGGGAAATGTTGAAAGCTGTTATGTTACTGTTTTCTTCCTTCCTTTTTTAAAACATCTCCAAAATAAACTTTCACAATCCCACTAAATGTGAGAAATATTGTGAACTACAGCTTTAAATCAACTGCCTTATAGCCAAATGAGTCAGAGTATATTTCTCAACAATCAATTATTTATTATTAGCAGCAGCATTAAACAAGGCCATTTCTTTTCTGAACTTCTGGGAACAAACGGCCCTGATCACAAATATAATACAACTTTAAATTGTCATTATCACCATGCTGTGATAATGACATATCATTTTGGCACTTGTAACTCTGTCTGTTCCAATCCCTTGTTGTAAAACATATTCAACTCATCTACGTCTAAATATTTACCCTGTCCACCTTCATTTCTTTCCCTCTGCTTATAACCCACCAGGTTCAGCAGTGTTGGTTTTGTCGCTTTGGTTTTAAGTTCAAGTTTTTTAGACTTTTTTTCATTCTTTTAGGGCTGTAGTTGCTATGAACTGAAATAACATTCCCACCTTTTCAGAAAGAGAATTTAACAATTGAGTATGAGTGTCAGGAACATAAGAAAGCTTCCCAAATTTACACACATATACCCCATGTCAATAAATGCAGACTATGAACATATGATCACAGAAATACTTAGCTTGGAAGGAACTCCAGGGAGGTCCTCTTTTCAAAACTCCTGCTTTGTGCAGAGCTAACTTCAAAGTTAAATCACGCTGCTCAGGAGTTTTCCAGATGGATTTTGATAATAACCATTGATGGAGATGCCACAGCCTCACCAGGCAACCTGGCCAAGTGCTCACCCACTATCTATGACAAGATTTTTTTTTTTTCTTTTTTTTATGTAAACACCAGAGTTTTCCCTTAATGCACCTTGTGGCTGTTGCCCTTTGTCCTTTCATTGAATCCCCACGAGTTGGTCTCCCTCTTCTCTATAACCCACTTTAGGTAGTGTAACAAGACTTAAATTCTGCTCCCTTAGTCTCTCTTTATGTGTCATTTGATTTTAGAGTGGAACAATCCAAATTCTGGAGCATCTATTATTGTCTTTCTATTACAAAGAAATTCCACCATAGACGATTTAGTTTAAAAGGGGCTGGAAAATGTTTTAGAGTAGTTTTTTCTTTAAGTGAGAGATCCAATCTTGGGTAGTAATTTTTTTTTCTGAGGGGAGCCAGAGAGAGAACGGTGTATCTGTTGTATCAGAATGGGTTAAAACAGGTCTCTGCTCCAAGTACATGAGATAACACACAGGAAACTACTACTCTAGGCTGCAGGTATTAGCATGTCTTTACTGGAAGATGTCACGTCTTAAAATAAAAGCCTTTCTACTTTACTCTTTTTATGGCTTTACATCATGCCCATTACACAAAACAATTTTTTTTTGCTGCTTGAATGCCACAGAATCACATGGCGATCAACTTCACACCTTCAATAACTTTTAAAAGTACAAGCACTAATCTGAACTTCCCTGACATTACTTGGCTGTTGATAATGCTAACGTATAAAGAAGTCATCCGTGATATACCAGGGAAGCAAAATTCGTCTTCTGAGTTAAATTTGCACAAAGAATAGGATTCAAAATACACTATCCCCCCTAGATGCAAAACTTTATGATTTTAACATGGAAATAGATGCATTGTTCTGACATACGTTTAAATAATAATTTTGAAATTAAACTCAAAGGAGTAATTATTTTAAAATAAAAACCACACATACCAGCCCTTACAGCGTAGGTTTAAGAGTGGATGGTCTAGGATTTCTTGTACCGCTATAACAGACCACAGTTTCCCAGTGTTTCCCCCCATCCTTTCAACCTTAAAGCTCTAACAATAAATAATCTGACTGCATAACCATACATACATAATCTCAAATCTATTTTATTAGAAAGGTCATTTTATTTCAATTAACACCAGATAGATCCTCACAATGAGTAACTTCCCAGCACTGCGGAGGGTCACTTACACTTGAACACAAAGCTCAACACCAGTTTTCTTCCCACCCCAGAACTTCTCCCAAAGCACAGCTCCTCTGAGCAGACAAAAATAATTTCTCACCACTTCACTCCCACTCTTCTTCCTCATAACATTGCATTAGGGGGCATTTAATTGCCGTGGCCCCCACTTATGATCAAAACAAGAAAAAAGAAAGAAAAAATGTAGCTTCACATTGATGCAACTTTAATAACTTGGCCTACCAAACAGCTTAATTAGCCATTTAAAATTATCTTCTTACTTTTACCTTATAGCACAGAATTAGATTCACTATTAATGGACAAAGCAGCACTTATTAGTGAGTCTATAACCTTAAATACTTGATAAAAAAGTGCTATTTCCACTTACAGAAGGTATTACTGTACTCAGTAGCTTTTAAATGGTTTGTTAATGGCTTAAGCTTTTCATTCATCATCAAAATTAAAGTATTACCAATAAATGTGGTTTATGAACTTAAATCAAAAAATATGCTTATTCAGCTGTAACAGCTCACTTGCAAGTGATATTTGCTCCTTAAAATAAATTTCCACTATTCAGTGGTTGTAATGGTCCTATTAATGGAATAATAACTATGTGGATGTTATTAGCACACCTCGGGTGATGGGATGTCCATTACAGTCGTCACAAATCAGAACGCAGAAAGTTCACCCAGATGCAGGCATGGAGAAAGTCCATCCAACTTACTACTGGCTGTTACATAAATGCAGTCCTGCTAGCACTGAACCTCTGGGCTATGATCTGCTTTTATTTACACTGCAGTCTCATTGCCATTTCAGTGTTTAAAATACACCCGTCAAAAACCTGGACAGGTAAGAGCTCGTATGTTGTATGATGACACATGACAGAATCGTAACAGAACTGAGTTGGAAGGAACCTTAAAGATCACCTTGTTCCAATCTCCCTGCCATGGGCAGAGAATCCTCATTTGAACAGGACAATGCAAAATCATCTTCAGTGTGCTACAGAACAGAAATGTCAGAAAATAGTGTGTGTGTGTGTGTATATATATATAATATATTATAAATATATAATATTAAATTTAATTAAATTTAAAAATAAATTTAAAAATAAAATTAAATTTAATTAAAATTATATATATATATTTTTTTTTTCTTTTGCAACCGTAATTATGGAAATAAAAGACAAAGCAAGAAGCAGCAGTGGGGAACAGAGCTGATGCAGAACACTTCCAGGGAAGCACCATTTAGAAACTGTCCTGCTAGAAAATTTCATGCGTTTAATTATGCTAAGGACACTAGACAGGGACCATACTCACAAATTCCCAACAACCTCTACATTGGCACTCCCCAGAATCACACCCTAACTATTTATTCTCAAAAAGGAGAGCAATTTCATTGCTGCATCTACGAGGCTCAAAACTAGAATAAACCAGTACCAATTTAGGAGGACACACCCTCCTTCCCTCATCTTCCTCCAACACCAAAAGTAATGGGGAAAAAAGAAAAATCAGAGACAAGTCCATGGTGGTTCTGGTGCTCCTATCTTTTGAGATTTTTTGAGATACATTCTCCCTACCTTACTGCGTTGCTGCACGTTTGAATAAATGAAAGCTAAGACAGGTCTTTACATACATGCCACAGGGAGAAGTCTATGCAAATAAAGGTCACCATACCTGCTGAGAATGCCTAGCTGGTATTTCTTCCTCTTTTACAGTTATATTTAAGTAGTGGACATTGAAGTACCTGGGTCAATTCATTGAGAGGTATCTCAAACAAGTGCTAATTCAGTAGAAGCTGGTACACAAAGCAGAGGAGTAGAACTCTGTTTTCAGGTATCTGACAAGAGGTGCAGGGCCAAGAATGATTGCTGCTAGAGAACACTGAAAATTAGATACCAATTCTAAGGGGAATAGTAACTGTAAAATCTTGTTTAGGGCTCTAGCAAGCGTGGTTTAATTTTGCATTCTCATACAGTTGCTAAGGTTTGGGCCAAAGCCCACACCCCTTACAGAGTAAATTTTCTCTCCCTTCACTTTCCTGGTCAGTAAATATTACATAAGCCAGTATTACAGAGTGCATTGCAGAGCAAAGAACCATAGATTAGAACGATAGAGCGATAGTCTTTACTTCTCAAACATAAACCTTCCAGGCACGGAGAATTCATTCTGCACACATTACAGCCATATAGTTTTTAGAGAGGTGGGGAAAGGTAGGGGAAGAAAAAAAACAAGAAAACATTACAACCCTCATCTTTTCACTTGGTAGCATTATTTGCATTTCCCCTAATATATGCAAGCTCCTGCTGAATAGCTAGGTGTTATTATTCATTACAATTTTCTATTACACTGTGATAAATGACACCCCCAGGGGTAGAGCTGCTCTGCGAATGCTTATTACAGTCATTTAAGTAGGAGTTGATTTAGCTTAAATAGGTTGTTTCATATAGCTGTATGCCATAGCTATACAGGCCTGCCACTGCTATTCCTTTCAGCTCTGGAATAACTAGGGTTTAATTGAATTATAACTGTTCTGTGCATGTATTACACTGTATCCTGTTCATTGTATCTTGCAAAATATGACAGCACTGACTAATTCCACATGTTGCAGAGCTAGAATCTTTTTATTCTGTTTAGATATTTAACTTTTGTTTATTTTTACTTCAAGTTTAGCAAGGAATATTGATTAAAAGGAGAATCATCCTCTCTACAGACAATTTTACAGAGGACCACCTGCAAGTGGTACCAGTCTGTTTCTTTTGTATCAAAAGTAAGCTCCTTTCACCTACATATTTCAGGACACCTGTAAGTGCAGAACCTGCCTTGTGACCCCATACACAGCACTATTCAGGGAGAAGAGGCTGGGCGTGAATCTGACTGGAACAGACTTCACTCCTCTTAGTGGCTTCAGCCTTCTCTCTCCTTCTGCCATAAAAGCAGAGCAATTAAGAGCATATATAATGCCCTTTTGCTTCAGTTTACGTCAATATGGCAGATATTGGAGCCTATCAACAGCCCAAATACAGGCATTGTAGTTCACTGCCTGAAACTCCAAGTTTAACTCAGAGAACACATTTTATTGGGCAAAGGAAATTACGAAAGCTCAGTTAAATGTGAATAGAAGGTAAACATTAACAAAAATGTACAAAAGAATATAAATTCTCCTGCTAGAAGAAGAAATTGTACAATTAGCCCATTTCTACACTATGTTCCTAAAATTCTTAAGGCTGAAAGACTTCAGCAATGGCCACAGATTTAAAATCAGGCTAAATCTCAATGCTGTTTTGCCACCACAGTTAGCAAAACTCATCACATAAATTTAACAAGAGTTTTTCATTTCGTTTAGTTCCTTTCATATCATTATTATTATTCAGAAAATATAGAGAAGCATTTGCACTAGGTATGGCCTATATAGTTCTGACTACTAAAGAGCTTTCACTAATGTGCTCCTCACAAGATCAAGAAGAAATCTCACACAGCTCACTCTTATTTAATTGTATAACCACAACGCATAATGAAGTTTAAATTTCACTATGCATACTACAGATACAACAATATTTTCTGGTTTATTTTCATTAAAAGTAACATTTCTTCACCTATTAAAGACCATTTAATGATCAGGTGTAGACTGGTACAAGATGCACAATTAACCACGTAAGATATCATAACGTTTCTCATCTTTATATTCTACAGATGCATGTGGTTTTGGTGGTTTTTTTTTTGTTTTTTTGTTTGTTTGTTTTGCATAACACAGACACAAAACTGAAGATGATGTTGTTCTAAGAGTACAGATATAGCCCTGAAGACTCCCATATAAACTCCAGATGAGACAAACAAGTGGGGAAATAGCTTCATATATTGTTATCTTGCCTGATGTAGGATAAAGCTGTCTTCTTTTGGATCTTTGGCACCCAAATGCAAGAGCCATCAGGCTCAGCACCAGGGCTAATAAAACCATCTCAGGGTACCAGAAACCTCTGTACTACCAGACACTGCAAAAAGCTTTGCATGGACATCATGATGCAGACAGTACATAACACTTTTCAACTGATCCTGTAAAACAAAAAATTCTATCAATAAGCAGGAGTAGCATGCAATAGAAAACGTAAACTAAGGCTCAACTTTTTTCAGAGATACCTGAATTACCTATAGGCTGCATAGCTCTGTATATTCCACCTCCCATGACAGTGTAAAATCATCAACATAAATGAGGATTCTGTAATTATATCCCTACATATGTGCTGCGTAACAGTAAAAACGTTGATAAATAAGCAATTTCAAATAGAAAAGTAAATTTATTTAATGACAATAGACAAGAGTGACCTTCGCATTCATCTGCCACTTACATTATTCTTCAAATAATCTTCAGCATCAATTCACAGACCCAGTTATAGCAGGAGTTTTTACACCAACTTTGTCCAGAGATTAAATAAGTATTTTAAATGGAACACAGTAATGAATTAAACACTAGCTATCTAAGGAAAACGGTAAGCCAACAGCCAAAAAATATTCTGATGAGAATATGTAAAGCAATTAAACTTTAACTACTTTTAAAACAAATTCTTTTAAATGCTAATGGCCATTGTTTTCTCACTTGGTAAGTAAAATTGTGTCACAGAAGGTTAGATGATTGCCAAGATTTAATTGAATGTCTAAAAGAAAAGGAAATGTTTCTTTAAAAAGCTAAGATGGACCTCTTACCACATTCCTACAGCAAAACGTCCTATAACAATAGAACTGTGATTTGCTGAAATTAAAATGCTATTATGGTGGAATTAGGGCTTCAATATTTTTAGCAGCTTAAATAGGCCTTGCATTTTTAAAGGACATCTGATAATAGATAATTACATTTCATCTTAAAGAAACTGAGTTGTTTTCTTAAGGAAAAATACTTTTCTTTCTTCCATAGAGGTTAAAGCATAGCCATCATTAGTAGCAGCAATAGGCTTTAGGTGCCTACTTCAGCTTGGGGGATGTATATTAGCATATAAATAGCCGTTGGTGGCTGCTTGATTCTACCTATTTTATGTTTCAATGTGGCATCAGAATGCACTTAGCAAGAAACGGGGAGGGCTGCCTGTGTGGAGCATGAGGGAGGAGTTCTCTAACATGGTGGTTTTAGACTGGGCATCTTTTACTATAAAGAAACCCCCCATTTCTATGTTATTAAGTTTGGTGGTGAATTTGTTTTTTGTTTTTTGTTCTTGTTTTTGTGTGTGCATGTGTGTCTTGTGTAATTTCAGTAGTCTAAGAGTTCTAAAGAGCAATCTGATACTGTGTTAGAGGAAGGTGCACTGGTTTAAGCAGCAGTTCTAAGAATAGGGGAATATGTCGAAGTGGTGCAGTTTTTATAAGATAAATATAGCTGTTTATTTTATATTTAAATGAAATGTCTCTAAAATAATTTCTGTCTTTTTTATTACTGGAAAACAATGGAAAAGCAGGGGTTGTTATTACCCTGCCAGCACTACTCACAAGCAATACATTTCTTCGTGGGAAGCAGGCAGGCAAAGAAAGCCATGAGCATTCCCTGTCCTCCGTTTCAGACTGACCTTCAAGATTTACTGCTTTAAAATGTTAATCATTGTGAGTGACATTTCTTGTGTCACTAAGTGGATTGTAACAGCAGAGGGAGAAACAGTCTTTTTAACAAGACTTTCCTCACAGCCAAAGAGGGGTGACTGAAGCTGCAGCAGAGGTGAGGAGTGGGCTCCTCCAGGAGAGCCGTAAGGGCAAGCGTGCTTCAGTCGGTGCATTCTTATTAGGGAGGTGATGGAGTGAAACAAGCCTGCCCAGCTGCATACAAAGACCCTCTACTGAATCACAGCTTCCCAGCACTGTGTGTAACCAGACCAAGGCACCTCCACCTCGCACCAAACTGCTCTCTCACCGCACGAGAACTCTAGGCAAGATGAAATAAGCAATCTTAAATCAGAAGCACAGCTGCACCAGAACTGCCACGCTGTTCCTTAATGTTCATTCCAAGTACCTAACAGGGAAGTGCAACAGACCCGTTAGGCAATTCCGGAGAAATTAATGCATTAGTCAAGAAACATCATTAGGGTACATCAGCTTTAGCAGTCAACAGCATAAAATATTACATGGCCACCACTCAAAAACAACCAACTTCCGACACTACAAAGTCTAAGCTCTGAACTTTTCAGCCCCCCTGGGTAACCATCCATGATTTCAAAATAAAATACTGGACTGAGAGGAGAACTGTACCCTTCTGGAGAGGTAGTTGCTGGTGGCAGCACCCAAAACGCTGTTAGAGACCAGCATGTGGGTTCAGACCAGCTGTTCACGTCTATTCATTGCGAAAACTGGAGCTGTATCTTAGCTGATGGCGATGCATTCTCATGCCTAACTACAACAAACCTTTCAGAACCCCACAGATGCACTACAAAGCAGCCAATACCGCCAAGAAGGGTTTGATGAATGCCACTTTTAACATTCTGCCAATACTAAGCCCTTCCAATTGAAGCTTCAAACCTTCTTCCCTTTGCCTTGCATCTTACTTTTTTGGAAGACAGGTCTTAGACAAAGTCTCAGTTAACTCAACAAAAACACTGCTAAAAGTGGTAAAGCAAACTATACATTTTCTTGCGCCACAATTACTGATACTTGAAATTCTGGCTGAAATAGTACAGAAAGGGATTTTAGATGGGACTGATTAAAATGACCATTAAAAGTGTTACTCTTTAATTATAAACAAAATATTAGAAGAAATTAATTATCAGTCCCATCAATTTTGAAATTGCCATCTCACTTTCAGCTAATCAAGTCAAAGAAAGGTCGAAGACCTCCATCTTCTAAAACAGTTCTTGATTTTCTTGCATTAGTCAAAATTTTAGATTGCAAAAATGTGGAATACGCCTTCCATTTTATCTGCATCATTATCATTTTTAAATACATTATTTAATCTCCATGACCTCTGCATTAGTTTATACCAACTGAAGCAGGACCAACAATCTGCAAATTAAACAGGAACCATAGCTAGGACCTTCAGATGCTTCTTTAGTTTTCAGCTTAGTTTTAGTTTCAATCTTTAGTTTTTCAATTGTTGTCTGGTAACAGGGTAGAATTCCAAGCTGGATTGTTTGAAAACATCATATGTTAAGCTTATGCAACCATAAAATTTACTAAAGTACACTATCATTAGAAAATTCCACAAGAGAAAGGAAACTGAATAAACCCAACATGAAAGCCTATCTTGAACTTGAAATGATAACCAACAGTGTCAATGAAACTTGAATAAAAAGAATGATAGAAGAACTTTAATTTACAAGAACTGAAATGTAACTGTGGAATTTAACAGTAACAAAAAATGCAAAAGTTTGGTTTTATGACAGATAGGAGAGACCAAGCTAGAACAAGCTCCAAGTATCAATCAGTCTTTGTGGTACGTAACAGAGCAGCTCACTGCACCAGAAATTTGCAAGCTGCTTCAATTTTCCTTTATATATTTTCCAAAGCAAATTTTAAAAAAAATAGTTTTTCAATTTTTATCCATAGTTACAAGTTTGTGAGACTAGGAACACCTACCTGGTAAACCTAACCTTGCTAGGAGGGTTTGCTTAGGCTGAAGAATTTACGTGGGTTGCTCATTATTCCTCTGATTGGCAACTGATAATCAAAGCACATCATTCACAGTAAAGTGAGGGTACTTCCATTGCATTTATCGCTTCAGTGACAAAAAGCCACAGATTCTACAAACCATGAAAAAATCCAAAAGAAAATTATGGAGAAAAGTTAGGAAGCCACTCTTCCAACAGGCTTTGTACAAGCAGCAAACCTGGTTAGACAAAGTTCAGGATGGTGAGAGACCAGGAGTCTGACAAAAGCCTGCTCTCAGCAGGCTCCAGTGGTCGCCATGGGCACCTTGATTCTCATTAAAATGCAGGATACAAACTCCACTTATCAGACAGAAATGATACTGCTTGTGCAAGGTCAGCAGCTGAAGCATGCAGGAACAGCATACAACCTACAGATAAAATTAGTTCTTAAGGTACCACCTTAACACCCCAACGTTAGCGGGGTCCTACAAGCATGCCGAAAATTTTCTGCCAAACACCACAAGGCTTATGTGTTACAAACATTAGAGTGGTGACACTTTTGTCTTTAAGAGGCTTGTGAACTCGTTAACAACCGGTCAGTTCACATAGCTAAGTGATTCCAATTGGGAACATCACTGTTGATGGTACAAACCATCACAGAACAGAAATGAACTCCAGGTAAAGTCAGATTTCAAATCTTCCTAAAGCATGTTGAAGTGACCACACAAGCGACATGAAAGCAACAAAAGAACTGAAGATCATCTATCTATGGGAAACAATCCATCTCAACATAATTATTTCCCATGTATTTGATGTATACTATACATTGTGATTTGTATTGTATGTACTCAACATAGTATTAAGTACTTATTTCTATATGGCTGTAGTACTTGAGCTTTCAGTTCTGATAACATATTGTGAAAAACACACAAAAGCAGTTTGGCTGTCTAGCTCCAAATTTCTAGCCAGCGTTGACATACTAATGAAGAACAATAGAGCTGTGCACTTCCCTTTGACAGCTGCACCCAGGAGAGTTTAAGGGACAAAAGCAACCAACCAGACACAACAACAACAATCATGGGGGGAAAAAAAAACATCAGATGTAATTTAGATTTGTATTTCCAAGACCAGGCATATTTTTCATGCATTAACATCCTGCCTTTTCAGAAAGCCTCACAATAATGATAGTGTTCTGTAAAACTGTATGATAGTTATTTTGATATGGTTTCTGTAAAAATATCCCTAGCAGTTAGGCAAACATTGGCCTAATGACCAAAGTATGAAGGTCCCACAAGAACAAGGATTTAAGTGTAGCATGACACTGTTTCCAACACCATACAGCTTAATCAACGTTGTGAAGCTAATTTTGCAGACATAGTTCTGTTGTTTTAACATTTCAACTTCCTAGATACTGCTCTATCTGTAACAACCTAATTAGTGAAGAGTGGCAACTGAACGGGGCGATCGTGGGCATCCATTTTCAAGGGAACACACCTTCAAAGGAGCATCGCATGATAGCTGAAGTGCTCTCTTGTGGCACAAGAGCTCAAGGTGGTGTAAATATGGCAGCCCTTGTATGCTGTAAATCAGGCTCATCTTACGTAAACAGTGTGCTTTTCCTGCTTTTGAGACAATTTTCCCCTGCACAAGAGAAGCTAACAATAGCAGAAGTGTCTTTGATGTGATTCATGTGAAGCTTTATTTTCAATTGGAGCAGCTTTGTTCTAGGCCCTAGCTCTTTCATCTCAGAGAAAAATCTACCATCTCATACCTGAAAGGGTGGGGGGCTTTAATAGGCATTCCTGATTCATCTGTCTAGATAAACAAATGGTTCTGCTTCTACTCATCCTGATCAAATACAAAACATTACTCTGAAAGCAATCTTTATTTCCCTTCCTCAGACAGGTGAGAGGTTACAGATTTCACAACTGATTATATTACGCAGACACGCACTTTGTGCAAACAAACACTGTAGGAAAATATTGGTTGGATCAGAAACATTTTATTGTAAATGTAGGAGTTACAAAAAACCCCACAAGTTATTTAAAAATAACTTAAGCATACTTGTAGACTGCAGCATCTGTCCTACTTAATTACTATCCATTCCCCAGCTATAAGCAAAAGCACTAACAGCTAGGATATTTCTCAATTTCTGAATTACCTTTTGAGATCCTGTAAGTAAAACTAAATGACACTTTGTAAGCTATTTCTTTCAACTTCCAAATATATTCTTTAAAAATACACAATCAAAAAGCAAAACCCAATAGCTACGAATTTCTCCTCAATGTGTGAAGAGCTAACACATTGTCTATAAAAGAAAAAATAAAGATTTTTGTGTAAGTCACATGCCAGTCAGCTATCTTTAGAAATTTAAGGTATTTTCATTAGAAGTTTTGTAAACATACATAAGCAAAAGCAATTAAGTATTTGATTTTCATGCCAACGCATTTAAAAATACGTCTACATTCTTTTCAGGCCATTTACTGTTAGTGTAAACATTCATGTTCTCACCACTTCCTCATCAAGAGAGTAAAAAAAAAAAAAAATTACTTAATCTTTTCTCACAGCCTACGTGAGAAAACCCACCTACAACAAATAGCAGGAACTAAATCCAAGCTGCAGGCTTCATCAATTACCAACTGCAGAAAACTTCTTCAGAAGTCACATCATTTTTGGAGACAGCAACACAAGGTTACTAGTGACAGGGTTGTTTTTGACAGCACTAACCCCTCAATCAGCAGAATAAGAGCAAAGGTAAAACTTCTGCAGACCCCACTGAGGGAAGAATTAAGCTACTGTAGAGGGGTGTTTTAAGCTGCACTTCTGATCTCATTTGAAAAAACAAAGATGTCACAAACTGGTAAAAATTAAGTAACAAATGTAAAATAGGATGGTTACAGGTTTTTGTGGGTGTTTTTTCTGTTTGTTTTTGTTTTTTAAAAAACTATTAGCAACTTTAGACAATACACAGAAAAAAGTTATTCATTTGCATATAACTGTCTTCGCCCTGATGCTTTAGCTATTTACAAGGACTAATATTCTTGAAAATTTTGCTTTAAAAAACAGAATTATCAATAATATTAGCCATAGCTCTCCTAAACAGTCAAAATTCCTTATAAATTTGTTAAATATTTAGGAACTATCAGCGTACGCAAAACTCACACTAGCAGTCCAAGTAACTATAAGGAACTGCATGCAAGCCAACCATTCTCACACGATGCATTTTGCAGAATCAGGTCTTCCATGAAGGACTGTTGGTAAAGCTTTCTCAGTTATGCAATGCATATATATTTTAATATAACACTTGGGAAATGTTTAGGCATTGCAAATATCCACACATTAATTTCTTCAAGGCCTGGTCTGCTTCATTCCATTTTACAGTGCCAATATTTTCTGCTGGGAGATAACGAGGTATTATACAGGAAAAGCAACCCAGAACCCTATCGCTAACTCTGCTGAATGGGTGGGAAGCGTACTGCCAAGAAGACAAGTCTCCAGAGTACAGAAATATCTGTAATCATAATTAAGCAATAAAGTGCTGGTAACATCTGTTTCTCCATATCCCCGCAGAGCTTATGTATAGCACTTGAAGTGATCTCAGTATACTGGTCAAAAGGGTTAATTATTCTACAATGGGAAGTAGAAAAAAAGCAACAGTGAGGGGAAAATGTCACCGAGGAAATGTATATTTCTGAGTCAATGGCCAGCAACTGAAGAACAGATTCACAGCAGGCTGCTAATGATGAGACAAAGATTAAAGCTAGACATGTCTTGATGGTAAGCCCATCAACTCAGCAATAATAATGCTGAGGTAGCACACACTGGAATGGATGGTGTAAACCAAAAAGGAGAAGGAAAAAAAATGAAGAGGATGGGGGGGGAGAGCTCTCACCTGATACATTTTCTTTCTACTAATTATTTTAAGTTCTGTGAGTTAACCATAAGCAGAATGTTCTTCTTTCTAACACTTTAGCAGATGAAGGAGGTTTTCTTTACTTAAAAACCATCTCTAAAAGATCTGTGTTTCAAAGCAGTGTGTAAAACTTAAGGGTTTTTAAAAGGGTCATGTTCACAGGGCCAGAAACATGCATTCAGTTATGACTGCTGAACCTATAAAAATGTGTCATTTTGAATTGCGAAGATGAAGTATAACACAGTGAGATCTGTTCAGTTTCCTAATGCCTTAAGAATATTTTGTTCGCTGTATAGTTATCACACACTCATTTCTGCAAGGCATGCTGCTTCTTGTACATGTCAGCTGAAACGACAGCAGCCCTATTCAAAGACAGATGATGTACCTCCTGCTGTGCTAGCAAACAGACACTCAACAAGACTTGACTTTCACTGCTAACAGGCATGGACATTGAACTTTGCAAATGAAGCCTCAGACTGAAAGAATGTGTCCAAAAAGCCCAGAGCTTCAGACTCCAAGTTGCAGTCTCTGCCTCTTAGCTTGATTGAAGCAGCTCTCTCAGTTGGCCTTATTCTTTAATTCAAATTGTGAATCAAGGAAAGATTTGAAATAGGACAAGACATAAGACCTGACTATTAACAGCCAAAAATGTAACGTTCTGGAAAACCAATACCGTTCTCATTAAACAGAAGAGGAATTTGATTCCCCCTTAAGAAGGGGACACAAATTTGCTTTACATTTTCAACGTAATGCTATCATATTGCATAAGAGCTTTTTTCGTGTAGACTTTGGAATAAGTGAAATAAATTTGTGTGTTGAATTTGATTCCTTTATAGTAACATAGTTTTCTAGTCAATTTCTCTAAATGATGACCCGGGAGGCAAGCAGGGAAACAGAACTGGAAGGACGGCAATGACTGTACACTTCTACCTACCACTACTTCAGCTACCTGGA
The DNA here is from genome assembly GCF_009769625.2 of Cygnus olor. Lineage (NCBI taxonomy): Eukaryota > Metazoa > Chordata > Aves > Anseriformes > Anatidae > Cygnus > Cygnus olor. The sequence goes on from NC_049191.1 coordinate 3,675,033, forward strand.
GGCTGACAGGGCATTCTTAAAAAACAAAACCACCCCCACCACCAACAATAACAAAAAACACACCAAAAAGCCACCTACAATCATACCCACAACGCCAGAGCAAGTGAGATCATGGAAGCAACTCTCATCCTCTGGCTACAAATCTACACGTGCTTTGCGTGGTCACTATCCTGCACCGCCCCAGCCCCGCTGACAGTTACACAAGAGGAGGGCAGGTACAGGAAGGAAGAGCTCAGGGCATGTGAGAAGACCTGGCGATAACCAGCTGAGCTTACAGTACATAAACATATAAGAAACACAAATTAAAACTATTTACTCATATAATGACTTGCTAGAAACATACTTTAACCATAGTTATTCTTGGGTCTAAGTCTTTTCCTGTAAGATTCAAACAAAAATGAACATCCACACATGCTGCCAAGTCAGGCTTCTTAAAATTAAGGATTCTGGAAAAGAGCACAGTAGCCCCTGGGTTCTTTCACACAAACAATAAAAAACAGCTGATATAAAAGCTTATACAAATCTTCTTTTAGACTTAACAGAAGCACACCTTACAAAAAAAAGCTGCATAAAACGACAAGCAACACATGATGATATGTGTTTTTATAAACGATGCAACATTTAAAAAACAACAGAGACAAACGTATTTTCTTTCATTTTTCTTTTCCTTGACAACCTGATTGGCCTGCCTTCCTCTGACATATCATTAGGAAGTACAACGCGTTTACTGACTGAGGTATTACAAAACTAATACAAATGAAGAAAACAGAAATAAAGCTGAGGTTTTTTCCATTTGCTATTAAAAATACTTGGCTTACTGGAATGCAGCCATTAGGATCACGTTCAATATTGCAAAATGAAGTTATTTTACAGTCTCAGTTAGTATCCATTTATTGTTTGACTGTATGGGATTGCTAAGAACAGAATGTGCTTTAAAGGTGATCCAGGTGAGATTCATTTGTTTCTAAATTTTAGGATTAAAGGATTAATTTAGGTGACTCCAAAAAACTACATAAACAAAGGACAGTTCTTACTTAACATACCATGGTACAGTCATAATCATGTGCATCTGTGGGGTAAAAAAGGCCTCTGCCATTCTCCAGATCAGTCTACCTTCTAACTGTATCTCCACGATTAATCACAAAGCCTCTTCTTTCTCTTGCAGAAAGAGAATAAAATCTCCTGCAACAAAACAGGCAGGCAACAATAAATACCCTTTTTCCACATCATTTTTTCTAAGATTTACAGGCCTCCAAGTCTGAAGACCAAGCTGCAGTTTCAAACAAACCGAGGGAAGTTTGCCCCATCCTTACACGAGGATATAAACTGTTATGCAGAGTTAGAAATTCACTCTGTTCCTGTGTTCTGGTGCTACTAACAAAAAGGTAACGATTTAGTATTGCCCTCCACTTTTCCTTCCTTGGGGCTCCTGTAGTACAAGTGCTTGACACCAACAGACTTATTCTTTGAGCAGTTTAAGTCTGAAACTATGATACTGTAGTTTGCATAGACATCCTATTTGATAACTTTGGCAACAAGAAACAAAGCATAAAACGTCACAAATATCAGCTGAAATCTTCCTTATAATGCAGTATTATCATGCCCACATCTATTTCAAATGCAAATGCAAACTCAGAAAAGCAAGTCCAACAGTAATCACGTTTAGACAAAAAAATAAATGGGTAATTTAATATTAAAGTGAAAACTTAAGCCAAACATTTAGGCTAAAGAAGGGAAAAGAAATGATCAATTACCAAAAAAGAACAGCTTGAAAATTATTTACCTTCTGAAGATGTGCCTGCTTAACATTCTGAAGACTTCACATTACTGCGTTCCTCTAAAACGTATGTATTTGACTGAACCAGACATACACACAGGTTTTAGATTTAGCTCGAAGCAGAAGAACAGCAAAACAACTAGAAAATGCTTTGGGCTACAGAAACAGTACACAAGTAAACACTTCCTGTATGCTGGGAATATGTGGAATTAGGGAAGAGATAAAACGAACACGTTGGACACTAACCCCCAATCACAGCTAATCCTCCATTTGTAACTACTGCCTTCCTATTGCCACAGGTCAGAAAATGAAAAATCTACATGTACGTATCTACGTGATTTTCAAAGTTAGGGATAGATCTCACCTGTTAAGGTTAATAGGAGAAAAACATGAACAAAATTTTTCAAAATACTTCCAGAAGCAGATAAGTTATAGAAGTTCAGTGAATTATTCAATTTGGCCTTTAATTCATTTGCATTTTAACTATAAAAGCAGCTTCATTAGCTTTCTGTTGTGGGAGACTAAATACATGTCTTTGTATAACAGAATACTTCCATAACTATGCGGAACAGTCAGAAAGTTCCATTCCATGAAACTCTTTAATTTATACACACTGAATTCAAAAGTCATTTTAGCTTGGCATCTTTGGGAAACTTAATTCAAAACCAAGTCAAATTAAGCTGCAATTTGAAGTACTAACATTTGTGTCCCCCCCAGAAAGCTTACTCTTCCTTTTCAAGTGTCATCTGCATGCCAAACATGAATTTTCTAACCTTCAGCTTTAAAGAACCACACTCTAAAGAGTGTTAGTCAAGGCTACAGTGCATTTTGTGAAGAACAATCAGAACTGGAGGAATTAGAGAGAGAATACTTTTTAAGAGGGAAATTATGACCAAAAAAATCAGGTATAAACAGCTTTCCTTGTTATAAACATTATTTAACTGTACTGTTAATGTATTATAATAATTATATTAATATTTATACCTCCATTTATAAATTTAAGACTATTCTATAATACAATTTGAAGATGCTTATCTCTAAAGCATCCTAATACCTACTAACCATGAGCACAGTGGTCCTGGAACCATTCACCTCTTAAACTTCACCATGTGGTGGCTCTTCTATATGGAACTGCTTCGCCAAACCCAGTACTTACTTTTAGCACACTTCTGTATTTCCTACTTGCCTGACAGGAGAATCGGCGGAGATTTTAGCACTGGGATACAGCAAGAGAGTAGCAACAGGAAGGTGGAAGCTAAACAGGCCTCTCTACAAACAAGTTTTCCATTCTGACTGGATCCAGCTAACTTTCGTCAGCTATCACAACATGCAACCTATTCATGAGGATTAGCTAATAGCTTAAAACAACACCAAAATTAAAAAAAAGTTAAAAAACAAGCAAACTCGAAATTAAGCATTGTATCTATCCTTACAGACCAAAAGAAAGGTTATCATGAAAAAAAGCAAAAGAGAAGCATTTCCCAGTGTTTTGTTTTACTTTTGTTAGCCATTTATCTAGTCAGTCAATCCAAATTACGTAGCTAAAGAAAAATAGGGAGAAGGGTTCAAAACAAGAAAGAACATGGGAACAAAATTCAATGTAGATCTCCTCTAACTAGTACACGGTATTTGACTAACAAAACAAGACCTCACCTTAGAGCTTCACAAAGCAGTGCAAAAATAGCATCCTCCAAGTACAAGTGATACACACTGTGAAGAACAGAATGCCATTGGAGGATCTGGGGGAATTTGTTGAAGTAACGACTCTATTCTTTTCTGTGGTCCCAACTGCCAGAAGGAAGAAAGTCAGTAATTACTAAGGAGCACAGGGTTCCTTTTTAAAAGGGTGGTAGAGTACGACCTGCTTCCCACTAAATGGAAACGGCTTGATATCCGGTGTTGTACAATAGGAATTTCATATATGGGTTGGTAAAACTTAGTCTGCTAATGTAACTAAAAAACCAACAACGCATTCTGAAAAACGGAACTCCTAGATTTTCCCAACTACTGACGGCTGGTAGCATTACGCTTGGGAATGAGACCTACTGAAGTTTAATGCTGTTTGCACTTATTTTCATAGAACAAGTAAGCTATAATTAGGTAAAGTGATGAAACGTATTCTAAGCATGCTACAATACCTTTTCTTATGCTTCTCTCTTACAGAATTCAGAATAAATTTGGTTTGACTATTAAGTATGATTTTACATTACAAATTACAGTTATTAGTTTACTGCATGTGTTAAAGTCTAGGAACTACAGCTTACAATCTCAGTAAAAATCTTCTTTATTTCTACTGTAATATTGCACATAAGAAGGGATAATGGCACACGACTTAAGTTAAATCGCAAATACCTTCTAAATATTTTTTGAAAATATTCAAAATGTAAAATTTTGTTACATGAACATTCAAAATATCAATATACAGAGGAAGTAATGCAAGACTTCTTTGCCAACAGACAGACAGATTAATTAGCTACAGCTATGTCAGTATGGCAGTGCCTAGTACTTAATTCAGCTAGAGCTAGGTGAAGTCATCTCACTGTATGGATTTCTACCACTGAAAAAACCCGTGGTTAAGAAAACGGCTAGCGAGTAATGTATTTAAAACCACACCTGACATGATAAATGAAAGAGAATAAATGTATACAGCTAGTGAGACTTCTAGGGAACAGGGGGAGACTTCAACACTTTTGCTGACAGTGACTTTACTGTCAGTGGCCTGTCTCTCTCGGAGGCAGCTGTCAATCACAGAGCAGCTTTCTCTCCCAGAGGAGTTCATTGTGCCTGCAGACAGTTGTGGAATAACTGCTCCTAGGCGTCAGAGCGGCAGATGGAGTGTATCTGTCAATCATTGTCACTAATTATTAACTTCTGTCACTCAGAGCAAGGCAACATATCTCTGCCTGATCCTCTGTGATTTGATCTGCTACGCCACCTCAGAGACAGACAGTTCAACCTTTCATTATGTGTCACACACACAGCGCTCTGCTGGGTCAGCCCTCGTGACTCAGTGTTCCAGCAGAATTCTATTTTAGCCACATAGCATTGCAGAGAGGAGCTGGCACGAAGGACACGCTCTGTGTTCAAATGCAGTGGTCACTCGTTTTCTGTAAGCATTTTGGAGCTTGAAAACACGGAAAAACCTGTCTGCTAGGTTTTAAGCAAGGGGAAGGGAAAGAATCTAAATACATGCAAAGTAACTTTGCACATGATAAGCTGCCCCTTGTAAGTTACTAAAATGTTAATTATCTCAAAAAAAATAATTCTGAAGAGAGGCAATTTCTTTTAATGGCAATTATTTACAACCGTTCATGAGGTTAAGGGGAGCAGACGAGACACGAAGCACCATCCCATGCTTTTGCATAGGCCAGAAAAATGACTAGAAATTATCATCAGTGATTTCTGATTATCTTATGCTTGCCTGGATTTTCTATCTTGGATTTATGAGTACGGTTATTAAAATTCCATGCAACAACATTGGCTGTGCTCACTAAAGAGAAGAATCAACAGCTGAAACATACTGCTAAAGAAAAAGCGTATATATTCTCCATCTCTTTACATTTTCAAATAAACAACTGATATCCCTATATTGATATCCCTAGAAAGCCCACTTAGCCAAACCCAAAGCAGTATCCCAAGGTTGATCAAGAGCATTTATTATACAGTCTATGATATTAAAAAAAAATCATAATGCCTTCAGTACTTAAAATTGTGTAAATCCAAAAGGCCCCAGACGCTTTATATAAAGCCAGAAAATTATCCTCTGCTCTGGGAAAAGTCTTACACACAGACCTATTTAAACAAATACACACCTCTGCAGGCTTAAGTCCTCTCTCCCCATCCTTTTTGGGATTGGCAAAGTTATGAATGATGGAATTTGTTCAGGCATAGAAAGTGCTGTGGATTTTTGACTACTACAACTATATTCTAGTACATTCTATTCTGCTATACTCTAACACAACCAGATGCAAAAGAGTGGATATAGAAAAGGGATTAGAGCCACAGTTACAGAACAGGAAAACCATAGAATGGTTTTTAGTTGGAAGGGACCTTGAAGATCCAACCCCGCTGCCCAAATCCCATCCAGCCTGGCCTTGAACACCTCAAGGGATGGGGCATCTCCAGCTTCTCTGGGCAGCCTGTGCCAGCGTAATCACCCTTAGAGTAAAGAATTTCCTCCTGATGGCTAATCTACATCCCCTCTTTTAGTTTAAAGCTGTTACCTTGTCCTATCGCTGCACTCCCTGATAGTGTCCCTCTCCATCCTTCCTGGATGCAGGCCCCCTTTAGGCACTGGCAGGCTGCTGTAGGGTCTCCCTGGAGCCTTGTCCTCTCTAGGCCACCCTCAGCTCTCTCAACCTGTCTTCAGTGGAGAAGGGCTCCAGCCTCTGAGCATCCTTGTGGTCTCCCCTGGCCTCACTCTAACAAGACCTTGGGAGAACATCACCGCTGAGAAGGATCCAGGGAAGCACTCCAATCTGAGCTTCCACTGGGATGCTGTGGAAAAATGAATGAAAGCACCATCTGGATGAATGTAGGTATAGAGAAGACAAGGGGAAATTACCCCAGTACTGCAGTTTGAACTCATCAACCTAAGTGTATTACCGGTTTTAACGGTGTTCCTGTTTAAAAGGAACAACAGAGACTTACAGACAGAACCTCACCATTACAAGAGTCTCGCAGAACTCAGCCTCTTAAACAAGAAATACTAACAACTAACTTCATCATCCGGTATACAGATCTCCAGCGAAAGAGAATGTCAAATACCATGCACGCTTTTGAATACCAGTCTGAAAAGAGCTAAATACATACAAATTAGACAATGAGTTTAAAAAAAAACACACTAAACCACCACTTTTTAATAGCAGAGACAATCCGGTTAAAATAGTGCATTGTCCACAGCTTCTCAATACCTTCAACCATCTTTCTCTCCAGGAAACCAAATATTGCTCAGAACATTGTGTTTCAGAAGTTAATGCATTCGAGAAGGAATTAACAGTTCACACACAGTATTAGGTTGTCCCATTTCCATTATTCTCAATTTTTCCGTTTCCTAAAATGTTATTAAATTTTAATATTTTTTTTTTTTTTTTTTTTTAAGTAGTTCAGATTTGGTAAGATTCTGCTCTGACCTTAAAATCTATTAGCTTTTATCCAATACCACTTAGCCTGACTGTAAAGCCTCAATAGCAAGTTACAGCATTTTATTTCCTTTGCTTCATTTCCAAGAAAAAAGCAATCGATAAAGTTCAAATCCTAAAAACTCATGCTAGACTTGAAGATTCATGATGAAATGTGTCATTATACACTTACAAGTTTAAACAGGAAATTATTCATTTATCATCTTCCTCTCTGAATACTGGAAGACTTTTTGATGCTGAAGGACAGAGATCCCAACCAGCCACAAGTTCAGTACTCCCCCACGCCCCCCCTCCCAAAAAAAAAACGTTTTTTTAATAAAAAAGTGACATTTTTCCCTAAAAAAGGATCTATTCAAGATCCTTAGTCACTCTCAGAATACTTCTGACTCAAACCTAAAGCAAATTTCAAATTGACCAAAAAAAGAAATAAAAGAACTAAAAGGAAAACAGCCCAAAAGGGAAACTGTTACTGGAAATTGCATAGCAAATTGATACTCCAAATCTTGGAAAAATTTTATTTGTTTCCTCAGCTCTCACACATGCCCATTTAAATGAAAATGCATTTCTATGCCTCTTGTTATTAAGATTTTTGTTAGTGTACAGCTTTTAATGGAAAACAGGAAGAAAAAGAGACCATTTGTATGTCCTCTGACCATTTGTTGTCATTACAGCTCAGAGTACATTTAATTTCCTTTCATAACTTTCGACAACAAGAATCACTAACAGTATATTAGTGCAAGAAACTTTTATAAAATATTACAATCAAATCAATTGCATTAACACATTTGAACCCTTAAGTTGAACATAGTGGAAAACACAATATCTTTATTATATCAGCTGTCTGGTCATATACATCATCTATAACTAAAACCAAAAGTGTTGAGAGTCCTATTTATCCAGAGTTAGCAAAAGGAATTATCTGACAGTTCAAAATGAAAAACCACTAATAAGCATTAGAGTGTATTGAAAAGTTTAAACAATGCGATTAAGGAAACTTTTGCAATAATAAGGAATGTATGTGATTCTATTTTACCTTGCTAACAAAATTCCTCTGGGACTTCTTATTCTGTTAGACAATAACTAAACTGGAATATTATGAAACAATTCTCACATTCTACCTGTATTCAGAATATATTTAAAATTAAGAGATAGTGTTCTCTCAACATACTGCACTTCACTAAAATGTTCGTATTTTCAACTAAATTATTTGCCTAAAGCAATAAACAAAAGGAAAGTCAAAAGGCTCTCACTGGTGCTTTAGCCATTTAGAGCTCTGAAGGATGCACTTTACAGACTTTTAAGCCATCTTTTTTGAAGTTTATTTTTAAGAAGTGAAACAAGGAATTCTTTAGAAAGAGACTGCTGAGGGGAAAATTGAGTGAGGGGATACTGTGAAGAGGAGACAGAAAATTGTATGTTTACCATAACTCCTGCTATAAAAGCCAGTAATAAAGAAAGGCGTCCAATGAACTGCTTCAGGTAACAAATACCATTGAAAAGCAAAACTGAGAACCAACTTAAACAGAAAAGCTCAACAAATTTAGGAGGGAAGATGGAAGGGGCAGATACCTGCCCTCATAATCCGTATCATAATAGCCCGTCACACAGAACTCCTATACTGTTCTCACTTACTGACAGAAAATGAAATAAAATGAATCAAGATCCATCTTGGAATTATGTGCAGATAAGAAAGCACAAAATCTGTCACGTATTATTTGTTGTGGTCAGTAGTATCAGACCCTATTGAATAACTGAAACGTTATCGATATACAAAAATTAGACCAGGTAATTGTCACCACACTGCAAGGTCTTGCAGCAACCCCAGATCATTTCCCTAAAAACCAGGACACTTGATGAATACTGTATTCCCAAGTTCCACAGAATATAGTTTCTTTGTATTTCCATTAAACCCACATTTTAAACTGTATCGACATTCCTTAGCTGATTTTCTTTGTAGCACTATTTTCAAGTATTCAAGTCCTAAATAAAATGTACCAAAAGTGCTTTTACCTGGAGCTGCCAACTTGGCATTTGCATTGTACAAACAGCAACTTACCTGCATCTGAACAGAGACAACTACTTCCTATGTTTCAAACTGCAATCCTGGAATTTAAAGTTTTTCATGCATTTCCTCAGTACACGTACTGCAATCTGCAAATCATCTGCACATATTCTGGTCACACAGCTTGCAACTTACTATTCACTAGTCAGTAAACCCAGACACTAATACTTTCCGTCTGAGTGTAAGGCCCTAGGTAAGTTAACATTTCCAAAGCACGATGAAATTTTCAAACAGGTCAAAGTACACACAGACACAAATAATATTTGCAAACCTCCAAAACATTAAAATTATTAGCTGGTACTATTTTAAAAATTTAAGTTTCCGACTTGTATGCATCTGAAATAGCACATGCAGTAGTCCATTTGCTTCCATAGCTGCTGCGTAACAACACAGATTCATAAAATGCATCCAAATCTAGGTCTTTGTTTTGCTCAGATTTTAAACTATATTTAAACCCAGCCACAAGGAGGTCAAAGTCATAGTTAAGTATAACTGCTGCTTATGTCAAGTATATTGTCACACGAACATATGAGGGCGTACGCTTACTCATTTCAAATAAAAGAGACAGAGTAAAATATCTGATGCCCTCCTTTACCCTATCTCTGCTTTAATCACATCTCAACCCATACTGTCTTTCTTCAAACCATTCCTGGATTCATTACTTTTCAAATGTAATCTATGGGAGAAATGAGATGACAAAAGCATGTGTCATGACTACTTGGTTTAGAAAACAGTTTTCCAAATCTTGACAGTTCATGTTTCCAAGCAAGACAAATAAAAATCCCAAGAATTCATAACTGTTGTTCCTAACATTGCTGTGCGTATGCATAAGTTTTATTGGTTAGGTCATGCAAATAGGCATAAAGAACCTCATGCTCTTTTCTTAGATTCTCAGAAAAGGAACTGAAAAACTCAGGGTAAGCACTGAGCAGTAAGTTCACACGTGGGACCTATCATTTTCATTCTCAAATGCTCTATTCAGTTGCTAGTCAACTTTGAGGGGCATCTGAATTCTCTAAGTTTCCACGAGGCAAATTTCTAAGGCACTTTAATTTCTGCCTCTGGACACAGAGCCATCTAAACCTTAACAGCTGGCACTTCAGCTCTGCTGGACTTCAATGAACAGCAGCCTTCTGCCCATTTCCCCTGCAACAGCTACGCTTGTAGATAGTCGCTAGAGCAGTGGTCTCCAAGGGGAGTGCAAGACAGTCACCAGGGTGCAAGAAGAACACATATTTATACCATTAATACATAAAATAAAATTTTAAAAAAATCATTTTGCTTTTTAATTTCTATTTTTGCCTAGACTTCATAATGCACCTCGTATTTTAGTGCAGTAGTACATGCATATAATTCATAGACAAACATATTGGGGGGTGCTCAATTTTCTTTTCACTGATAGGTGTGCGCCATGAAAGAAGTTTGGAGACCAGTGCACTAGAGCAAACTGCAAACTACCAAACTGCATCTCTCAAGATGGTGAAGTGGCAGACGCAGTCCTGCCTTACAAGTAATGGTAAAAAGTTTAGCAATGAGAGCCCCAGCATGAGAGGCAGTACACTCAAATTTAAGTACGTTCTGTCTGTCTACTAGGAGCAGGGCTTTAAACTCCAACCTCCACGTTCTCGGGAGCCTGTTTTACACCCTGATGGACTATTATAGAAATGAACCTCCTCCCTGCTGGATTCTGTATGGAGGAAAAAAAAGTAATCTGTCCCGGTGATGTCCAGAGGTCAGGTATCAGAATCATTAACAAGAAGAAATCCTAAGCCCATTGTTTATCTTAAGACCATTTTTTCATGACTGAAAGCAGCGTATTATGTTGTACAGTAAACACAAGACATGGGCACTAAGATGCTGAAATAACAGCCTACTGTGCAACCCAGCAGGTTGGGTTTTGGTTTTCTACAGGCTCTGGCTTCTCTTTTCTGGAGGCCTCTGCTTACATTTAACCTCAAATTTTGCACTCTTTATAAACAGCTATACGGCTAAGAACCCACAAGACAGTTAAGAACAAAGAAATTTGAATTCTACTCAATTCAACAGGCTTTTAGATACTCTGCTAAAGAATCTGCAATGTTACGAGGTGACCAAAGAAGAACACCTTTATCATTACAAAAGAGGAGTTATGAGGCAGTTACATTAAGCAAAGATGCTGAACCGATCAGGAATAGAAAATGAGCAAAAGGTACCAAATTTTTAGTAACAGGCTAACATAATAATTCCTGTGCTGTCACTCTAATGATGGAGAGCAGCACTAGAAGAATAGCCTTTCTAGTAATGTCTTTCCTAGGCTAATAGGAAAACATTCTCCTAAAAAAGGAACATCCTGCCCTGTCCAAATCAGAGAAATATTTACAAAACAAGATGTCAGAGTCACAGCAGTTCCATAAGGACATTTTCTTATTCCCCTGAGAAATGAGGCTGGTAATAATGATGATAATTTTTATTATCATAACAACAACATTTCATACCGAATAAGCTGGAATGTTTTGTGCCCTCACGGAAATGCACCAAACCTGATAGTCTTAATGTTTGACTCTGAATACGTCTGTCATGAAACAAGCGCGAGCCTTCAGCAGCCGTGGCTGCCTGATTAGTCTCACAGTCACTCCAACGAGCTATCAGCTTCTCAGCGTGAAGTTCTACTGCATCACTGCTCCAAGCCTTTAGGCAAAGGATTCTAATAATGAGTCACAGTGCCGTGACTGAGGCCACACTTCTGCTCTGGTGAGCTGCTTGCTGAGAGGGACTGCATGCTCCCTCATTATCATTTTATAGGTTTTTTCTTTCCCTTTTTTTTTTTTTTTTATATGTTCTTTTGTATTCCTTTTCCTTCCTCCAAATGCTTGGTGCGTTTCAGTCAGAGTGCTTAGTGCTGCCACCAGGGCAGAAGCCATATGCTCACATTTAATAACCTTATGGTATGAGGTAGTCATAAAATTTATGATAAGGCAGAGTATTATGTAGAAGAATCAGATATGGTAAGATACAGTCTTATATCAAATCCTAATAAAGAGCCATAGTCATCTGCATTCCAACCAACAGAGGTTGCAGGGGAAAATACCTTACACATTTCTTTTTCATTTATGATCCTACACAGAATTAATAAGAAGAAAAAGAAGAACAAAAATGGTGACTCACTTATTAAGTTCCATCCTACCCAGCTAAGATTTTTTTATCCCTCCTATCTATATTCTCATGCACCACTGGAAGGCCAGTTCTGGGAAGGTGATGAATGTTACTGAAACCAAGAAGCAGTCGCATCAGTTACATCTTAAACATGCACACAGAGCAGTACTAATTTGCCAGCTACTAATCACCCAGCAGCACCCAATTCACAAACATACTGAACAAACTTGCTGCCAGACTTGCATTTTTTCATGCTGTTATGCCACTCCAACAGAATGCCCCAGCGTCTTGAGACATATGCAGATAACATGCAATGTCATGTACGTGTTACTACTACTACTCTTTCTCGTTCATCCTTTGTGTAGCTACAAATCTTTTGCTAGTAAACTTTATTATTATTTTTCTGGAGAAAAAACATGATACATGATAATAAAAACAAAAGATTTAGAATACGCACATACAGTTCTCCTAAGCTGAATCTCCAAAAGATACAGAGAAACACAGAAGTGATTCCTGAGCAGATGGAAGATGGTTAGTGTGATGATGTCAGGATTATGTCAGGAAAAGTTGAAGCTGTTTAGAGATTATCCATCTGTATGTGTAAAACTAGACAAACAATCCTCTACAGAGCTAGTTACTTATATACCTTATTAATACAATAGCAGATACTAAAAAAAAAAACACTCGAGTGTGAGTAAAAGATAGGAAATTTTGTGACAAATTTTATAAAATGAATTACACACAGTAGGTTCTGTACAGGAATAAACCTGAAACTCAAACTGGCTGACTGCGAAGACCCCATAAAGGCACATCTGCTCTGATCCATTACAGAGACGGCTGCATCCTTGCAAAGTATACCTGCCACTAATCTGGAAATAATTAAATAAAGCAAGAGAAAGTCTGCTAATTCACCTCCAGCTTTAACTTTATAAAAAATGTGAAAGCGAAGTTTGCAGCACTGTACAAGTAGAATAATATACAGTATCTTCCTTTGATCATTCTCAAAAAAATACTTAACTCCCTTACAAGAATGGCAAATGATACAAGTCTTCGGTTCACATTTTTGTTGGCTTGCAGGCTTAGCAGAAAAAAAATAAAGGAGGGCGCACATTAGAACTTGCATAGTTTCTTACGCAGACCCTATCAGCACTGCTATTGGAAAGAGTAAGAAATGAGAAAGGAAAGAGTTAAAAATAAAAAAGATGATAAGAATAAAAAAGCAGTGATCTTAAAAGAGCAGTATTTTTATGTAATCGGAGAAGAACAGCACTATGGAAACACTGAATATGACAGCACAACCTTATATCTACTATAATTTTACATGATTGGAAACCTCAAGTGTTCCAATCATGCCTCTTTCCTTGGGATATAGCTACCTTCAAATCAATCAAGCTTACTTAAGCTGACTTAACTGCCTAGTTCATATGGATCTTAGCATGTTCCGAACACCTGAATATTTCTCCAGTTCTCTAGCATGTACCACAACTCCATTCTGCTGTCACAATGTCAGCAGCATCCAAGTGAACTGAAGATTGCTCGGGTGTATTCACATAAACTGCAGTCACACAAGCCATTAAACCGTAGATAACCTGTACCCATGGTACTTCCCTTTTTTCTTCACTTAGATGGCAAACATCATTTCACACTAGCAGCATATGGCAGCAGGCTGAAGGGAGCAAGCTTCACAGACAGAAAACGTAAGAAAACAAAATTAAATGCGTGAGGGGAGAAAAATTTGAAACAACAAGGACATTCACAATTTCTGAGCCTGTGAAAAAGTCAATCAATGCTCACCTGTGTGTCTATCCTAGACTGGTGTTAAGAGATTTTCAGTATATCTCACATTATGCACATAGTATTAAAAAGAAGAAATAAAGAAAACACGATTCACTTGATAAGCTTTCCACCCCACATCTGTGAGAGCATGTTGGTCTGCAAGGTCCAAAGCTGGACCATAAAATTCAGAGCTTTGTTTGAATTCACCTTGTCTTTATAATATTTTCAATTAAGTCTGAGAAAAGGATATGCTTGTATTTGGCACTGACATTTTCAACAAGTATTATTAAAAAAGACACTATAAGGAAAATAGAATGCAATACAAGAAAAAAATTAATCAACTTTTGACTGAAAGACTCTAACACAGACATTCAAGTGAAAATCACCTTTCTGTTGACTTGAAAAAACATCTTCCAAACAAGAAAACTCCCCCCTCAACAAATTTTCCATTTTTTACTTCTGATAATTTCACTGTAAAAATAAATTACTCCTAAAGTAATCAATAAATTCCTCCTCTCTTCAAACATGACCGCTTTCACAGTCACTACTTCTGATGACGTATCCTTCTCATACAAAGAAGGATGTTGCATCAATAAACCCTAATCCTTCTATCATTCCTCAATTTTTCTGACTTTTTATAACAAACAGTTCAGATGGCCTAGCACCATGCAATTCTGAAAGTCCAAACAACTTCAGGCTTCAAAGCTTTTGAAAAATGTTGCCAAGCCATCTACTTAGCTGGAAATACATAGAATTTCAAGACTGCCTAATTTAAATAAATGCACATAACGCAATAAAGTGAAATGTAAACTTCTTGTCTACATTCTTAACACCAGAAGGTGGGTGGGGGGGTGTTTTTAGTGTTTTTGTCTGTTTGTTTTTCATTAAGTGAACTGACCATTTATCCTCATCCTACTATTTGAGAAGCTGTGCGGCCTAATTGCACTGGATTTCTCTTATATTTAACTTTTGACCCTAGGAGAGTTCTGCAGCACAATTCTCTGTAAAATTGTAGTTAACTTATTCAATAATAAATTCATGTATTCTTTAAGACTGATGTGCTATGAGCCATTACAGTCTAAGCTAAGTTGACAGACTCTATTAAAGCGCAGTACTGTCATGGAAATTGTGATCTTAACACAAGTGCATGTGACGGATACCAATTACTTTGCTCTTTTCCATAAAAAGTCTGCATGACATGGGAGTTATTATGAATGACTGATAAGATCACTGAATGCTTTACATCATGATTTTCAAACATGATTCATCCTTAATCATGGAGTAAGCATAACTGCTTATCTATAACATTATGACCTGCTGTAAGCAGTAGAAGCAGATTAAGCTAGTCACCTCCTAACCAAAGTTACTATCCCAATGTGTTAATTACCATCACTTATGGAAACCAGCACCTTTCTTCATGACAGAAGGATGCTTAATAATCTTAACATTTGCCCTTCAGAAGCATCAACTTATTAGACAAGAGATTCTTTTCCAGAAAGCAATTATTTTAATCAATGCTAAATCATATAAGTCATCATCTCTTAACGACTGTCTTTAAAAGCAATTAACTACACAGTTGTTTCTAAACACCGTAAGATCGGTGCTGCAGTCAAAAGGAGGGCACTGCTTGTTCAGTATGCCACTTAATGAGAAAACACTGGTTTCAGTAATTCAGAAAGGGAAAAAATGATATAATGAATGATATAATGAAACAAAGGGAACACTGCAAAAATGAAACTGCTTAATCACAATTCAGAAAACAGTAGAGTAGATCCTTCTACCTCTCTGTACTTAAATAGATCAAATACCAAGGTCATGTTCTACGTGGATTTACTTGTGAATAAAAATAAGTGCCAGCTGATCAACAAACACTTGACTTGCTCTTTCCAGTGCTAAGCAGTTTTATCTCACCATACAAATGAAGTAAACAAAGAAAAAAACTTTTAGTTTTCCTACGTATAAACTGAAAGCCTCAGAAAGTTTTTACTCTACACTGCTGATTGATGATTTCTTAAGATTTGGTTTTCTTAAGCAATTATTTAGTATCAAGTGTATGAATTACAAGAAGTTGTAGTGACAAATCTGGTTAAAAGCCGGACTTGTTAGTAACGATTTGGGTATTCAAAAATGCACCGGAATAAGAACGCACAAGGTCAGCCATTTTACACATCCCACAAAGTTGGATTCAGGGAGTCACTGTTTAGAATCTCAGCCATAAGCATCACATATAACTGTAAGAGCAACCCTACGCATGCTTCAAAATGCAAATACCAAAAAAAATCACATTTTTTACCAAATTAAATAAATTAAAGAATTATGTAATAAATCAGAGCACTAGCTGTGGCATAGCACTTAACTACAAATACTGTCCTCCTAAAACAAAGTGTCATGAGCAGTCATTAATATTCAGGAAACTCTTATGTTGTAAAAATGATTAAAATAGCCAAAATGAACATATGATTAGTTTTTTATTGGGGGGGGGTATTTTTTTAAACATCAATGCTCATAAAATAAGCAGATTTTTGCATTGTGACTCTCCTCATATAAAGTGTCTGAAAGAGTTATTCATCTTTGTGAATTAATTCACAACAGTCCACTTAAAGATAATCCTCTACACATGTTTCTTCTGAAGACTTACTTCATCTAAATAGAAGTTTTCAAGTGAAGCCAGAAGACTTTTGAAAAGAAAAAAAAATAAGACAGTTGTGATAAATTACAAATGCTGCAAGAACACTCCCTCAGTATCTTTAGCCCACACCCACTTCTGGCTACAGTCAAAAGGTTTTTCAAGAGGTTTTTAAACTAAGCAAAATTCTTATACAATTAAGTAGAGGGAAAAATACTACTACTGCTGTGGCCACAAGGGAATTTTTCTTCCCACGATAAATTACCAGTTTTTTGATTTCATGAAAAATGTACTAGACAATATTTTCAGTGCTTCCCGACAAGTTAGTACTTATTCTCCTCGAGCACAGCAGCAGAAGACATCACCTCACACTTGTTCACAGCAGGTTTTCAGTCATATAGTCCTCCCTACCCGACATTTTTGCTCATAAACACGTTGCGAATATGTAAACATTTAAAAACTGTGACGATTTAAAAACTTTCTCTTACAGCTCTGCTAGACTCTTTGGGTAACGCGTTCTTTGTAAGAGAACAAGACAGCCATCTAGAGGGCAAAAAAGGCAGATCCTTAAATCACAAGGGAACACCGAACAATCAATTCACTGCAAACGCCAGGTAGTTCATTTTTACTTGGTATTTCACCCTGACTTCCAGAATAATCCAGAAACCAAAAAGTGACAATTTTCTCCTTTAGGATGACAATTTCTACAGAAAGCACAGATTTTTATAAAAGCAGACTGTTTGCTACTATGCAACACAATTCTAAAAAATCAGTATCACAGATATGTAATTAGGGACGAAGATGTCACTGCTACCTAGCTCCTTAACTCCATTACGGTATTCAGCATTTCCTTCTTCAGTACTGGCTCTGGCGCAGAGCAGAATGCAACACAAAGCAGCAGCTAAACCAGCAGTGAGCTTTCTTGCTCCACGATCACAAAAAAGCATTTATGGCCATAATGCTTTAAGCATTACTGACAAATTGTACAAACTATCACAGTAAGTCATAGGAGTGGGGAGTTCCAAGTTGAAGTAGAAGTAGGGTTTTTGGTGGGTTTTTTGGTATATTAGAGAAATAGATATATTCGGAGATTACAGTCCCCTGTGAAAGGATTCCGGGTAATTCTTACTGTTTGCTCAGATCAATTCCTGACACTGGTAAAGTTTAATGCAGTTCTGTTAGCACAGCTAATCTGGAACAGGTATTACAAATGAAAAAATGCATAGAAAAACAGAATTATTATTTGAAAAAAAGTAGAGAAAAATCTTTCCAGAGTTCTGATTTGGATCTAGAGATCAGGGTGGAGAAAGGTGTGTGGTGAAATAATCAGCACTGCTCTTGGCTCTCTCCAGACCAGTCCCTCCCTTCCCTTTTTTTTGGTCTCATTTTCTATGCTACCAGAGATCTAATTGTTCAGAACACTGCATGTCCGCTGTGACTACTGCAGGCTGTCTTTTAAGCCTATTGCAGGTACCTGCTGTATTTTTCAGTGCACAGGGACCAATGTATACAAAATTCTCTCACTCCTCTTGCCATTTCCACAATATGGAATAAAGGTACTGAGTTGTCATTTAGGAACTGGGCAGAGGGAGAGGTAATAATCATACTGCATACTGATCCTGGAAACATCTGCAGAGGGCTTGTTCTTGCTGAAGTATCTCTTCCCCTACATTTCTGGAGATTTCACACCACCCCTTTGTTTCATTTCTGACATGAAATGGGATGGCCTGCTTACTGACACCAGCAAGAAATAATCTTTGAATTAAATCCAAAAGTGCTTTTACAAAATCTTCTTTTCACTTGCCTTCTAATGATGACCTCTTCCCTAATTTTGTGATGGTTTCAACTCGCTTTTCAATCATTGGTATAGCTATAAAAAGCGGAACACCTCCTTCCTAACCCCATTATGATGAAAGCTTTGAATTTTATTCATTTTTAATAGGAAGAAGCTAAATTCCCTCAGGAACCATAAAGTTAGGGGTTTTATCTCTCAGAAAGTGAAAGGTTGCTACAGAGTCATGCCTTCAGCAGACAGTCTGATGAAGGGTATACCTTGTACTTGGGATGACAAGAGAAAGAGAGGTTGCCCATTATTATTTTTAGTTCAGAAAAAATATATATTTAAAGAGGACTGTTTTAGGTATTCTTCTGGTTTTTTTTTAAATCTCTTAACAGTCTTTGAACAGTATTTAAAAAAAATCATGTACCATCAATGTAAATTAAAAGCTCAGACCATTACGCTCTCAAGATAATTGTCTAACATTTAGGTAATCCTGCACAAAGGTGACACTTCTGTTCATCACTCCTTAGTTCAAAGTTGTAATAGAACCACTACTCTACACAGTGCCATTTTCCGTAAGACATTAACATCAATATTTGTACCAAATACCACATCAAAAAAAAAAAAAAAAAAGATGGCAACTGCACATCAGATCACTTTCCAGGTTAAAAATGTCTTGCCTAGCACCTGGCTGATCTTCAAATGGTATTTCAAAACCTGACCAGTGACTGCAGCAGCTCAGAAGATGGCTATGAACAATGTGTACTATCAGCTTGGGAGCATGTTTTTATCCCAGTGAGTTCCAGTTAACAGGTACATGACACACAACAAAAGTTAGCCCTGACACACTGCGGATTGGAAGTGCGACACATGGTTTAAGAAGCTCACAGAATTTTTGAAGAGTGAATGTGTCTGTTGAGAAGCAAGATTTTTTTCCTCCTTGCTTTCAATGATAACCAAAATTACCAGTCTCTCAAAAACATGTACAATTATACAGGCTTATTAATGGAGATGTTTCTTCTTTTCTTTCTCCTTATTGATTTCAGATAAAGAATAAGTGGTTAGCAGAATGAAAGACATTGAAGGGAAAAAGAGGGGAACAACACAACAACACAACACGCACTCCATCCTGGAAAAAAAAAATCAGAAGCAAGATGTGGACAGCCTAGAACAGCTTCTCCTGTGAAGGTAAGAAAGAAAAATATGAAAGAATCGACGGCTACACATATTCCATGTTTTAAATGAAGAAGATCCTACCTTCGGATTGCAACATACTTCAGAGAAGGAGGTAACTCATCTCCAGATGATCCCATTATGAAGGCAAAGAGTGGTTAACTGGTTACCTTTAGATATTTGTAGTTGCTAGAAGTAAATATGAAAACTCTATTAGAAAGGCTGCATTAATTCTAGGTCTAGTTTAAAAAAAAAAAGTTTCTCTGTTTCTCTCCTGAAGCTGAGCTTTTTTCTGCATTTTGGAATACTGTCTATTTTGCCTTGACAAGAAAATCTCCGCAAAAGGAACAATTCAGATTCTTTAGTGGGGGCCTTACAAATGCTCTACTCTTCAAATGCCTCAGTTGTAACCTCCAGCATTTTTCTTATCTCCTGCTTAAACACAGGTTGATTTTAATTGGTTCTTTTCCTTCTGAATGGTCCCTGACTGCTTTTCTTCACTTGCCTCACCAGGTATCTGAAAGGTAAACCAGAATAATTAGTTCTTATTTACCTAGTTGATTGCTGAAAAAAGTGGCATTACCTCAGGTAAGAAAAGCAGACAGGGAAACCAGAATACTCTAATATAAAACATACATAAAGGACAGAAATGGACAGCCAGAACAATCTTTCATCCTCCATCACATCCATGAGGCCAGCAATATGGTCTTATTCCCTGCTACCAAAGACAAATTAGTAGTTCATAAAAGCTAATTAGGAAGCCTCATTTTATAACAATTAAATACCCAGTACTACTCACTGACTGCAGCCTCAGTAATCCTGAGGACATGACCCACCATCCTACCTTTGCCATCAGTAAAACTGAGAAAGCAGCAAACCAGTCTTTAGGGAGGCTTCGTGAGCCCTGAACCTGTGTTCTCTGTAACTGGAAAAAAAAAAATAAACCGTTATAGATTGGTTTGGCTTAGCTTGGACTGATTTATTAATACTAGCTGGAACTGTATTTCTACAGACTTCTGTGTTTATGCTGTAAAAACGTCAGTAATAAAAATGACAACAGAAAAGATATTAAAGAATCTATTTACATGCGCTAGGTGCTATTACAATCCAAGCTGCAACACTGTTCTGAAGACAGTAATCTCTGAAAAGAGCAAAAGGAAACAAAACCTGCCTAAGCTGTGTCAGTAGGAAGACCACAAGCTCACACTGGAAGTTGTGCCAAGCATTTCCCTCAAGTGAGAGGCAGGTAACAAGGTACAGGTACATACACTAGCTGTCGAATTGAAGCCTACATCAGGGACAAGGAAGTAACAACTGGCTGCTTGGCATGATTTGTACCTGTGATGTGCAGTGTTTTCACCTACAAGACAGAACTAGGATGTTGGGGGGGGTTAATTTTTTTTATTATTATTATTAATTTTTTAAGGAGTCTACTTTTACTCAAACCAAATTTGTCATCACAGCCCCCACATGAACACGTTTTTGGGATTCCCCCTAGACTCAATGGAGAATAATACGCAATTAGTACTTGCCTGACTAAAATTGTTAAGAACCAATGAATAAAATCATGCCAAGACTCTTCTGTAATACAGCTCTCCCTTCTATTTTTACAAGATCCACTATTTTAACATGTGCCCTTAATGAAGTTGTGCACCTGCAGACAACAGATGCCCACTAGCACCACCTTTACATGTCTTCCAAAGCATACCCAGAAAATGAGCCAGGGTTAATTGACCATTAATAAAAAATGAGAAAAACAGTAGTTCTTTCCTGTTCGTGCTTAGCAGATAGCTGTTCAGAAATTAAGACCAGAAAAATGAGGTGAAAAGACATGCTGAAAATAAGGAAACATGATAATAGTTCTAAAGCATGGAAAATACACTTTCTGTTATAACAAAAGGAAAATATCCTAACGTGATTGTTTTGGGGCAAAAAACATTTACTCTGTCCTTAAATTAACTGACAGAAGGACAAAAGCCAAACAAAATAAGTATCTAAACAATAAAAGATTTTTTTTTTTTTTTTTTACCAAATATTGAGCCAAAGAACACTCCAGCATTGAAAAAACAGACTATCAAAACCACTTCCTACAGAACACTTTTCTCAGTTTTGAGGAAAACCCAGTTTTCCTCAGCTGCTCTTATTTAAAGGTTAACTTAGTCTTCAAGGAAACCTCTAAATACCTCAGAACGTGTCTTACCGTGCAGTGGTGACTGAACATCTGCTCGTCCCTTGAAGGCGTGCTTCAGACGGCAAGTGAAGATGGCTTTAGGCAACATTTCTGAAAAACTTCTTGTAGACATGTTACAAGGGTGCCATCTACTGCGAGTAGATACTCAAAGCTAAACAGAGCTGTTCAGCACTAAAGGGAACTCAAAGTCTTCTATAAACGAGAAAAGCCCGTAGACACACAGGTGCCAGGCAGTACGTACTCAGATTGAGGAACAGCTCCCAAAGCCCATCACGTCCCCCACAGCGAGGCCCAGACGAGAGGTTCTGAGTCTTCAGCAGGTCAGTGCACATCCACCAGGCGTCGACACACAGCGGCTGAGGGCTGCCAGGCACAACTTCTCCTCAGGCGAGGGGCGCCACAAGTTCCCCGCCCCGCCCGCCGCGGGCGATGAGGGGAGCGAGCGACAAAATGGCCGCTCCCGCCGCCCCCCTGCGCCAGGGACTTTCGCACCACTTACCCCTGCTGACCGGGGCGGTCACCGCAGGAGAAGGCCGGGCCCATTGCTGCTCAGCACCTCGGGTCCCAGCTGGTGGGGAAGCCACGAGCGAGGACACGAGCACCGGAGCGCCCGGGCGCCTTCTCGCCTCAGCGGGGGTGAGGCGGCGGCCAGTCCCGGCCGCACCTCAGTCGCCGGGGGGGCGGGAAGGGCTGAGGGAAAGGGCACTCATTCTCCAGCCGAGTGAGGGAGGACTTGGGTCTTAAAGACAGCAGCTAGAGACGAGTTGAAGTTCTGAACCTCTGCCCGGGATTGGCCTTGCCCTCCATCCCTTTCCTGTGCTACAGTTACTGTGATTGTCGAGTGGAAATCCAGCCTGTGATGAGCACCTGGCCAGCACCAGGTTCCTCAGAGTTTTGAGGGCAGCTCACAGAGACTGCCCTACTCTTCAACAGAAAGCATATTTTTTCCTTCAAGCAGGCTGGTCCCCTTCTAACCCCCCCCCCCTTTTTTTTTTCTCCTTAGCAGTACACATCCTCAGGTCTTTGTAAAAAAAGAGTGTAGATTCAGAGATTTTTTTTTTTTTAAGTGAAGCACTACTCAATGACCTCCTTTACAATTTCAGACCTCCATTATTGGACAGACTGTCATATTACCTTCCCTTTTCTCTAATAGTATCTCCGCCTACAGCTGGTCAGCAAAGGAAGTAGACACAGGTCTCTGCAGGAGGAAGAAAAGACAAAACTCCTGTCCTTCCCCTCCGTGACCACAAAGATCTCAGCAAAATCTGAGAACCGCCTTGCTAGAGCAGCAACAGGGTAAGGTACACTCTATTTGCATAGCAGCTTTTGACTTAAATTGATTAATGTGTTAGAAAGAAAACTAAGACTAGTTTCAGTAATTTAAGGATCTTGCTCCTTAACAGAGATAAATTTAACTTCTAAAGCTAATAATGTTCAGTAATCATGCAAGTATATTGATGTTCTGAGAAGCTACCATTAACTTTTAGTAAATGCAATCATTCAAGAATAAGATAATTAAGGCCAAAAATAGTCACACACAAAAGCAAAAGAAAACCGAAAAACAACAAAAAATGCACACTAGAAAGCAGAATTTCATAATGCAGCCTAAGGCTCATCATTAATCAAATAAGAGAACAAGTCTCTTTATCACTTACATGCCTTTAAAGTCTAGAGTTATCTTCCAAATATTGAGTATTCAATAAAGAGTCAGCTTTAAATTGAGAGGAAAGCCAAGGCTGACTAGAATTTTTAAAGTCTCACGTGGGAAGATAATATTCAAAAAAATAATAATGAAGATAACATGGCATTATTTGCTTAATCATATAGGCCCATTTTATTAGACTTTTGTTGAAGTGTCTTACCCTCCAACAGAAACAATAGTGCCATGGTTTGATCTTTTTTCATTTTATTAGCACAGAATCATGTAGAATGAAGACAGAGAGGAACACATACTCTGAACATGGAAAACTCACTACAAAATGGGAATGACTTGTTACTTCCTGTGATATTGCCTATTCTCCTCTCACCTTGAGTACCTGAACACTGTCATAGAGCTTGCAAGCCACAAAAACCCAATCTTACAAGCCCACAGCACATCCTTAAAAAAACAACCCCGCAGTTCCATTACCAGAAAGGGGCTAAGCCTAGGTTCAGAATGACAACTGCCAACAGAGACCGGAATTAAGCATTTGAATTCCCAAGTCTCCTACTGACTTGAGTAACTTTTGGAGCAGATCCTTTATGTATAGAGTATCATAAAACAGCTTTAAATCAAAGGAAAAACATTTACATAGTATGTGCATACACCCTAATGTAAATGCATGAATGTTAATTTTTACATAGTTCAATAAAAATCAATTCTATAAGCACATAAGCAATCTTGTGGTTATGTCTGACCACATAAATACATCAGTCACAGAAATCGTTTACAGTTACAGACCTTCTTGTAGAAACCTCTATAGTGGCACTTGTATAGTCAATTGGTCCAGTGGCTTCGGAACACCTATACACACATAGGGATAGGCAAAGAGTGGCAAGATCTTTATGGGCCAATAGCTGAGCTTACTGCATAACAAGGCTGATGTACAATATGACATCTGCAGCAATATTACCAATAAATTAGATGAAAACTATTCAGATACACTTCCCATAATATGACGGCCAGCATTCACAAAATCAGAATACACGCAATTCTATTCAGATTGCATGGCAACAAACAAGAAGCTGTTTGCCACAATACAGAATCAACACACTTCAAATGTCCAATATTATTATTAGGTTGTGGCACTCCAATATTTAATTACTATTCAAGGATAACACCTTCAGGTAGTTTCCTAAAATTGTCTTGATTATCAGTCAGAGGGTAAGGAGAGATCTACCATCACAAGCCAGTAATATGGTCGTTTCTTCATTTGGAAATGGCTGAAACTGGTTGCTATATTCCAACAGATGGCAGACATTTCAGTTTAGTTAGCCATGCAATTGTTTTGTGAATAGGATTAATCACATAGATTTATGACATCCATGTTTTAGCAAAAAAGAGCAGGTAGTTTATTCCTGGTTTTTTAACACTTCCCTTCCATCAAAGCGGGCATAACAAGAAGTGTTGTCTGAAAGCAAAGTATCATGATCTCTCAAAACAAAACTCCAGCTCAGTTCTCCAAGCAAACATCAAGTCACTAGAACAGAGCTCTACCTTGTGTCCACTTAACAAGTACAGAATTCACAAGGATACTCTGAGCAAACTGGGGAAAGCAAGAACTTTATGGAATGATTTGTGAGACCAGCCTCACAAAACAGTAAGCGTGACTTTCACGAGCTTAAGTATTAACACCACCAATGTTTTGCGTGATAAGAGGTTAAACTTAAGCAAAACTGGACATTCTACAGAATAATTTAAAAAAAACGTTGAGCAAGCGACTATTCGGTGTTTCACATTAAACTCAACTCTCTCATTTTTAAGTTTTGACCGGGCAATCAGTCATAGACAGACTGTTAAAACAGGACTCCAAACTGAAATACCACTGCACTTGCAATAAAGGTGGTTTCAAACTGACATTTCTAACTCCACTGGCCTCAAAGTATTTTTACAGTAGTTTCAGTTGTCGGACATGAGTTACAAGCTGCTGTGCCACTGTTAGCGCCGCTCTTCTCCTGTGAAACATACTTCAGGCTTTCAGACTACTCTTCTCTTGTTCCACAAATCTTTGGACTGAAGAGCTGACAAGTCTATCCAATGTCTAGTTTCCCTCTAGACTGCATTCCTAGGTGTGCCATTGTGAGTCACTGCTTTCATATTCGAGGTGCTTGCTTGATGGTTGCAGATTCTGTGGGAGGCAACACCTACTTCAAAGACCTCATGAATGGCTTTGCGGAAGCAATGGAAATTGTAGTCTATCAGACCTGTCAAGAAGGAGAGGCAGGGGAGAGGAAAAACTGTGCTCAGCTTGCCACGTGTGTGTAGTCAGACCTTCAAAATCAGTAAGTTTCATTTAATACACAGCTATTTTGTTACTTGATTCAGTATGAATATGGATTCAGAAGATTTAACAGTTAATTTTTTACTCTAGTGCCAGTATTTGTTTAGACTGTCTCTTTTTAGAAACAAGGTACTCATTTGGAACACAAGGTGTATAATTCATAATTAAAGAGCAGATAACATTCAACATTATCTTGCACTTTCATGGTGTCATCGATGCATATCCTAACTGTGGTAAAACTTTTGAGATCAAGTAAAACTTGAGTCAGTACTAGGTTAAAAGTTAAAGGTTGTACTAGAGGATCTTAGAGGTCTTTTCCAACCTAAAAGATTCTAAATACAGTACAGTTATTAAAACAAATCTGCTTTTCTTATTTTGAACAGTCTGTAAATGCTAAGGTAAACACCATCACTAGTTAAGTCAAGTACTTTGAAATTAGGTTTTATGCTTTCATTTCTACCCCATAATATGCAAGACCACTCATACCAATTGTCTGCTGCAGGTCCAAGCAACTGTATAGTTGGTTAAACTTGCAACACATTAAACCCTTTGCTCTAAGTTCTTACCACGCACTGTACTAGCCTACCACTGCTGATTTCTTCAGTCCTATGTTAAAAAGGTTGCAGTAGCACAAGAAATAGAGAATAGGGCTATCACAACACAGCAGCCTATCAAGCAAAACAAATAAGTATTACTCCATTCAAATGACTGCACTATAGCAGATGGTAATGACACAGGCCTCATTAGCTACACAAGTCATTTCAACAGGAGGACAGCATTAAAGCAATGATTCACAAGAACAAAAATAAGACCATTTTAGCTCTATGAAGGGAGAAAATTACCCCCAGAAGAAATTAAATAAATTTAATTTTACAAAATTAAGGTGACTTGTAAGGCCATACTAATATTTTATAGTTGATAAAAATCATTAGACAAAAGCCATTCAAACAGGGAAGGCTCTTACCTTTGCGCTCAAAACTTTCTCTCTAAGAATGCAAACTAATGCCAAAAACTTTGTTACTTCCTTTAAGTACAAGACCGTTGTGTTATTGAGCTTGATAATTGCCATTGACTCCTTATCATAAGCACTTCCAGTACCATCTTCTTTTAACCTAAGAAAGAATGAGTTAACCCAAGACATAATTTAGTAAGGCATGCATAAAGTAACTTCATGACAAATGCTTAATACCTGTGACACGGGGGACACATTTTGGTGTTAAGCTAAAACTGCATGGGTTTTTAAGAAAAGACTAGGACAAACTATTAGTGTTACTTAGGTTACTGTAGAAGCAATAGCAGCATTGTAGAGCTACTTCCGCAAAAAGACAAAAAGTTATGCAGCCCTGGTGCTGACCCATCAGGAGACAGACCATTAAACACTGCAGTATTCGTTGGCAGCACTGTATTTTTCAGGTTACAACCACACCTCTAAAATAAATTACCACATCTCTAGAGCCACTTCAAAAAAAAGGTGTTTTGAACTATAATTCTGTCACAAACCAGGAGAAATAAGTGCTACACGCATCCCTCAAAGAGAGTTAGCAAAAGCCAAGTTGAGGAACTGGAGCCAAATTGAAAGTTGGCAAAAGCTACTCCGTTGAGACAGCAAGGAGGCTGATAGCAACATGACTTCAAGTTACACTTCGGAGCTATGGTATGCTATCGACCCCAGTTGTTGCAGGTACTAACGTATCTGCATACTAACATACCATGCCAAACAAGACAGCAGTATTCATATTTTATATTGAACCCTTGCCTTTTCAAAATGTCAAATGGCTTTCTACAGACACGAGTGGAGGGACAAAAACGATTACAAATACTTGATCCAGCTGCTAAATCATCCGTTATATTATTCTAGTTACTTACAGAACCAATACGCTCTATAGAACAACTAATAGC
Organism: Cygnus olor; assembly: GCF_009769625.2. Taxonomy (NCBI): domain Eukaryota; kingdom Metazoa; phylum Chordata; class Aves; order Anseriformes; family Anatidae; genus Cygnus; species Cygnus olor. The sequence goes on from NC_049191.1 coordinate 3,702,570, forward strand.
ATCTTGCAGGACGATGAAGCCAACCCATTTGCATAGTTTGCAACCTATTCTACAACTTTTAAGGATTTTTCTCCTAAGAGTATTCATCACTTACCCATATATACAGGAAACATCTATCACTACATCAATCATGTCACAGCACAACTCATATGACTGCATGTCCACAGGGGAACTGTCTGTTGCGATGTAGATTTTGCTGACTACATCGAAGAGAAAAGCTTTTTCAATGCCTGAATTCTTCAGAAAGAGAAAGAATTTGGATGAGTTTTTAAAATAACTGCATTTTTAAAATCTCACATACACTTTCACATTCTTAATAGCAGGAAATGTTTTATAAATACAATACCCTTGTAGCTGTCGTAGATATCGATATCATCTTCTAGTTGACAAAATGTAAAGCTTGGCACTTGGATAGAATTCTTTTTAGTTTATTATTTACCAGATGGTAATTAAAGCTATATTTTACAATGCTACCAGAATCCAAATTCAGCATTTTTCACCTTCTGTGGTTCTATTAACACCAGAAGAGCTGCATATTCACCTGATAAACCAGGTTCAGAGATGAGTTACTTCACAGCAGCAAAGTGTGTCAGTGCATACTTGTAGTATCTTGGCAGTTCAGTGACTGTGTGATGTAGTTGCCATGTAGACTGACATGCAGAACCAATAAAGTCAGCTTCTAATCTTTTGACTCCATGAAGAATATCATATTATGGCAGTTATGATGAAGGAAGAGCACCCAGCCAATTGTACCATCCCATATGTAACTTTGGGCACTTCAGCAAAGTTCACGTGCTCATAAGTTCGAAGCCTTCTGCTGTTCAGCGAGTTAACCACATATACAACATGGATTTCTGGCAAAGCTTAAGTTCTATTTACGCACCAGGAACATTCATTATTGCTTTCTCCTAGCCTGTGTGAGTACCCAAGGCAGCATGCTGAAAAGATCTAACCTATCCGTTTAACATCAGGGCCACACTGTACTCTCATGGCACTGAGCAGCATGAGCATGAACATGCCCATTATCCACTAGGCCAGGTTATTACAGTCCTCTGCCAACAGAAGCAAGCATCAAACAGTTTATGGAGTGATGCATCTGACCCACACAGCTCCTCTCAATCACAACTGTCATTTTCCATGTTCTCCACATGCCTACAACAGTCTCAGACATAACTTAGATGAAAGACAGGCTACTTCAGCCTCGTCCATATGTTGGTATCTCAGTTGATTTAAAGTATACAGCACAAAATTCTATGTCACAAACTCTGTAAAAAACAAACACTAAAATAAGGACAAAGGTCTTGCAGGCCACATGAAATTGACAGTTTGGTTTAAGGCGAAGTTCATGTGAAAAAAAGCATCTTGCCAGCAGAGCTACATTACACTACTAAGTGCCTTGACAGACTAATTGGTATATCATGCTGGCAGAAGCCTTCCTTATCAACAGTTACAACAAGCCAAGTTACGCTTCACCAGTATTTTGAGAAACCTGGATGAAGTACAGACCAGTACAGTTTAGCTCTGGTACAGAAATTCTAATGCAGACAATTAGGATGAGTACAACGATGCTGAGAGCCACCCAAATCTCCCAAGGCCAGCATCCCTTAGCAGAAGGACTTGCTTTATGTTCCACATATTTCACTTACAATTCCGTTCGATTAACACTTACTGATATAAAGATATTTAGTAGATTTTCCAGTGTTGGCAGTTGTGGAATGAGCTTCTGAACCACTTTACTGAAGGCTTCAAATATTGAATGGTCATAGATACTGGTCAAATAAAAGCTGAGATGAGGAGGGAAGAGAAAAGGAAAAACGAACAGATTCATGAGTCTATTAGAATCACAGTACAAATAGTACAAATGTTATATCTTTATTTTCTAACATTCAAGGCTGGTAATTAAACTGGGATGCTTTATCGCAGATATCTTTGGCTGCTCCATCAAGAACATCATTTCTGAGACTAGAGTAAACATGATGCAGGCTTCCACAGGAGATGGGAGAACAAAGAAAAAAAATGAATTTGCTTTCACAACACGTTGAGCCTACAATACTCAATGCAAAGGAGTTAAATGTCTAACTAGGTTTCATCAAGTCCTGTTCCTGACCTTCCACTTCGTCACACTAACACTGAGAGACTGGCCGTAATTAAAGGCTCCATGAGAATCAAAATAGTAAAGAATTAAAATAACAGAAACAGGAAAAAAAAGGTATCTTGTTTTAAAGGTGTCAGTAAAAGATTCCTTAAAAAGCAGGCCAAATATCAAGAAAGAGACCAAGCTTTTAAACCAGTCATACTGAGAAGGCAGTGCTAGACAGTATTAGAACACAGCTTCTTCTGTCCTCCCTCCCCTGCCTCTCCAGGCCACTTGTACAAATTTGGCCTGTTACACTGAATGAAAGCTATGCGAGAGGATCTTGAATTATCAGCAAGCTTATTCATAAGTCTGTTGATTGGAAACCGATATGCTAGCCTGCTTTATTTTAGTAAGGTAGCTAGCTGAGACTTGGCCAAAAATTCAGCAGCGTATTTTTTAACTTCAAGAAACTAACAAGACCTTGCTCCAATCCACTATTACATCTAAAACCCCATAGTCTATAGGCATATCAGCAACAGCAGAATCACATATGCCAGTATTTTGTAACTCACCTAAGGTGAAGTTTTTCAAGCCCAGCATCTGTAAGGTCATCGTTAGCCCTCTGATGAATATCCCGCTGAGTTTCTATTTTATGGTCATCCGATAAACCATCAACTTTATGAATAAAAACTTCAAAGTTCATTTCTGGGTTGACCTTGTAGGCTTTTGAAACTGTGATGTGGAGTCTTGTTAAAGCTTCCATATAGTCATCCTGTAAATAAGTTTTGGCAGGAATGAATGAAAAGCCTTTATCTTCAATAACTCCTTTCAGTACAAGAACTTCATTTCACTTCTGTGATGAAACAGAAGTTTGGGAGAAGAGAATACCTTGGAGATTCAGGAATCCAAGTGGCTTAGACTCTGTTTCATTAGCTATGAAAGGCGCAATTATACAAAACCAGGTTTCATAGCAAAAGGCAGGTTACACTTCAACTCCAGCAAAATGCAGCAGTAATCTCCAAGACGGTCCCAATAACCAGGTACTCTCCAATGGCGCGATTCTTAAGTCCATTAGAAGCTAACAGATACCTAACAGTACCGGTACCTTGACATTGAGGTCAGAAGCATGCTGTTATTAAATGAACTCCACAGCATTCAACAGCAGAGGAAGGGAATAATTGGATCATTCAGACCATTTAGCACATCAGATTCCCACAAGTGCAGAAAAGTACTTCAGAGTACTTGCCCCTTCCACCGTCTCCACCGGGGCTGTATGTTCCACATAATCAATTCACAAAACTAAAAATTACACACCGGAAAGTGAGATTGCCAACACAGCCTTTCATATGTAAGAAATGTTTCACAAAACCTTATTTAAAAATACAAATTATTAGATTCCCAATTGTTCCTCTCACAAAGAAAAATACAAATCACTAAGAATTGTTAAGAAGTTACCTGAGCATCAATAACATATATTAGAGCACCTGTTCCTCTGAAGATCATCTCATAATCAAACGTTGGATCAAAAAAGTCCATCTGTCCAGGAAAATCCCAGATCTGGAAATTCACAAACGAACTGTTGGAAATATCATCCTTATAGATCTTGTTGGTGCTTTCCAAGAACAGGGTCTCGTTGGGAGACATTTTGTGAAACACCACCTGTTAAAAGAACACAAATAATAGCCTTGACTTGGCCTCAGTAGAAGAGATTGTTAAAAGTTCTGAGACTCGAATCTTACAAATAGGTTTATCCGCTCTAAAGTGTATGGCTTTTCCTACAGGGACTTGAGTTTTCCCTTTCGGTGAATAGACAGCTTGGTTCATCAGCTAAGCAAATAACCTGCTGTTAGACAGAGCCAAGCAACTCAATTCAGTTAAATATTTTTACAAGCCTAACGATACTGCCTAAAGACAGGGACATCCCAGTTACTCTTTCTTCCTTGCAAGTCAAACATAGTATCTTGAAATGTTGCTGTATTAGCCACATTGCATCAGGTGGAAAGCCACCATGTTAATTAAGCAACTGCAAGCTTTTAAGAACTGTTCTTTTTCAGTCTGAGAACTTCCTCTACAAAACGCTCAACGCCAGACTAAAAGCAGTTGTAGTGCAACAGAATCAGACTGCTCCTACGCTACAATGTACAGAAATACATCTCTGTTTTAGAGGCCTGAACTGCTAGGTAGTTCACCTTCTGTTAGCAACTGATTTATCTTTGCTGACCCTCTCCCTTCAAGTACCCTAAAAGGAGTGCTGAAAACTATCGTGCTAGTTGGTAAACAGTTTAGATGCAGCGATGAAAGACACAGTTATTGCTAGTACTCAAAAAGCTCCACTGGGATTTTAGCCCTTTCCTGAACACACAGAAACATGTAAGCCCACAGCAAAGCAGTCTGTAACAAAAGCAGTCAGCTTCAACAGCAATGTTGTGCTAAAGTAACTGGACTGCGTGTCACAAAAGTTACTACAAACCCTAAGGTGGTTGAAGGCTCGGACTGCAAAATGAAATGTTTTAATTTTCTTCTAAATGTTTCACACCGTTATAAAAGTCAACCATTAAAAAGAGCGAAGCAACAATCTCTGTCAAACTGCAAGACAAACGGCTCCACACCCAGCACAGCCAATGGCTGCATAGTGAGGTTCAAGGTAGTATGTCAGATTTTTAAAAATAAGGGGAAAGAAATTCACTTCCTCAAAGCAAACGTATGAAGAAGCCAGGGCCTGAATGAGGTTTTATACAGCACGACACTGGTATGGAGAAGTGAGAGCAGTTCTAGATAGGTAGCAGCCTTACTGCGAGAACTAGACGTTCCTCAGGGTCTGAAGAACAGTTTTAAAGCATCCTGGAAATCAACGCTCCTTTGGTACTCAGCATCTCTCACATGGAGCAAAACAGAATTAATGAGTTAAGTTTAAAGCAGGTGAGTCTCTAAGAAGCAATGTCATCATCCCCTTTCCCAAAGCAGCATGTAGCTGACGCTCCCAGCTTTGCTTAGAAGAAAAAGAAAGGCTGCATCTAAGAAGTGACTTGCAAAGTCTTCAAATCTAGCCACAATTTGGGGTTACTGGTTCCCTCTAGCTTCCAGGTTTCACAATTTCCAGCTGTAGATAACACTAAGATCTCCAATAAGAGCCTGTGAGGACTGCCATCCCCATGCCCAGAAACTCAGAAAAAACCTTTCAGTGCAATCACATCTGCACGTACACGGGCGGCAACAGGCCTAGGTACTGACAGGTGAGCGGAGAGCCTGAAAGGCAGCGACAGCCCCATCTGCCGCTGTGTTTCAGAGCACAAAGTAAATGTTTTCTAACAGCTCCAGTACGATTTGTAAACCCTGCCTAAGGAAAGGAACAAGTCTCCAGTGAAGACAGGAGTCCCAGACTGCAGTTCATGACCCAGTGGCGCAGCACAGCCAGGGGATTACCACGCAGCCTGCACAGCACAGCTACAAGCAGCAGATTCCTTCCTCCTAGAGCGCAACATGCAAAAAAGGCTTCTCTACGTAGTTCTACAGAAAGCCCCGAAGGGTTCCACGTTTGCGTTACAGGGAAACCGGAGACCCCCACGCTCCGGGTTGGCAACCCCTGTGCTTCACCCACAGCCCCTTCCCAGAACAGCGCGCAGAAGAACCTCATCGCAGCGACTGCGAAGAAAACCCTCGAGCTGCGGAACACGGACCAGCCGCCCCACTTCTCCTCTGCCACCCGACACGCTCAGGTTCGCGTTATTTTACTACCAACCACCGGCGGCTCCCTGCGGCGCCCAGCACCACTTCCTCCTCGCCCAGCACCTCGCCGCGGCCTGCAGCGCGGGGGGGGAGGGGGGAGCGGAGCCTCTGCCCCCGCGGGAACCGGCGGCGGGGCCGGGGCTGCCCCCGCTGCGCACCGGCAGCGCCTCGGGAAGGCGGCGGACCCGGGGCCGGCTGCCCTGCGGGGGCGACCACCGGGGGAACCAGCTCGCCCGGGGGACAGCTCGCCAGGGCGGCCTCTCCTCGCCCGGGCGGCCTCCCCCGGGGCTCCGCAGCCCGCCCTCACCGGAGCCGGGCCGGCGGAGCGGCGGGGCGCGGCGCTCACCTTCTGGATGGAGGACTTCCCGCTGCGCCGCAGCCCCATCAGCAGGATCCGCGGCTTGGAGTCCGCCCCGCCCGCCCCGCCGCCGGGCCCGCCCGCTCCGCCGCCGCCGCCAGGGCCTCCGGAGCCCGGGCCGCCGTCCAGCTCCGCCTCCTCCTCTTCCTCCCCGTAGCCGAAGTCCTTGGGGAACGCGTCCGCCGCCCGAAGCTGCCCCCGACCAGCGCCGGCTCCTCCGCCGCGCCCGCCGCGCCCGCGCCGCCGAACTGCAGCGCCATGGCCGCCCCCGCCCTGCGCCCCGCCGGGCCTCCGCCTGCCGCGCCAACCCAACGCCGCCCGGCCCCGCGCCCATTGGCTGCGCGGCGAGCTCCGCGCCGCCCATTGGCTGACGGCGGCAGCAAGGTAGGGTGGCTCCGGGCACAAGACCCGAGTCACCTGACGGCGCGGCTGCACGTGAGCGGGAGGGGCGGGGCGAAGGGGTGGGAGGGGCGGGGCGAGGGGAGGGGGCGAGCGGTGGGAGGCGTGCCGAGGGGCTGCGGGCGGGGCTACGAGTGGGGGGCGTGGTGAGTGCCCGGAGGGGCGGGGCTATGGGTCGGGGCGTTGTGAATGGGGTGGGCGTGGCTATGGGTCCGGGTAGTGTACGGGGTGGGCGTGGCCATATGTTGGGGGCGTGGCCAGGGGCCAGCTCCGCGCTGCAGGCGCCAGCCCGATCGTGCTCCGCACCCCGCAGCGCCCGGCCCCAGCGGCGCGCCCGGCCCCAGCGGCCCCCCCGGGAGCGGCACTCGCCCTGCCCGGTCCTTTTCTTGCCCTGCTCGTTAACCCCTCGTTAATTTCCCCCGGCAGTAGCTGCCCGGCTCGGTCCTTGCGTGAAGCTGTGCTACGGGCTCTCGGTCTGTCCAACCCCCGGTTAAGGCTCACAGGACCAAAGGGTTTTCAGATGAAACCCGCGGAGGTGTCACCAGTGACAAGTGTAAGCACACGCTATTACCTCCCAGCTGATGCTTTCTCGCCCTGCAACTGCCTCAGCCCAACACCTGACCTGACCTGACCGCTGCTCCCGGAGCAGATGTTCAGCTGCGATGCATTTCCTACAGCATCACCACTCCCAGTCCTTCCCCAGGCTGCAACTTAATGCAGTGTACACATCCTAGCTTACCTTCTGCAACACACGAGAGGGAAGCAGCCTGTTGGGTTGTGGATTTATTTTTGTTTGTTTTTAAGAGTTAACACAGCATTTTAACCCACTCGTTTAGCTCTCTTGTGTTCTCTCTAAATCAAGAATAGGTACAGCAGCAAGGTAAGAAGCCATTACATTCGTTAGCACCTGATTTCAATTTGCACACTGACTTCAGCAGTTCCACTCTATCTCACCACACCTCTAAGACCAGGTGCAAGACCCATCCTAGAAACAAATAACTTATTCTACTAGCCAGTAGATCTCATACATAAACAGCTACTGCACTTCTGTCCCCTTATCTCCTCTCATTTTTCCCTGTCAACAGTTGCCTTTAAAGTACCTAGTTTTAGGATTGGAAAAAGGATGCTCTCTGAAATGCATCTTTCCTGTGAGGGACAACTTCGCATCTCAGAAGCGCTATGAAATGCAGGTGGTACTGCATCTCCAGCAGTGTGCTGTGTCCCTCACTTAACTGTACCCATTCCTGATGCCACTTTGAGCAGACGGTTGCCCTACATCAGCTTCAGCAGAAGCCTAACTGCAGTGCCAAGTACCAGCCTGCAACGTGCTTTGGAGGTCTTGCTTTTACAGTTGGTCCCTCCCTCCTCCAAACTGAGAGAATACCAAGAGATCAGCAGCTTAACAGGATCATTGACCACGATCTGCAACTTACACAAAGTTGGCAGGCACATTTCTCTGCAAGTTAATCTTAACAGCAACCTTTTCTTCAGCACAGAAGGCAAGACTGGCAAGCATGTCTAAATTCATCAGTTGCTGGTGCAGCTGCACAGAAACAGCTACACACAAAACACTAGTTTTCCTTTAAGATGATCGGGTACCTAAATAGATGTGCAGAGTTCACACAGAAGAGTCAGGACTGCAGTTCTCAGGAAGCCCTTTATTAAATCAAGGCATTAAAGGAGAAACTACTGTTATTCATCACGCTTCTCTTCTTGAGGTGGTTCATACTGAGCCAGCTGTGGATTTAAAGAGAGGAATTCAGTTAGCTGCAACATCTTAGAGACAATTTCTACATTAAGAAACGTGAAAGACAGTCTGATCTGGAAGTGCTGCATTTACTTTCTGTATTTTAATCCATCCCTGGCAGTTACGGGTGTCCATTTTCAAGTTAAGCAACAAAATAACCCTTCCTTCAAAGCACCAAGTTGCTGCATTGTATAATCACACAGCTGAAAGAAGAGGGCTTTCAAATACACTTTCATTTTTCCCTGTTTCTTGTTCTAGGTCTTATGAAGTACTATTAATCTAAAATAGCAGCTGGTATTGATCAGTGCCTTCTAAGTTTTGATTTGTACTGATATATGATCAAATAAAATAGTTGTTCTCATAGAAATGGTATCTAAACACTTCCTGAAATCATTCCAGCTTTGATTATTCTTTCTAGAAAGCATGGCCTAGGCAGCCATGCATTAAAGTGTGACCTTTACTTGGAAAGTTATTTCCAAAGAAACCGAAGATGTTTACTTGACCTCGGTAACATAAAAGATAAGCTCAAGATTCAAAAACAGTTCGAGTGCTAGGACTGAGTCTGAAATATGCCAGTCCAGCTTCCTCAGTTAAGATTCTACCCCTCATCCTGTAAACTGTGAAGTAGGTTAAAAATCAATGCATCAAAAGTTAAAATACCATCGTGTCCCTTGTAGCAACACCGATTTACAGCAGCCACTATGGCATTAACAAGAACCACAAAAACAGCATTTCTAGAATGTTCTTCTAGAGTTTACCACACAAGATAGCCAGTATACAACCTGAAGTCAGTTTTCTTTCCTGTAAAGGACCCAACTGTTGCATTTCTGCCCCCACCCCCATGTAAATACATAGCATTCAGTAAGCTTAAGGAAAAGAATAGCTCTTCACAGATTAACACAGCAGCAGAACACCTATTCAGGCATGATTGAAGTTACCAGTAAAGGCAGAATTAGAGGGTGTATTTTATGCTAGAGGAATGCTGAAAATAATGCTAAACTGAGTTCTTTCTGCTGAGAACATCCGTATGAGTTCATCCATACAACTTCTACTGTGTCAGAATGACAGGTAGAAGATAAGGGAACAAAGAAAAAACAGTAATAATGGAAAACACAAAGTAAAAATTAACATTCAAAGATGAAGAAGGCCAAAGTACAAGTAAACTAAAAGGCTTGGCTTATGGAAAGCTTGCTTTCCTGAAACAAGTTTTAGCAACACCTCTTTAAGAGAGGCCCAAGTCCCTCTGCTTTCACACGTCCGCTTACTAGTTGCATTTTCAACTCAGCTACTCCAAGCAGACTGCTGGTCTGCTGCCACTCCCATAAAAGGGGGCAGGATGCTCTCTGCCATATTTCCTAGCAAGCACGAACAAGTGTGGCTGCAAGGACTCAGCAGGTACTAGCTAAGGAGAATTGCTAGGTAAACAAGAGGACACTCCAGAAGAGGGCGTAATGCCCAAGAATCCCTTCTCCCCGGTGAGAAGCAGTGGTAGTTGTTCACAATACAAGAAAAAACACGGGGGTGTTCACACAGGAGAAGAGCCATCCTCTTCAGACAAACACACGGAAGCCCCCAGTGGCACATAAGCTTAAAGCCATGACACTAGCTCATTAACCTTAAAGGTTTACTTTGAAACTTCTCGTTCACTTTACAGTCATTACCATCTAAAAGGGAAGCTGTTCACATCTCTGAGCTGTTTTAGAGGGCCTAGGGACCCCTGAAACAGCCTGCATTCACCAGCACTTCAGAGCCTCGCAGACACAGGAGTACCAGAGCTGTTTTAACTAAAGGGCAAGTTAATGTTCAACGTGGTAAGAGTGACCTCCACTGGCAAAATCCTGCCATGTATAAATCCGTACCAGGATACAAAAACTAACACGCAATTTTCCTCCTTCAGTTAGCCCTTTAAAAGCCTCTATAGTAGATATACTAGCTTACCACCACCACCCTCTTTTTCAAAGCTCTTGCGGAAGTGTAAGCTACATCGTATCAGGTAACTTTAAAATATCCAGCTAGGACTGAGTGATGATACAGAATTAGCCTTCATACATATATTTTTCACAAAATAAATTCTCTAGTTAGTAAAGCTATATTATAGAATGCAAGTTTCCCATCAAAAAAATTTACTACATAGAAGTCTACCAGGAATGAGCTGGCATTCCTCAGCCCCAAGGCTAAACAATGTTAACAACATTTATCAGTTATTCTAGCGAAAAAGAGTTAGCTGTATTGTAAACGTCGAAGTATCTACTTATGAAATTCAGAAGTACTTCAGAATACTAGACAGACTTTTACCTTGGTTTTCAGTTTTTTGTTTTCTTCCAACACAGCTTCGTATTTTCTTTCATCTCTGCCACTTCTAGGCGAAGTGCCTCTATTTCTGGATTCTCAGGAGCTGAAGCTCCCAAATGATGCTTCAGAAAGCTGATATTTGGATGTTAAGTATTTCTTCAGTTAGACAGCATAACTGTTTTAATTTTAACACTTAATTAAAAGTTAGTGATGCAATAAACATGGCCAAAATTGCATTAAACCAGTCAGATTACTACAGAGCTTTTCATCCTACAGGATAAAGTTACAAAAATATGAAAGCCTTTCAAGTTCATTGGTATATCACACAAAGAAGTGACATCAGTACATATAAGATGCTCACATTTTGCTACATCAAACTTTTCTTTCCCCTGAAACGCGGAATACGGTAATTTTTCAACTTGTTTCAAACATTAAGAAATAAAAAGGAAAAAAAGGTAGGCTGCCTACAAACAGCAAGAAACAAAGCCTTTAACTTTTTTCTTTGCCGTCTTGTACTCAAATAATACTAGAATAAGGGGCAGCATGAAGAAGCAGACTTCAGAAGCCACAGATACAGTAATCAAATCTAACATGGAAGGTCTACAACATCTTGTACTAGCTTGTAACTTAATTTCATAAATGCTGACACACTGACGAGCATGATTCTCTTGCATCCTGTCAGACTTGGTTAGCTCTCTGACAAGTCTTCAGCCAAGAATAATCTGATACATGCTTGTGAATATTACCAAATGCTTTAGTAATAAACTGCAGCCAGAAACACTGGAAAATGCCAGCAGTCTTAAGGTTTCTGGAAGAGGTTTAGCGCCAGAGGAATTTCCAATTGTCTATTATATTTCCTAGTGGATCAAGAGCCACCTGTAAGACTGCTAGTAGTAACTAAAATCATCCAGAGAAAGCATTTTCTGAGTTTAAGTTTTCTGAGTAAGTCTCTCCAGTTCATCTGCAAGTGAGAAACAACACTGACACTGCGTGGCACGTCCCCATAAGCACTCCACAGAAGAGAAAAAGGATACTCCAGTGCACTATTTGGTTTCTCTGGCTCTTCATATAAGGCTACCAACACTGCAAACAGAAAATATTCAACAATTTCAAAAAAGTTCATGCAACTCTTCACTTTTAAACACATACCACAGTCAGAAGGCATAAGTGTTGCATGCCGTGTTTATAGCACGTTCTTCTGTTTAACAAGGTTCTCACCTACATCCTTTGATGTTAAGAGTAGAGCTGTACGGGAGAGAACAGAGCATCCCACATGGTAACAGCTACCCAGAAGGGGTTTTTTGTTCCCCTAACTAGTCAGTGACTAGTTAGAGGATAGTATAGAACGAGTGTAGCACTAGTATATCAGCACTTCTGTAACTTTCAGCATAAAAGCAAGCCTCCATCAAACAGGTACAGAACTAAAAGGCTACTGTCAGAGTAGGTGATTAAATTCCTCACTTCACTGAAAACCTTCATGGATTGGGGCCTGTGGACAACAGAGTGCCAGAGGGCTCAGCACAAGCAGCAGTACCCTGACAGCTTAAATAAAACTAGCCATACATATGCCAATCCTGTATCTGGGGCACCCCCGCATGAGCAGTCAAAGTTCCCAAACACAATCACCCCACCTGCCTTCAGTGGCACACACACATCTGTAGATGTTTGCTTTCATAAATCCTTCCCAAGCAGTATTTGCAGGGAACTTTGACGCCCCTCTCCAGTTTCAGGTGCCTGAACTGCACAGGTTTTATACTGAGCACCTAAGTTAGAAGCAAAATCAAGATGCCACAGTGCTTGGAAGAGTTGTTTTGCTATCGCACAGGGTGCTTCAAACTGTGATAGTACAAACACACCTACAGGAAGCCAAACAGCCCCACGCACCCGGCTGGGAGCCTCAGCATGAAACCCTCACATCGCAGATCTGCTGTTTGCCCTTCAAACAGCGTGCGTTGTTGAGCAGAAATATTAACACACTGCCGGAAGGCTCTCAAGAACACTTCAGAAGAAGTCAGAGGAAGCCATAAAGAAAACCAAAGTATCCTTCAGCGCAGCACAAGTATTTTCCCAGTTCTGATACAAAGTCACTTCCACAAAGGTTGGACGTGGTGCTTAGGGACATGGGTTAGTGGGTGACGTCGGTGGTAGGGGTGTGGTTGGACCAGATGGTCTCAGATGGTTTTTACAACCGTAATGATTCTATGAAAGCTTACCAGCTAACTTCAAGAGAAGATCCAAGTCCTGCTCAGGAAGGAACCTTTAACCAGTCCTGGAGCACACCTCCTGTTGCTTCCCTCACAGAATCATTAAGGCTGGAAAAGCCCTCCAAGCTCACCTCCAAGCCACCCCCTACCACCACCATCACCCACTAACCGTGTCCCCAAGCACCACGTCCAACCTCTCCTTGAACACCCCCAGGGACGGTGACTCCACCACCTCCCTGGGCAACCCGTCCCAACGCCCGACCGCTCTTTCTGAGAAGAAATGTCTCCTCATTTCCAGCCTGAACCTCCCCTGGCACAACCTGAGGCCATTCCCTCTGGTCCTATCCCTGGTTACCTGTGAGAAAAGCCCTCCCAAACACTCCCCCCCCGCAGTGCAGGGGCACCCCCAGGACCCCGCACCCCCTCAGCACCCCCCCCGCCGCCGTACCCTTGGTGAGCGTGTCCAGCACCCCGACTTCTCCAAGTAGCGGCGGAACTGCTCCCGCTTCGAGTCGGCAGCCTGCGGGAGGACGGCCGGGCGGTCAGCGCGGCGGGGCGGGACGGGACGGACGGGCCCGAGCCCGGCCCCCGCCCCGCCGAGGCCGGTCCCGGTCCCGGTCCGCGGGCAGCCCCCGGGGGGCGCCGCCGGGGCCGGCCCGCGCTGCCCCTACCTTGTAGTGCGCCATCGGCCCCGCCGCGCGCCTGCGCCCGCCTCCTTTACGGCCCCGGGGCGGCCGCCGCTGCCATGGCGACGGGGCCGGGAGACACGCCCCGAGGGCGGCCTCCCAGGGAGGCCCGGGGAGGCTGGGGGGTTTCGGCCTCCTGGCGTTGCGACGTCAAAATGAGGGTTGCTGACGTCAGAAAGAGTGTTAGTGACATCAAAAAAAAAAACGTGAATTATGTCGAAACAAGGCTTACTGATGTCAAAATGACATCAGGGGAGGCCTGCGGCCTGGGGAGGCTGTCAGGCCTCGGCCTAGTCCCTGCATTGTTTCTGTGCACTGTGATGTCAAAAAGAGTGTTACTGACATAAAAAAGAGTGCTAGTGATGTCACAAAAAAGCATTACTGACGTCAAAATGAGGGTTACTGATGTCAAAAGACTGGGGAGGCCTGCGGCCTGGGGAGGCTGTGGGGCTTCGGCCTAGTTCCGGCATTGTGTCTGTGTGCTGTGACGTCAACGAGAGCGTTAATGATGTCAAAAGGAGTGTTACTGACAGCAAAAAGATCGTTACCAATGTCAAAAAGATTCCTGCTGACATCAAAAGAGTGTTACCAACACCAAAAAGAGTAGTACTGACACCAAAATAATTGGGGAGGCCCATGGCCTGGGAAGGTTGTCAAGCCTTGACCTGGTCACAGCGTTGTGTCTGTGCGCCGTGACACCAAAGATAGGAGAATCGCTATCTTCTCTGCTGAGAAGTCAGTGGTGATACACTGAAAAATATGTGCTGCAGAGTCAATAAGTGAAACATTTATCAAATGTTTTGTTATTTTTGTATTTAATAGTTCAAACAGCAGAATATACTTGACATTCTTCTTTCAAAGAGCTATCAACTATGTGTTTGAATTCTTAGATTAAGAATAAGTTATTTATTGATAATTTGTATTTCTCATGTGTTCTAGTGCTTTCTTTAGCTTAACTTCCTTTACTGGTCTTTGTAAAATACATTTTTAGACTGTAATTTATCTTCTACTTTTATCTGATTTAGGTACAGCTGTAATTTTAGCCCTGACTTCCTAATGCGTGGATTTCTATGATCTATGTAACCCTTTTTAGCTGGGAGGTTAACGTAGATGTTTGGCACTGAGGTTCAAGCCTTCCTTTCATTGCCAAGAAGCAGACTGTTTAAAAGTGTACTTAGCTAATAAGCAAAGGGCTACACAACTTCTATTTTCACTTCCATGAAAGAGCTGGTAAAGTCAAACGAGGCAGCTACTCTTATAAATAGCTCGTATATTACAACTTCCAGTAACTACCCTGGCACCGAGTAGCGTGATTCACCGGCGTGCTCGTGCTATATGCGCAGGTCGGTGGGGGCACGTCGGCTGCCGGCACTGCTGGACAGGGACGGGCGCCCGGACACGGGGAGCAGCTGGGGGCTGCTGCAGCCCTGCTCTGGTGGGAGCCGGAGCTCGCCTCCCGACGGAGTCGGGAGTGTCTGGGCGGCTGGGATTTCTGATGTCGGTTTTGGAAGGTGGCTGGCCTGGTTTGCACTAAGACTGCTTTGTCTTCTGCTGCTGCTCTTTGTGAGAGAATTTGTGGAAGAGCCGGCACTCTCGACGGCTGCGGAGCAGTTCCAGGAGGAGACGATTCCTTGCTGCCTTCTGAAGCTGGCAGCTGGAAACGTGCAAGGTTGCAGAGACGGTTGCGATGGCATTTCAGCAAAGCTTCTCAAGCACATACTTGGAGCTGTATCTGCATTCTGTGTACCAGCAAGGAAATGTTTCTGATCAGCTTCTTTCTGAGAATTATTTGCTTCAGTCTCAGGCCATGCTAGGCAAGGCCTCATTATTTGTGCTAATATTTTGATTCTGATCATTTAAAGCACTTGTAGCTGGCCTTTTCCTCGGCAATTTATTTTCCTGATTGTGATGAGTGTAGTTGCTGCTATTTCTGTATGGTTATTTGGATAGACTGAAACATGGGAGGAGAATTTAGAACCGGTAGATGGCAGTGTCGGTTTGCTTTCCATTAAAAATGCATAACCACTAAGTACAGAAGGAAGAGTTTTTTGGAGGGGTTGCAGGTATTCCCAAAGAAGAGCGTGGTATCACAGAGTATTTCTTAGATTTGTTTATGTAGAAATTGCCATGGCCACCCTTGTTTTCCTCCTGCCCACAAAGACCCATTTTAATTTTTCGTAATCCTAGGTGGATAATTTCCAAGACATTTAAAACCAACGACACAGTCGCTATCGATTGCATGAATAATATGAACACCGTCTTTTCTGTCGGTCTTGACACAAAGCAGTCAACGACGTTTGGACATGGATCTCTCTGACATTTGTAAAGGGGATCCAGCCGAAACCCATAAAGCAGATATTGCCCAATCATAAAACCAACTTCCACTGCAGACCTAGTGAAAATATGTATCACGTAAGTGCAGAGCAAAGAGCCTCGCAGGGGTGCTTTGTTCAGCTTCCTTTGATCCAGTTGCGGAGTTCTCTCTCCAGCCTTTTCCGATATTCGGTCATTTCCAATTCAGTGCTTTCAAGCTCCGCTCTTACCTGAGCTTTCTTCTTTTGTCTCTCTTTCTCTAAGGCTCTTAGTCTGTATAAGGCATGACCCATATACACCAAAGAAGGGGAAGACACAAAGATAACTTGCAAGACCCAGTACCTTATGAGGGAGATAGGGAAGGCCTCATCATAGCACACGTTTCTACAGCCAGGTTGCTCAGTGTTGCAGATAAATTCTGATTGTTCGTCATTCCAGACGTCCTCAGTTGCCACTCCGAGGACAAGCATTCGAAATACAAAGAGGATAGTGAGCCAAATCTTCCCAATAATGGTGGAATGAATGTGGACCTCCTCTAAAATGCCTCCAAGGAAATTCCAGTCTCCCATGGTTATTCTGCCATCTTAACACTGAAACGTATCAGAGAAAAAGTATCAAATACTGTAAAAGCCACAGTCCTTCCTTAATGCATTATGAAAATAATTATACTGGGAGGAAACGTCCTATCTCACATTGTAAAGCTGGCAACATGACCCACTCCTCGTTGATATTACGGGCATTATTCTTTCTCATCTACAAGATGAAGAAGTGCATCGTCCACCTGCGTCTGATTTCAGTAAAAGACAGCCCCATAAGGAGGGAACTACGAGAAATGCAGCACCCCGGGTCTGCATCCAAGTCGGTGGAAAATCAGGTGCCTGACTGGTAGCAGGGTTCTGTGCACCCTGGGGGCTGTTTGAACATCATCCAAGAGACACCAGCGTGAGAGCGGTGTGCTTATATTTAGGACACCTGTGAAGGTAATGAGGTTTTATTTCTCTGCAAACAAACAGAGAAATATTTCCTGGTCCTCATTTTCAGGTGTTCTGAGCCCCGTGTTGCAGCTGAGGTTATGGTAATGTCCAATTACTGTTTGGCTGTGAAAACTGGTTATACAAAGACTCTCATGAGGGAATAAAACATCTCACTAGAAATGCAGTGTTAAATTTTTAAAAGTCTTTTTTTGAACATATAATTGGGAGCAAACAGTAGCTTTTGGTTTGTGGATCACAACGATAAACAAATAAATAAATCACCATAATCGGATCACTTTCCTCTGCTCAATGATACCTGCATATGAAATACAGAATGGATTGTCTAAGTGTCAAGTGTTTGCAATCTTTGTCTGTGGTTCTATGAAAAATGAATGATTTATGCAAAAATTACCTACCAGCATTTTCACAATAATTATTATCTGAGTACAGATAAACTGGTAAATATGTGTAATCACACACCTTGCATTTACTTCTATTTTTAGTTCTTCCTCTGTTACAGGATACTATATAGTGAACAAGATAATAAATTCCATTTCAGTACTTCTGTGGGTGTACACACTAACAAAAATATCTGTCTTCTGTATGTGCAGGGATAACAGTTATATTCATGGATATAACTTTACTTTGTTCAGAATTCAGAATATTAAATTCAGAATTCAGAATATTAAAAACAGAATAGTCTGATTATTTAGGATAAGGGTGGTTAAACAGAGTTTTTGGTTCATATGTAATTAATTTTCACCCTGTAAAATAAGAATATTAAGAAAGTAAATGGATGTTGAAGTCTTGGCTGCAATACTGATGACCACGGAGGAAATTTTATGTTAAGACAGCCTATTAAACATGACAATACACTTTTGTATTGGTAGACAAATAGGTATTAGACATTTTAAAAAGATAAACAAATTACAAATAAACAGCACATTAAAATAAAACATACCTTTCTTTACAAAAATCTGTAAAATTAAGCTCTATGGCATCCAATGAAAAGTTACAACCCCTGACATCTTCCATCCGTGTGAGCGAATTTCACATTATAAACAGTTTAGTTCACTACTGGAGCAACCAACGGAGTGCAAGCTTCGCACACTGAATTTATACTTGCTAGGGATGGAGGGAGGAGAAAATCAATCTGTTGGCCAGTCTGCTACAGCTCCAAGTCTAATTTAACTGTAATCAAATTAACATCTACAGGGAAAAATCCCATTAAAAAAAATAAAAAAATCCACTGCTCAGACTTCCTTCAGATGATCTTCCCTTTCCTCTCTCCAGCACCTTCCAAGCTTTAAGAACCATCTCAGCATCTGGTAAAGAGCAAAAAAGAAAGCAATACCCTAGGCCACCCCACCCCTTCCCACACCCTTACCTATTAATTTGATTGCAAAACGCTGCTTGTTCTAATGCTGGGCATAGGCAGGCTTTGCATCATGAATGTAGTCCTTTCAGACAGAGCCATCAGATGTCTTATCGACTTCAGTTACAGCAGAAATGCTGAGGTCCTGGTTTAGACAACTTCAAGTTTTGCATTGCGTCCTAGCACAGCGTGGTCGAATAAGGAGCCTGTGCACCTTATGTGTACAATTCCAAAAGAAGAAAACAGCCCTGCCATAAACTGCCCAACGTAGGAGCTTGTAACAGAGGGTAGAAGGAGGGAGAGAAGAGTGCTTCACAAGTCTCCACCGTTGGAGGCTTTTTGCCCTTTGTAAGCCTCGGTGATGGGTACGGGATAAACGGGTGATCAAAGACATCAAGCAGAGATATTCTGATGAACCAGGAGAATTTCATTCTCTTTGGTGTCTTGGGAACGGGAGTTTCATCAGTTCGATGAGTGATGTAGAGTTCCCAAGCAACACAGGCTACAGCTCAGACCATCAGGACAAATACTACCAGACCCTCCAGTCTCCTTTCTGGGGCAGAGAGTTTTTGTTGTCTGATTCATTTGCGGTTTCCTTCATTTTTTAAAGGAAACTTGCTTATTTTGAATTGAAATGGGAATTTAGAAGACCTCTGTCACTACACAGATGCACTTACAACATGGCATTAGTGTCCTACAATTAACTCTGTTCTTTATGCCTTTGAAAGCCAGCAAGTAAAAAAGCTTTCCTTTATTGATTTAAATGAAATAGTTGTTGACCAACAGAAGATGGTTTATCCCTGTAATCCCGTAAGACATTACTTATGAAAACTTGTTACCACGGTAGCCATATTAACTTGGTCAATTAACGGCATAATTATCGATACTGATTTTCTGTGGCTGCTTCTGTCAAGGCATTGGAATAATCTTCTGGCATTGTTTTTCATTCTTTTAATACATGGTTATAAAAAGGCTAACTACAACCAAGATATATTTTACATATCACAATAGCAACATTCAGCTTGGCTATGCAAAATCTAAGAACGTAAATCCTCCCAAAAGGAATGCGGTGTAAATTTCTGCAGAAAATCTGTTCTGTTGTAACAGCCTAGTGCTGCTATCCTGATGCAAAACAAAAGAAAACAAAACAAAACACAGTAACAGTACTTTGGGCAGCTCCAAACTCAATCCTTCTTCATATACAGCACCTGTCCTTATATTCCATGATTCCTGACCCCTCATTTATTTTCCCCGTGCCACTTCTCTTGTCATATTGAGTTCTTCTAAACACCCCTAAACATTGCAACTGCTACTCCATTTTCCCAGCCCGTATAACTTGGTATTTCCTTTCAGGAGCAAATCACTACCACCTCAGTCTAGCTGTCAGACACACTGAAGATGGAGTAATATTTATATATAGCCTGTAAAAATGGAGCAGGTGACACCCATTCAAACACTCTAAAATTTAGTAAATGCATGCAAAATGTTTGGGAGAGGGAAGAGAAAGAGACCTCATTTTAGAAAAGGGAAGCTAGAGAAAGAAATACGCTTGCTTTGTGTACAGAGGTTTTCCTGGAGCTTGTGTTAGCAGCACGGTAGCCAAAAATTCTGACCTGTTATGCACACTTGGTATTAAGATGCCACTCCTGCGCTAGGATCAATATTCGTTTAGAAGTATAACTAGCACTATAATGCTCTTTTAGATTTTTCTGATCAGTGCCCTGCTAAAGTGTATCACCAATACAAGTGGCCTGTATAGGATGAATAAACTTCCTCTGCTGAAAACTCCGACGCTCATCAATATCTTTTAATTTTGATGCTGAGGACCAGTCAATAGGTCATGTCCGATTTCATAGTTAAATGACAGCATGCTGGAAGTACTCAGTCGCTTTGGCAAGCTATTGGTCTCCAGCCAGCCATTTCTATTAAATACTTAAAGTAGGTTTTTAAATATTTTTCTGCTATTGGTACAAAAGATTCTTAATCCATCTGAGTGGTCCATGGACACCCCCCACCCCCTGCAAAGATTCTGAAGCTTTGTTTGAAAATCCCAAGAATTAGAAGAGACTGAGCTATGGTGTCTGGGGATCTCCTCATGTTGTAAAAGATTTATGTTAGGAGAAACCTTAAACAATCTGCACTTAGTATTCCAAGATGCATTATCTCATGTAAAAGGGCATTTCAGTCAAATGACAACTTGACCGGTCAGGAGGGAAAATGAATTCAAGTGCTGATGGCAATTTTACGGCAGCAATATGCTGCTCTTTACTTTAGTCCAGATATTTTGCAGATAGGAATATTTACACAGACTGTCCTGCCAGTATTCAGTGTTTAGCAACAACACGAGTAGTGACATAGGAGAGAATACTCTATTTTCTCCCAGGTCAGGAAGCTACATCACCCACATTTTATTGTAGTTGGTTTTGCTGCAAAATACCCTCCAAATTTCATCTGCCTACTAAATTATGTTTTCTTAGCTCAGGGTCAAACACCATAAAAATCATTCAGTCGTGGAAACATTCTCCTAAGATCAGACCTTTTCATTCCTACTCATCAATAATGTGCACTTTATGTGTACAATTGATTTTGATTTTCTACTGCACTTGTCTGACCCACAACGGCTAGCTAGATAGCGAGAGGCACAGACATCAGCGACGTGTCCTACAGGCTTTTGGGACGACGCAGACTCACTCCTGTAGTCTCATTCAATAGTGACATTAGGATCACAAATGATAATGAGAAATTTGGACAACCACAATACTCAATATTGTCTTTATGATTGCAAAATCCAGCTGTGCTGGAGGCAGATCACAGAACAACACATAAATGGAGAGGCACACGCTCTTGATCTCTGACTGCTTTCTATGCTGGTTTGTAGAATCAATTTTTATTGCTATGATATACGTGCGAATTAGTAGGTGCAGACTTGTGGGTTTGCTTTCCCAAGGGATCTTTCTGAAGATGCCCTGGCGTTTATCCAAAAGGTTTAAGGTGGTTTTTTGGTCACTAGTTATTTTTAAGCTTAGATAGCATGCAACATTTCTATTTAGGACGCCCTTTTTTGCTGCTCAAGTTCTTCGCTATATTGTAAAAAGCTTCCTGTAAAGCAAGCAGGGTGCTTGTACTCACAAAACACTCCCTGCTAAGATGCTGAATGCTCAAAACCAGCTTAGCACTATTTAGGAATTTCTTGCACAGCAATTTTGTAGATCAAAGTTGACAACATTTAAATCCCATTCCTACAACCAAGAAATATCCAATCTGATGTGCCTCAGCACGTTTAAAGAGAAGGCAACTGCTTTTCCCTGAAGACACTGTAGAAGGTGCATTTGTGTGGAGCTCTCCCTTGATGAGCAAAGATCATTCACTGCTCATGCAGAGCCGCTGCTCACTGCGCACGTGGCCGTTTGTCCTGCTGTAGCCCAGTGAATAAAGCAGTTAAATGGACCCTAAAAGAAATGGGACTGGGCAAAAGTCTGATACAGCAAGAAGCCAAAGCCTAGGGAAATCTGAATATCATAGAAGAGGGAAGCCTGCACTGCTCTCAGTAAACTGGTTTCTTTGTTTTTCCACCACAATTGCAAAGGCAAAGAGAAAAAATCATAAATCTGATCAGAGCAAGGAGTAAGGCTACACCAAAAATTGAAGAGGCAATGACAGCAGTCACGTAAGAGGAGCTCTTCAAGTCCTCCACTCGTTTGTAAATTCCTGGCAGATCTGGAGGCAACCAGGGCCCCACACTGAACCCAAAAAAGCCAGCGGTGCAAGCCGGTGACAAACAAGCTGGGTTTGTGCCTGCCCGTGGCAGCCAGTGCAGCTCCGCACCGAGCAGCGCTCTCCCCACGCACAGCGATCCTTTCAGTTTCCATCCAACCAACCTCAGTCCGGCTTCTCCAGTCCTTGGGGAAGTAACAGAAGGAGTCCTCTTAGAAATTACTACAAGCCAAATGGAGCAGGTGACTGGGAAAAAACAATACCCGTTTACTGAAGGCAGACGGTGCCTGACTAACCTGATGGCATCCTACAAGACGGGAACTTCTGTCGAGGTGGGGAGAGCAGTGGTCACTGCTGACCTGGCCTTCAGCAACAGACTGCTTCCCGCAGCCTTTTGTAGACAAACTGGTGGGATAGGGGTTGGGGGGGGGGGGGGCTGCGAAGAGGCCATGCTTGGAGGGGGGCGATCAGTGGCTTTACCCCGGCCGGCGGCCTGTCAAAGAGGGGGGTCCCCCAGGGATCGCTGCCAGGCCCCACGCTGCTCGCCACCTTCCTGAATGCTCTGGGTGACGGGACTGGAAGCGGCCCCCAAAAGCCTGCTGCTAACACCAGCAGCGGGGACTGAGGGAGCTGGGTCTCTCCTCCCTGTGAGGATCAGGCCCAGGGGGGGCCTCACCGCAGGGCTCCCGTACTTGGAGGGCAGCCACAAAGCGGGTGGGGGCTCCCTCGTCACAAGGAGAAGACAAGGAGCAACGGGGGCAGGCCGCACCAGGAGAGGTTTTGTCCCGATATAAGAAAGAAATTATTTATGGTGAGAACAATCGATCGGGGGTAGGACCTCCCCAGGGACGTGGCAGACGCCCCATCACCAGAGGCTGACAGGGGTGCCATCCCACCCAGGCTCCCTGTTCCCACGCAGCGTGGGCCTGGTGATCTTCTGGGGACCCTTCCAACCTGAGCTGTTCCAATTCCACCACCCCAAGCCCACCTGCATGCTCTTTGGGTGGACAGCTCTGCACAATTCCCTAACCCATATTAAAGGGGCGTGAACCAATTTTAAATAAACCTGCTCCCCTTCATTATGATTTATACAAGCCCCCATGGGTCTGTTTGCTTTAATGGGTTGGATGCTGCCACCGCTAGCGGGGAAGTCGGTCAGCAGCTCCTGACTTTTTGCCCCAAGACTCAGGAACATCCAGAAACCTTCCCAGCCCCCATCTGCAAAGGCACAGGGCTGCACCACCACCAGCGTTTTGTTCCAGCTGTTATTCAGACATTTGAATGAAACCAGTGTACCATTTTGAGAACAAGCTGGAATTAACTGTGAATTAAAAAAGCACGAAGAGCAGCTCTTATTCCCCCTCCCTAACCAGAGCAGTGCCGAGAAACAGCTCGCAAAGCGTCTCATTCCTCTTCTCCTCGAACTTTGTCGCCTTTGCCACGGCATCGCTGCAACCAGCTGCAGAGGAACCGCTCAGGCCCGCGGGCGAGCACCCCAGCTTCTCCCACGGGGCTCCTAATCTTCTTTGAAGCTCAGCTTGTTCTGCACCTTCCGGGCCATGCACATGGCCGTGAGGACCGAGCAGGTCACAGTGAAGAGGCACAGGGCAGAGAAGTTGTGAGCCAGGTCACCATGAAGGGAAGAGTAGATGTGCCGCCGGGACTCGTAGTCCAGCACCACCGCCTCGATCTGCGCCAGCGTGCAGAGCACCAGGCAGACGTGGAAGATCTGGTGGCTCTGCCCGAAGAAATGGCACTTCCCAGGGAACCACTTCTCTGGGTACGGGTGGGAGAAAAAAAAGGCGCCGATGAGGAAAACAGGACCTGGCACTTGTGATACAGAAGGGCCGGGTCCGCGTGCTCAGACGGCGGCGCGGTGTAGATGCGGTGCACTACAGGGCTGATGTCCAGCACGTACGCCAGACCCGAGGGCATCTCCTGGCACAGCCTGCTCAGCAGGCGGGTGGACTGGTGGTAGCGGAACTTGGCGTAGCAGGAGCCCGCGCAGGACAGCCACGCCAGCAGGACGGCCCCGGGCATGTAAAAGCCCTTGACCTTCTCGTGCCAGCTGGGCTCGATGGCGTAGTAGTAGTGCCCCAGCGCGCTGCCGTACTGGTAGACGGCCACCCCCACGTAGTCCATGAAGAAGAAGCTGTAGTGCCAGAACTCGGACTTGGCCTGCAGGAGGTGCGCGAGGGTGCTGAAGGTCAGGTAGGTGATGGACGCCACGATGATGATGAGGAGGGGCTGGGCGTGCGGGTCCTGCCCGAAATCCACCCTCTGCGAGAGCTGCTGGAACCGCAGCAGCAGGATGAGGGCGGCCACCAGGTGGGTCCAGACATTGATGGCTTCGTTGTGCTGCTGGAAGAGCGTCGAGAAGTAATAGCGCCAGGTCTGGTGCACCGGCCGGTAGCCGGTGTGGATGTAGGGCTTCCAGAAGACCTTCGGCACCTCGGCACTGCTGACGGTGGAGGGGGAGAGCGGGGCCAGCAGCTGAGGGACCTGCCGCACGTTAACGAAGAGGCGGCTGAGCTTTTCAGGGACGGCCGTTGCCATGACACAGCCAAAGTCCAGTTCGCCGCCACCCGGCACAACCTTCGGGACAAAAAGAAAGTTTTGCTGTGGGGTTTAATGGCGGCTTCACCAAACTCAGCAACAGGGGCTGTTTGAATGCTTTTTTTTACTTTAATATGTAAAATCCTGCACGACTAGAGAGTGGCCTCTGTAGCCGAAATAAGATAGTCACCAAAAACAGCAATATGAAGGAGGCTGATGTGATACTTAAGCCCTGCTGGAGTGCCCCATGCAGGCGACAGTCCGGAAGACTGGAGAGGTAGAGGACACCAGCATGGGGTTAATCAATGAAATAATTAACTCACCAGGATACACCAACTCCTAGCTAAGCTCAGCTCGGCCCTTCCCAGGGGTTCGGGATGTTCTGTTCCCACAACATCCTGAGAAAACTTCCCGCTCCAGGAGCAGCCCCAATCCTCCCTTGCCAGCCGCCTGCAGAATCCCTGCTCGAGGCTCTGGCCAGACACCCTGCCCTACCTCATGAGGAGCTGCCTCGGGGGACGAAGTAACAGAGCACCGACATAATCTGATTGAGGTTTTCACCGTCTGTTTTCAACTCTGCGTTTTCCATATGACACTACATGAAAACAATGCAGCCTGCGTGAGTTTATCCGGTTGCATCACTGACATCCAGCAGCGTAATCTTTCCGAGCAAGCTTCCTATATTTACACTTTAGAAGCTGCTGTCCTTGCCGAGATAAAGGCAGCCCCGCTCTGCCTTTTCATGGTGGCCTTAAAGGCTCACTGAAAAGAACTTGCTCGAGGTGAGCTCCCCCACGCCCGTTTACCTGCTCTTGCTCAGACAAGTGGAGGAAAACAGCCAAATTCCCGTCCAGCCCCGGTGCTGATTTACAGCCTTAACTCCTGGCAAGTTCAGTCATTTCAGGCACGGCTCAGACAGGAAAAGCTTTTCAAAGTTTGGAAACAGAGGAGGAGGGAGTGGGACTGTTTTTTTTATTTTTTACACTCCAGAATTTCCTCATCGCAGTGGAGCAGATAGGTCCATAACCCACGCCTGCCTGAGGAGCACAAATAGGGATAAAAATCGGCTCTTTGCCGCTCGGCTCCCCTCTTGAGCGCTCTTTTCCCACCTTGCCTGGCTAAGGAGGCTCCCCCTCGACCTGCGCCCTCCCGTGATGCTGTGACATGTGTGGGCTGCTGTGGGGAGGTAACTGCGCCAGCCCTCGCCCCGCACTGCTGGTCTGGAGCAGCCTCAGGTCCCGCTGGGGCGGACGCGGGCAAGAGCAGCATTGACCAAACCAAACCTTCCCAGGGCAAAGCCCTGCTGCGATGCATGGGGACCTTTGGTCTGTGATGGTTCCCACGGGAAAGGTGCCCCCGGGGAGATTTTGGGGCACAGGCAGTGGGATCCCCATGGAGGCAGCCAGGCAGGGGAGGCTCTGGAGGTCGCTTCAGGCCCTCCCAAGCCCGCAGGCACTGGGTTCGCCTCCAAAGCTCTTCCCAGCCACGAAGCCTTAAGGGATGCTCGCGTAGGGCCGGGGCACTGCTGGGGCAGCGCTGGGATCCCCGAGCCCTGCTCGTGCCCGGCTCCAGCCTCCCCCTGCCCCTGGCGCACCCGGGATTTCCTGCGGAGCGTTTCCGCAGCATCCGTTCCCCCCCCCCCCCGCCGAGCCTCCCTCGGGGCCGCAGCCCCAGCCCCAGCCCCTCGCAGCCCCCGGAGCTCCAGCCCCTTGCTCGGAAACCCGGCTCAGCACCGGGCCTCCCCCCCCCCCCAGCCTCCAGCCTCCAGCCCGGCTCCGGGAGGCTCCCAGGGGGCGAGGCCCCCGCTCGGCGGAGCCTCCCCCCGCCACCTCCTCCCCTCGGTTCCCGTCCCGGCGCCCCCAGCCCGGAGCCGTCCCCGGTTTCTCCCCTCTGCCCACGAAGGCACCTGCAGAGCCCCGCCGCGGCCGCGCTGCCCGCCGGAGGTCGCGGAGCCCCGGCTGCCGCCCAGCCTCCGCAGCGGCCGCCCCCTGCGCCGGGCCCGCCCCGCACCGGGACTCGGTGCTGCCGCCCCCGGGGGGGGGCCTCGGGCTCCGCTCGGCACCGGGGGGGGGGGGGGGGGACCCGCACCGCGGCCCTGCCGGGCACCGGGAGCCGCCCCCGGCGCCTCGCCCGGGCCGGGGGAGCGGAGGATGCCCGCGGTGGGGCGGGGGTGGGGGCCGGGCTCCGTGCGCAGCCACCGCCCGGCCGAAAACCTGGGTTTTAGGGGCGGGGGGGGGAGGGAATTGGGGTTCTCCCCTTGGTGCGGGTGGGAATTGGGGTTGTCCCCTTGGTGGGGGTGGGAATTGGCGTGATGGGGTTACTGGCGTTACTCCCTTACAAGGGCCGCTGCTGTTCGTGCGGCTCGCTGCGGCGCAAGGGGCAGACTGAAGGAACAAGGAAGCTGCAGCTTTCTGCTGTCATTTTGGACATTGTTCAGACAGGTTCTCCCCATCAAGCAGAGGAATTTTCCCTTTTTCCTGCCCCCACACAAGGGCAGGGCTTTTCTTTTACCCCTTTCTCCCCTCAGGATGCGCGTCCCCCTGTCCCCTCCCCTGCCGAGGCCCCAGCCCCACACATTGGGCTCCATTTCACACGAGAAGACACAGAAAGCAGAACTGAAGGAAACAGAAGGCCCCAGGCTCCTGTGTGACAGCTTTGGCAAGTCAAAGCCGTGTATTTAATGTCTTCGTGCTCTTAATAGCGTTTGGGTTTTGGCATCCTTCTCATCCTTGGAAAGAAGGGGGGAGCGTACAGCATTTGGGCTGCCAGAACTTCACTCAAGCGGCAGGCAACCATGTTAAGCCGTAGAGGTTTTTGGTTTTCAGTTAGCACTTACGCATGATCTTAAAGATGGGAACCAGATCTGTGACCACCAGCCTCCCAGCGCCGTGTCAGAGCTGTTCTCCTTTCACAGGCACTTCTGTAATGCCTGAGGTCTTTTTCTCCGTGCTGAGCTCATCGCAGCCCCCGTCCCTGCCCCAGTGGATCCCAGCCCCTACCTCGGTGCCACTGAGAACACAAAGCCTGCTGTTCCCCCTGCAGCTGGGTGCTTCTGTACAGCCCTTCAAGCACAGCCCTTCCTGCCTCAAAGTGTGAAGTACAAGTGCTGAAAAGTTCTTTAAGCAAGAGCCCAGCCCCCCCATCTGTGCAGCCTGGCTTTGTGTCACCCCATTCCCCACCTTTTTTCCCCCCTCCCCTTTTTGTTGCATTTTTCCAGTACAACCAAAAGCACTAAGCGTAATACACGAGAGCTTTCTGAAGTAAGCCTCCCCCTTTGGCAAGCCCCAGAGCAATGGTGAGTGAGCCAGGACTCAATTAGCCCTTTTAAAAATATCCTTACCAGGTTTTCCATCCTCAGAGTATCAGTGTCTGGTGCACGGTCAGTGCCAGGAGCTCTGGGCACGGAGCAGAACCAGCCCCCAGCCAGCCCCATGACCTAGGAGGGGGAGCTGGGACCGAGCGCGCCTTGGAGCAGAGCTCAGTGCCGGGCAGCACGAGGAGCTGAGAAGCGACAGGTCCCCACGCTCCGAGGGGAGGCGGTCATTAACGCCGAGTATTTCAGCTCAGGAAATTATACTTCATACTGACATGCTTCATTCACAGACGGCTATTTATACTCACCCACCGCAGCCTCGCCTTTACAGCCAAGCTGCACAGGTACTCATGGACATGCCAGACGCTGTGTTAGTCTTACACGAAGGGTGTTTGTTGTTGTGGTTTTTCTTTTTTAAGGCAACCGTACACTACAGCAATGCGCCACCTAAAAGCATCTTTACTCACAGCACAAGTACAGTTGTACGTTTCACTTCCCAGAAAAACAAGCAGGGCATGCATCTCTGCGGGCAGGCATTATCTCCAGACTCACCCCAGGGCAGTTTTTTTCATCCCAACACATCTGCAGCAGACACCAAATTAAAAATCTTCAGCGGCATTCTCTGTTGGTGGACGCGCGTGATCCCAGCATGGAGCAGGTCTGGCTTTTACCCCGTGACGCTGCAGCGAGCGGTACACGGATCCCGATTCAATAGCACAAGTTATCTTCCAGAAACCCTTACCAAAAAATAAAAGGGTCAGATCAGAGTCATGTGGCAACAAGGACTCGTTTGTCGAGGCATCAGCATCTGAAGGGAGGTGGCTCTGAACCCTTTGAACAAAAACACCCCACAGCTGACAACTGCTGAGGTGTCCAAACAAAGCTCCTACTGTACAACCGAGACAATGAGCGTGCTCTAGGAAGAGACAGTTATGCAGCATGCCCATGGGTGTAAGGAGAAGTGCTGTTACAGATTTTTCTGTCAGCGCTGGATAAGGATGCCTGTTGTAGGCATCAGCCAACCAATTATTCTTCAGGTCATTTCCAGAAATGATTCTCACGGTAACAGCACTGTGCAGCTTTATTTAGTCACTCAGTTACAGCAGTATTTTAGAAGACTGGGACAGAGTCAGATTTTTTTGAAGTGTAACATATTGAGCATGGAACAGTTTACTACATATTCCTTTCACAAATGTCTTACAGAGCTGATACAGTACTAGCCATCAACCCAGTAGCAAGTGCTCTGGAGTAGAAAAGGATGCAACAAGAAGTAGCTACACTGGAAAGACAACACTTTAGAAAAAGTGAAACATGGAAGGTCTCCCCTCTAGCCCCCAAAGAAAGCGTACAGTTTGGATCTAACTTTACAGTTCTACATCAGTTTCTAGAAACTTAAAAAACAAAACCAAAAGTAAAACCACTGGCCAGTACAGTCTTTGGATATTTAGAGGAGGGGGAGAGTGTCAGTTTCCAGAACGAAGTCAGTCGGTTTCGGCCTCACCGGGGTCTTTGCCTTCTTTGTTCTTTCGAACCTCTTCAATGTGCTTGTCCTGAAAGACAACAGCAGGGGAGCAGTGAGCCGCAGGGCGCAGAGCAGAGCGCGCCCCCGCCTGCATCCCGTCCCCGGCTCACAGCAGGAAACCTGCTACACCTTACTGAGGGGGGCTGCAGAATGAAGCTTGAGAGAAAGCGAGCGGCCTGCTCTAACCCCGTCCACCCTCCTCCCCCACAAGGAGGATTTCTACAAGGTCTCCCACAGATTTAATATTCTTTCGAGACTGGACCCACAGAACGCCCAGGGATGTGTCTATTTGTACCAGTCCCCTCACGCGGCCGTTTACTGGTCTCCATCTAGCTGGTTTGTAAGTGAGGAGCACTGACACCTCCTCTCCCAACCACGACTCAACACCTACCTTCTCCCTCAAGCGTTCCAGTTTAGCAGCCATTTGTGCCTCACGGTTCTCTTTGTTGGCTTCCATTTTGTGGGTCAGCTTCTCCTCTGCCATTTTGCTGAAGTTGTTGTTTTCTTCAATGGCTTTCTGAAGCACTTCTTTTTCATGCTCCCTCTTCTCGGCTAGCTGCTTCAGGACTTCTGCTTCATGAGACTAACGAAACAGAGCGGGCACATTTTGAACATAAAACAAACTACACAGCTACAATCCAGGTGCCTGCAACTCCTGAGCAGAGGTTTTTCTGC